>NW_027361897.1:13190000-13710000 GCF_039654945.1 Dendrobates tinctorius | reverse complement strand
TACATCTGCAAGTTAAACAGTTTTGCAATAGATGATACACATATTACATTGTTCTTGGTGTAAAAAAAATGAAATATACACCAGCTCGTAACTCAAGGTTAGGATTTGTTTGATTTAATTATTAACCTAATGAAATATCGTAATTGAGGGGGCAAATATTTCTAATTTACCCCTCTCGGATCAATTCACCCTTCCCACGGTCAGAGGCAGCTAAATTATGATCTCGATAGAGTTGATCAAAAAGATTTGCAGGACACTTGTCAGTGGCCATATCGATAGTCAATGCCGACCAAAGACCTGCAAATCTTCTCCTACGCCTCTTCCGGCTTGTTGACCCGCAAAAACCCAATAAAAAAGCAAAATGAGCATATACAATGTAGTAATTAAATAGTAATAGTACATATAAATAACACAGCATCCGTAGCTAACACTATTTTCATCAAAAAAGCCTAAAAGCCATTCCATCACGTCAAGGTGTACCCAATTGGGGCGGTCTTATCCTATCTCTAGTATTAAAAACTTACCTTGTGCTATCCGAGCTCAATGTAGATGGAGGCAAAGCAGAAAAGGGGCCTGACTGTTCAGACTCCTGCCCATGGAATGCTACTGTATATAGATGAAATGCCTAGCTCTAAAAGGGGGACTGTTATGATTGAGTCACCGTAGGAGGCAAAAACAGAAATGCTAGCTAAGTCCAGAAAACCAGAGAGGTTGGCAGCTATCGGATTGCAGACCCCTGATCCTATCCACAACAACTAACAGTAGCCGTGGGGGGTTCCTACGATGCCCTTGACCCCTCGATAACAGCCGGAGAATTAAATAGGCCTAAAGAAAGAAAGGGGAAATCTAAACTGCCCCAGAGCAGACCCCCAAAGCAATAGGCAGCCCCCAACATATAATGACGGTGAAGCAAGATAAAAACACTAACACAGACAGAAAGATAGACTGAGCAAAGACGGGGCCCAAGCTAACTAGATAGGAAAGGACAGGAAGGCTGCTGTCTGCAATCCGTGAAAAACCCTATGAAAATAAGAGCCAACAGACTGACAGTGAAAAAGGCCCTGAAGACGCTTCAAAAAAGCTATGTCAGTACTCAGGAATATTCTGAAGACAGAGCAACCGGCAAAAGGAGATTCAGCTCACCCCAGCAGGGAATGGCAGAATCCAGAAAAGCAAGGAAAACAAAAACAAAACACAAATGCTAACAGGCAAAGCAGAAAACTTAGCTTTAGAGTAGCAGGAATGAGAATGGTGTCCTAGAAGTCCATAGAGAAATCACCCGCAGGGCAGAAGGGCGTCGGCAGCCTTATATCCAGTCCGTGACTCCACTCAGCCAGTCATCCTCATTAGGCTCAGGTGCCTGATAATCAGGCTCATTACCTTCCTTTACCAGAATAGGGAGTTCACCAGACCTCAGTGACGAAGGGGAAAATAAACTCACAACAGGGGACCATGTTGCTGTTTGTACAAAGTACAAGAAACTACAGCAAAACTAAAGAAATGAGCCGGAGCGTAAGTTGGCATATGTGCAGTGTGTAAGGGCATGTTCACACTGTGGCCATTTCACAGACAAAAACAAAAAAAAACAAAAAAAAAACAAAATGAGCATACACCCTGTAGTAAGTAAATGGTAATAGTAAATGTAAATAACATAGCGTACATGTAACGCTAGTCACAACCCACAGCCAGGCAGTGAGTCAGTACAGTCAGATGTTCCAGGGTCAATGCCAAAAGATCACGTAGTAAACCAAGTGAAAATACAAAGTCATAAGTCAGGTCACATGCCAGGGTCAGAATACCAGAGAAATAGCAGATAAGCAAAGGGGCAATAACAAATGGGTAGTCTGAACACAGTCCAAAGGTCAGTAGCAGAATATCAGATGCAAAGGGGCAATAACAAATGGGTAGTCTGAACACGATCCGTTCAAGTTACCATAGACTGTGTCTCAATTACTGGGAGTCGCCTCGGAGAGGGGTCATTGCCGCTTTGGAAGTTCCCAGGGGGACCCGAACCTGAAGATGCAGGTATGCCATACAGTGAATTGTATTTTTCTGTGTGGGAGGGCCTGAACACTGATGCTTTAGTGTCTCAGGCCACGACTATAGTCCTTACATTTGGCGTAGTCGGCAGGATGTGACTACCTCGCAATACGGAGAACCCGCAAAGAAAAGAGCTGATGATGTTGTGTGTGCGACTGCTGTACCCTTGGAAAGTGACCGGAAAAAGGAGCAAGTGGTCGCTGTATCTGGAGAAGAGACGGGAGAAAATTTTGTAGACATGGATGAAACACTGGATTTGACTACTAAAGACAACACTGGACTTGACTACCGAGTTGAACTTAGCTTATTTGATGAGAAACTCTGACATCCTTGCTTAACCAAGATGGCGTCAGTGGAATTGGGGGGGAGATGGCGAAGAAGTAGACAACAACAAGAACTGCGTCCTTCGTGGGCGTTGCAGCTGTCCCCTCGCGCCAAAACCTGCCTGTCAGTATGCCCCGGTCCGCCCCTGGTGGGTGCAGATGAACAGGAGAAAACCCCGCCCTCTTCCACTGACTAACAACAAATGGGTGGACCTGTTGGTGGCGGACCCTCCTGGAAACGGGTGGGACCCAGAAGAAAATCCTGGAAGAAGCTGTGCGACGCCATTTTGTGAACTTGAACCAGCCACGATGCAGCACTCCTGCACCCGTAGCTGCCAGGGCGTGGGCTGCATTGAGTGGAGGTGGGGGCAGGAGAGAGCAGGAGTCTCACCTGGCAAGACAAGCGAGGAATTGGCGGAGGTCCCCACCTGTCCGCCTGCGGAGTTGCCTCGGCTGCAGAGTCAGCAGTGTTGTGAGTTCATTTTTCCCTTCACCATCGAGGTCTGATGATCTCCCTCCTCTGGTGAAGGAAGGTAGTGAGGCTGATTACCAAACACCTGGGCAGCTAGATGATGACTGGGTGGCTGTAATTGAGGACTGGATATAAGGCAGCCGACGCCCTTCTGCCTTGCTGGTGATCCTGCTGGATTCTTGGAGACCAGTCTGATTCCTGCGTCTCAAAGCTAAGTTTTTCTGCTCTGCTTTGTACTCTTCAGTTTTGTTTTTGTTTACCTTGTTTTTTGGGAGTTCTGCCATCCCCGGCCGGGGGCGAGCTGAATTCCATTTTTGTCTCTGATCTGTTGATCTTTTGCTCTGTCTTCAGAATATACCTGAGTGCTGATATAGTCATTTTGATGCCTAGCGACTTTAGGGCCTGTTTTTCCTATCAGTCGGTTGGCTCATTTTGGATAGGGTTTTTGCGGATGGCAGACAGCAGCTTTGCTATCCTGTCCTATTTAGTTAGCTTGGGCCCCATCATTTGCTCAACCTATCTTTCTATCTGTGTTAGTGTTTTCATCTTGCTTCACCGTCATTATATGTTGGGGGCTGCCTATTGCTTTGGGGTCTGCTCTGGGGCAGTTTAGTTTTTCCCCTTTCTGTCTTTAGGCTATGTAGTTCTCCGGCTGTGATCGAGGGGTCTAGGGCACCGTAGGAACCCCCCACGGCTACTGCTAGTTGTTGTGGATAGGTTCAGGGGTCTGCAGCTAGTATTTTGTTTTTTCCTCCTTCGGTGACTTATCATAACAGAATCACCAGCCATACCGCAGATTCTAGGGTACTCAATAGCAGAAGAGAATTGTAAAAAAAAAAAAAGAAAAAAAAAGTGTGTCAGAATTTTTTTTTTTGTGCATATTTTTTCCTCTATATCTCTGAGGCCGTAGGGGGAATTTTTCTCTCAATGGAGATGAAGCAATTGTCTGATCGTGTGGAGCAGCTCGCTGCTGAAGTGCGGGGAATTTCCGCCTATCTTGCTCATTCACAAGCTGCTGAACCAAAGATTCCTACTCCTGATGTGTTTTTTGGGGATCGGTCTAAATTCTTGAATTTCAAGAATAATTGTAAATTATTTTTTGCCTTGAAGCCTAACTCGTCGGGAAACACCGTGCAGCAGGTTAAGATTGTCATCTCTTTGCTGCGCGGCGATCCCCAGGATTTGGCGTTTTCTTTGAAACCTGATGATCCTATTCTGAATAATGTGAACGCATTTTTTCAAGCCTTGGGGTTGTTGCATGATGAACCTAATGCTATTGATCAGGTTGAAAAGACCCTGTTGGCATTAAGCCAGGGTCGGGATTCGGCAGAGTTGTACTGTCAAAAATTCCGAAAGTGGGCGGTCCTTACTACCTGGAATGATGGTGCCTTGGCAGCCCTCTTTCGGAAGGGTTTGTCAGAAACTGTAAAAGATACTATGGTGGGATTTCCTGTTCCCTGTGGTCTTGACGATTCTATGTCATTAGCCATTCAGGTGGATCGGCGTTTACGTGAACGCAAAACTACACGAGAGATGTTGCCACCTGCTGAACAAATGTCTGAACCTATGCAATGTGATAGAGTTTTGTCTAGGGCGCAACGTCAGGAGTTCAGAAGGCGTAATAAGCTGTGTTTTTTTTGTGGAGATGCCTCGCCTATTATTTCTGTCTGCCCTAAACAAGAGAAACGTTGTGCACACACGTTTTCTGTGGGTGGTGTTCAACCTAAGTTTCTTCTGGCAATTACTCTGATCTGCTCCCTGTCCACATTTTCCGCCAAGGCTTTTGTGGATTCGGGAGCAGCTCTGAACCTGATGGACTTGGATTTTGCTAAATGTTGTGGATTTCCTATGACACCTCTGCGGACGCCTATCCCTTTGAGGGGTATTGATGCTACTTCTTTGGTGAAGAATAAACCTCAGTTTTGGACCCAGGTGGTAATGCGGGTCGCCCCAGACCATCAAGAAAATTGCAGATTTTTGGTGTTGCATAATTTGCATGATACCATTGTTCTGGGGTTTCCCTGGTTGCAAATCCATAATTCAGTTCTGGATTGGAAATCTTTGTCTGTGGTGAGTTGGGGTTGTCGGTGTGCCCTTAGTGATGCTCCTGTTTTCTCCACCTCTCCCCAGTCGCATGATGTTCCTGACTATTTGGCTGACTTTTATGATGTATTTAGTGAGAATGAGTCTGCGTCTTTGCCTCCTCATAGGAGTTATGACTGTGCAATTGAGCTGAACCCGGGTGTAAATTCCCCAAGGGTCGGCTTTTCAATTTATCTGTACCCGAGCACGTGGCTATGCGATCCTATATTAAGGAGTCATTGGAGAAGGGTCATATTAGACCATCCTCTTCACCCTTAGGTGCTGGGTTTTTTTTCGTGGCTAAAAAGGATGGTTCATTAAGGCCTTGTACTGAATATCGTGCCCTCAACAAAATTACTATTAAATATTAGTATCCGTTACCCCTGATTTCTGATTTATTCTCCAGAGTTAAAGGTGCTTGCTGGTTTACCAAGCTTGACCTCAGGGGGGCGTATAATCTTATTCGCATTAAGCATGGGGATGAATGGAAGACGGCGTTTAATACTCCAGAGGGACATTTTGAGTACCTGGTGATGCCTTTTGGGCTCACTAATGCCCCTTCTGTCTTCCAGTGCTTCATGAACGATATATTCCGAGACTTTGTGGATACATTTTTGATTATCTATCTGGATGATATTTTGATCTTCTCCAAGAATTGGGACTCTCATGTGGAACATGTTTGGACTGTGTTCCGGATTTTGAGGGAGAATTCCCTGTATGTCAAGGGATCGAAATGCCTTTTTGGGGTACAGAGGATTTCATTTTTGGGATTTATTTTGTCTCCGTCAACTATTGAAATGGACCCGGCCAAGGTACAGGCCATTTATGATTGGGTTCAGCCCACTTCTTTAAAGGCCCTCCAGAAGTTTTGGGGTTTTGCTAATTTTTATCGGAAATTTATAGCTAATTTTTCTGGTATTGCCAAGCCATTGACGGATTTGACTAGGAAGGGTGCTGATGTGCTGAATTGGTCTCAGGAGGCTGTTTCTTCTTTTCAGGAGCTGCAGCGAAGATTCACTTCTGCTCCGGTTTTGCGGCAACCTGATGTCTCACTCCCATTTCAGGTGGAGGTGGACGCTTCTGAGATTGGTGCAGGAGCGGTGTTGTCCCCAAAAGATCCTGTGACATCTAAAATGAATCCTTGTGCTTTCTTTTCCCGAAAGTTCTCCCCATCCGAATGTAACTATGATGTGGGGAATCGGGAACTGTTGGCCATGAAATGGGCATTTGAGGAGTGGAGACATTGGTTGGAGGGAGCCAAACACCAAGTCGTGGTCCTTACTGACCACAAGAATTTGATTTACCTGGAGTCGGCCAAGCGCTTGAATCCTAGACAGGCTAGGTGGGCCTTGTTTTTCACACGTTTTGATTTTGTGGTCTCTTTTCTTCCGGGAACTAAGAATGTCAAGGCAGACGCCCTCTCTAGGAGTTTCCTTGCTGATTCTCCTGTTGTGACTAAGCCTGCTACCATCTTAGGCGAGGGGGTAGTTCTTTCTGCCATCTTGCCCGATTTGAGACGTGCTCTGCAAGAGTTTCAGGAGGACAAACCTGAGCGTTGTCCCAGTGGAATGTTGTATGTTCCTGACCAGTGGAGGAAGAGAGTGATGTCTGAAGTTCATTGCTCTGCATTGGCTGGTCATCCAGGTATTTTTGGTACTAGAGATCTGGTGAGTCGGTCTTTTTGGTGGCCCGCCTTGTCTCATGATGTCAGGAATTTTGTGCAGTCCTGTGGGACTTGCTCCCGGTCTAAACCTTGTTCTCGCTCTAGAGGCTTGTTGATGCCTTTGCCGGTGCCCAGGAGGCCATGGACCCATATTTCAATGGATTTTTATCTCTGATATGCCTGTCTCTCAGAGAATGACTGTTATTTGGGTGATTTGTGATAGATTCTCTAAGATGGCCCATCTTGTACCACTCCCTAAGTTGCCATCTTCCTCTGAGTTGGTGCCCTTGTTTTTGCAACAGGTGGTTCGCTTGCACAGGATTCCTGAGAGCATTGTATCTGACAGAGGAGTTCAGTTTGTGTCTAGATTTTGGGGGACTTTCTGTTCCAAGCTGGGAATTCAGTTGTCCTTCTCCTCTACGTTTCACCCTCAGACCAATGGGCAGACGGAGAGAACAAACCAGACTTTGGAGTCGTATTTGAGATGTTTTATTTCTGCCGATCAGGATGATTGGGTTTCATTTTTGCCCTTGGCCGAATTTGCTTTAAATAATAGAGCTAGTTCTGCCACTTTGATGTCACTTTTTTTTGTAACTTTGGGTTTTACCCTCGATTTTCTTCAGGGCAGGTGGAGCCTTCTGCCTGCCCAGGTGTTGACACTGTGGTGGAGAGAATGCACCAGATCTGGGACCAAGTAGTGGATAAGTTGTCTCTCTCCCAGGAAAAGGCCCAGCGGTTTTCCAACCGGCGTAGGACCGTTGGTCCCCAGTTTAAGGTGGGTGATATGGTTTGGTTGTCATCAAAAAATATCGCTATGAAGGTGGCTTCTCCAAAGTTTAAGCCTAGATTTATTGGACCTTACAAGATTTTGGAGATTATTAATCCGGTCTCTTTTCGGTTGGCTCTTCCTGTCACATTTAAAATTCCTAATGTGTTTCATAAGTCCTTGTTGAAGAGGTTTGTTGAACCAGTACTTCCTGTGGTGGCACCTCCTGACCCTATATTGGTTGAAGGTAACATGGAATATGAGGTAGAGAAGATACTGGATTCCCGTCTGGCTAGACGGAGACTCCAGTATTTGGTTAAGTGGAAGGATTATGGTCAGGAGGATAATTCCTGGGTCTGTGCCTCTGATATTCATGCGAAAGATTGGTTCGTGCCTTTCATCGGGCTCACCCGGATCGCCCTGGCATGGATGAGGGTTCGGTGACCCCTCCTCAAGGGGGAGGTACTGTTGTGAGTTCATTTTTCCCTTCACCATCGAGGTCTGATGAACTCCCTCCTCTGGTGAAGGAAGGTAGTGAGGCTGATTACCAAACACCTGGGCAGCTAGATGATGACTGGGTGGCTGTAATTGAGGACTGAATATAAGGCAGCCAACACCCTTCTGCCTTGCTGGTGATCCTGCTGGATTCTTGGAGACCAGTTTGATTCCTGCGTCTCAAAGCTAAGTTTTTCTGCTCTGCTTTGTACTCTTCAGTTTTGTTTTTGTTTACCTTGCTTTTTGGGAGTTCTGCCATCCCCGGCCGGGGGCGAGCTGAATTCCATTTTTGTCTCTGATCTGTTGATCTTTTGCTCTGTCTTCAGAATATACCTGAGTGCTGATATAGTCATTTTGAAGCCTAGCGACTTCAGGGCCTGTTTTTCCTATCAGTCGGTTGGCTCATTTTGGATAGGGTTTTTGCGGATGGCAGACAGCAGCTTTCCTATCCTGTCCTATTTAGTTAGCTTGGGCCCCATCATTTGCTCAACCAATCTTTCTATCTGTGTTAGTGTTTTCATCTTGCTTCACCGTCATTATATGTTGGGGGCTGCCTATTGCTTTGGGGTCTGCTCTGGGGCAGTTTAGTTTTTCCCCTTTCTGTCTTTAGGCTATGTAGTTCTCCGGCTGTGATCGAGGGGTCTAGGGCACCGTAGGAACCCCCCACGGCTACTGCTAGTTGTTGTGGATAGCTTCAGGGGTCTGCAATCTGATAGCTGCCAACCTCTCTGGTTTTTCTGGACTTAGCTAGTATTTTGTTTTTTCCTCCTTCGGTGACTCATCATAACACGGCAGCCAACGGAGCCAGCAGTGCAGCGTCGGACCCAAGGAGCTGGTGTTCCAGGAGCCCTTGCTGTTTGTTCAGCGGAGATCGGAACTGGCGTCTGCCCTGGAGAAACCGCGGGCGGAAGTGAAGATCGATCCGGCACTCCATTCGTCCGCTAACTGTGCGGGCATCCCCGCAGCGGGGGCCAGCGTTCCCGGGAAGACTACCACATCCTCATCTAAGGCCGGTTTCACATTAGCGCTTTTTAAGCGCACGCACGGCCGGGGGTAGCTCCGCCCCCGAGCCGGCTCTCTGCCCGGCGTGCCCGCCCCTTGCTTGTAGCGCCGCCTACTAGCGGACAGCGGCGCCTGCGATCGGCGCACCCTATCTTTAGCATAGGGTGCGCAGATCGTGCGCAGGCCATGCGCTAGTTGCGCTTTGACCTGCGCTGCGCACTTTTGACGGTGCGCCGTGCGCGCCAAAATCCGAAAAGTTTGATTTTGGCACGCACGGCGCACCGTCAAAAGTGCGCAGCGCAGGTCAAAGCGCAACTTGCGCACGATCTGCGCACCCTATGCTAAAGATAGGGTGCGCCGATCGCAGGCGCCGCTGTCCGCTAGTAGGCGGCGCTACAAGCAAGGGGCGGGCACGCCGGGCAGAGAGCCGGCTCGGGGGCGGAGCTACCCCCGGCCATGCGTGCGCTTAAAAAGCGCTAATGTGAAACCGGCCTTAGCGGGTGAGTTTACCTTCATCCCTGATCCATGGGGAACGGTCCTCCCCGTAGAGCCCTGTCCCGGAGGCCATCATCCGTCCCCGCATCCCCATAGGGGAGTCCACCTCTCAACCCAAGCCTTCGGAGGTTCGACCTGCTTCTTTCTCCGCTATGGCTCTGGGAGCCACCCATTCGCATCCGGCAACAGAGGGTCCCATTCCCACTTCCAGGAAGTCTGCCTGGGTGGAAGGAGTCATTAAAGATAAAAAGCAAAGGGAGAGGGAAGTCTGGACGGAGCTGTGTTGGCCTGGCGGGGGTGCTCTGTCAGGACGACGAGCCCATGGATGGCTGGTTTATACCAACACCGAGTGAGGCTTTGGCTTTATCAGGGAGGAAGGGACTGACGCCAAAGTCTACGTAAACATGGCATCCATCAAATTTGGCCAGTTGCTAAGGAAGGGGGATCGGGCCTCCTTCTTTAAGGAGGACTGTCCTCGTGGATACTTCACGGTAGCGGTCACTCACTATGATGAAGATGACATGGAGCTCTTCCTGGAATTGGTGCAGGCCCAAACGTCAGCTGGCAGTCTGAATCCTCTGCAGCCACAGAGATTACCTTGGATATAAAAGGAGCGATACGAGATGCGTGTCGTTGAACATTTCTGCCGTTTGCTAAAGTTGTGCACGTTGCACCCTAAGTTAATTCGGGACTGTTATGCATCCCCATAGGGCAGGGAGCCCTGCCATGCTCTGCAGTCCTAGAGCCACACGGCCATTGCAGCCCATTAACAATTTTGGAGCAAAGCGTTTTTGTTTTATTATTTTTGCTGCGTCTGTTGCGCCCATTCTGCTGCAAAAGCAGAGACTGTCTTCTCGGCTGGAGACTAACAGGAGAAAGACTGTACCCTCAAGGAAAGGGGGAGCTTACTCCCAGGACTGTTGTTCCACGCGTAGGACATGAATGTCGGTGCGTACCGGATGTGACTACTTCATATGATCTCCCTGTGCGGAGTATGCGTTGTAAATAATAAAGTTTGGAAAGTGTTTGGTAGGGGATGACCGATATCCAAGAAGTATCATTTCTCCTTGCGGAGAATGACATGCTAAGCATGTCGAGATGAGGAGACTTAAAGCCGCAATGCTCCTCTGGGAAATATGCTAATTATGCAAATTGTCTTTTCAGAGAGGAAGAGGACTAGAACTTTAGTGCCACCTATTGGAAGTAGAAATTCTAAAAGTCAATGTCGACCCTTTAACGAGCCTTGTTACATGACTTAGGATAAAAGCCAAGCCAGAATCTCAATTTGCAGACACTGTGTTTTGGGGTACTGCCCCTCGTCAGTGCAAAGTGTGAGTGCTAAAGGGTCGACATTGACTTTGATAACAAAAATAGAAAAACAGGCACAATGGTGCAAATACTCTCCTGGGTAACAAAGTTAGTTATCTTTAGTGTTAGTGGTCCCCTCCTTGGGTACTGGAAGCTGAGAACTTGGGCTGCTTCCAGGGAAGAACTTGTGAGCATCCTCTTCCTGCTTGTGGGTTCACAAATTGCAGATGCTCCTTTTCTCCTGGAGTGATATTGGCATCTGTCTGTATAGGTAGCACATCAACTGCTGCTGGTGATATCTCTGCTGCATGTACTTCTGCAGAAGTTGCAGCTGGTACCAATGGATGTGGTTCAGGCGGTACTGCAGATAGTGGCACTACTATCTTGGTTTTTGGCCTGACATCTGGTGGTACCGGTGTCTGTGGGCGCTTATAGGGTGAAATGCGGGGGTTCGGAATCTGTGGCAAAGGAAACCCATGATGTACGGTGACACCCATCAGCTGCTCAGCCTCTTCTGCTGAGATCAGAAGATGTCGAATAGGACGCGCTTGTTCCAGCCTGACCCTTGTCAACAGGGACTTCTTCCACTTCCCCATCTCAGTAAGCTTAGTGCTTTGGAATTGAGAGCACAGCTCATCTAATTGTCCCATGTGGAGTTCAAGCATGCCAGCCTCAGTACACGAAAACTCAAGGGGTAACCCGTTGGGAGGGGTGGCGGTCATACCTGGAGCCTCCCGGGGGTGCACATCGTTCACCGGCGCTGTCAGACCCAAAGTTGGGGACGATGATGGCGGCTCCGGTTCCGCAGGGGTCTCCAGTGGGACCTGTGCAGCCGCGTCAGGTCCAGGTTGGGGGTCAGCTTCCTCCGCTCCGGCTCCCAGGTCCTCTGAGAGCTCCTCTTGACAGGCCGAGCTCTGCAGTGATGGCAGCGTGCAGGTGGAGACAGGCGCTGCCAATGGCACAGCAGCGGCCGTAGGCTTCACAGGTGCTACCGGCGAGAAGTCTTGTGCAGCGGCGGCAGGTACCGCGGGTGAAGGCACCGGCATGACATCAGTGATAGTGGGTACCAATGGTGAGGGTGCCGGACATGGAGGTACCGATGGTGTAGGCCCCTCCCGGGCATGCTGCCAGTTCATTATCCAGAGCGCCTCCTGCCTCAGCCGTAGACGGTGTGTCAGCTGGGCTATCTCGGCCTCCAGCAGCTGGTGGTCCATTGTGGAAGTCGGATCGGAGCCTTCAGCCAATGCGCCGGGGAGGTTCAGCTCAATCTCCTTGCGCTCTTCGGGCCTCCCTCCTTCTTCCATCATGACGTTTTCTCTTCCTTCTTCTCCCTGTCTCGACTCTTTTCACGCCATCGGCCTTCGCTCCTCCTTCTGAGGGCGGCATCTTCTTCCTACTCCTCCATACCAGGTCAGTATACGAACCCCTCGGGGGGTGGGCCATGTTGTAGTTGCATCGAAGTTCAGACAGAGGAGGCCCAGGACAGTTCGCGGTCTTTTCTTAGGACCACCCATATTGTCACACCCTTCTTCTCCGCGCCGGAGTCCATTTTACAGTCTATTAATTTGGTTATTCTGCACATTCTCAGCAATGTTTAAGTCCAATAAATTCAGGCACACAGAACCCGGTAGCACCGGGCTTCGTCATCCTGTTCGTGACGCCAAAGTTGGGTCGTCCTCCCAGGGCTGTGGGGTACTCAGTACCGGGCCCGATGAGCTTCAAAGGGAGATGTCACGGCAGCTGGGACCCGGCCCGTGGCCCTGGGCGCCCATTGTAAAAGGGGGAATGTTCAGTGTGCTTGAGTCGTGATGCCACCTGTGGTGTTCGGCAATGAAGGTGTTAAGCCGACGCTGCAGACAGATCCTCTGGGACAGATGGTGTGGTGCAGCAATGATGTTATAGCCCTCCACAGGCAGGGCTTTAGTCCCAGGGCAGAGTAGGTGAAGTGACACTTAGATGGTGTAGTGTCGGGCGCAGGGGAGGTAGCAGTGCCGGGCAGGTTGATGCAGGAATAAGTGGAGGACATCTGGGCATGCAGTTCCAAAGCTTTACTCACAGTCTGTTGTGGCACAAGAGCTCGCATCTGCGCCGTGTCCTCTGGGTCAGGAGCTCAGCCAACTTCCAGGCAAGATGAAGTACTCCTTTCCAACACTCCGCCAACTTATGTGCCTTTTCTGAATGTCTCCCTCTTAGCGCCTTTAGTGAAGTACTCACAGTACTGAGATACACTGGAGTTCCTCCTGTCAGATGTTCCTATGAACTCTACTTGTACGGCTGACAGCTGTAGCCTGCTTCGGGGACTCCTTACTACCTAGTCCCGGCTCACTATACTGTAGATGCTGTTGTGCCCCCAAGTCTGGTGTGGGAATAAAGCGGTGACAACTTCTATTCCTCCGGTGTCTGCTGCAGGACCATTAGTGTTCATACAACCTCGGGGACCGGACCCCGGCCTTGCGCTTAGAACTTGGGAAGAGTTCTCCTCTAACCCTAATCCTTGGTTCTCTTCTTCTCCTCACGTTCCATACTAATCCTTTCCTTCTTATGGAGAGTCAGGCTTTCTATCAAAGTTCCTTTCCAGTGCCAGCGGACCCAGGTCACTCAGGTCGGCTGCAGCACTTCCTTCATCCATCCCACTCAGGGGATCGTCTCTCCTCCTCTGACTCTGTCAGACTGACTAAATCCTAAACCCTTCCCACTCTTTTAGTGCAAACTAAACTCCACCCGCCTCCCAGCATGCTTCGTGTTCCAAGCAGGGATCCACCAAAGGGTGCTTTGCTACACTACTATGTTGTGTGGGATGCAGGTGTTGGAATGTGGTCATGTGTCTCCACCTTACCTGAATGGTGGGGTACCACACCTCAGGAGGAGGTGCAGTACCTCTGTGGCGACTGAACCCTCAGGGGCGCCACATTATCAGTAAAGAAACCGTTCAGGTTACCATAGACTGTGTCTCAATTACTGGGAGGCGCCTCGGAGAGGGGCCATCGCCGCCTGGGAAGTGCCCAGGGGGATCTGAACCTGGAGACGCAGGTACGCCGTACAATGATTTGTATTTTTCAGTGAGGGAAGGCCTGGACATTGCATGCACATGCTCTTTATATAGAAACAATTTTAGGAATAATTCCAAAAAAGCGAATTATTATATAGAGAAAAAAGAAACATGATCATGACACGATGGGTTATGCTTTATAGAGCTTATTTTCTTTGGTGGGATTGTCCTTTTCTTCTCTACTCCTTCATTCCTGATCTTCAGTACAGTAGCATCAGAACCAACTGACTCACAAACTTCCCAGCGATGTTCTTTGTATTTCTAGTTTCACAACTGTAACTGTACATTTTAAATATGACAATTTCCACCAACTGCTGCAATCTGAAACTTCTGTGGTTGTTTATTATACGGTCACAGTTAGAGAACCATCATTCAGTTGCTCTCAATGAAAAATAACAGCTGAGAGTTACGGCTTGTGCAGAATCTTATACTGTATATAGAGCTTGTGCGTTTAGAGCACAGAGGCTGTACCATTGGTTCTGGAGCCTCCAGGTGTCAGGGCATTCTGGTAGCTGTAGTTCTGCAATAGCTGGCGAGATCACTGCTGTAAACCACAATAACATTAAAGGGGTTTCCAGGAGGTAAGGCCCCCGTAATATATGACACCTGCAGGATCATCTGACAGGCTTGGACTTCTGATCCTTTTGTTCATCCAGAGTTGAGCTGCTGAGTCAACCATTTCTGTGTATTGGGGACTTGAGAGAGGTGGGCGCCACGGTGGCTCAGTGGTTAGCGCTGCAGCCTTGCAGCGCTGCTGAAGTCCTGGGTTCAAATTCCCACCAAGATGTTGCAAGGAGTTTGTATGTTCTCCCCGTGTTTGCGTGGGTTTCCTTTAGACACTCCGGTTTCCTCCCACATTCTAAAGACATACTGATAGGGAATTTAGATTGTGAGCCCCATTGAGGATAGTGATGATGATGTGTGCAAACTGTAAAGCGCTGTGGAATATGTTAGCGCTATATGAAAATAAAGATTATTATTAAAAAATAAAGATTATTATTAGGTGTTTGTCATTGGAATGTCAAGCCAAATTATTTTTATTCAGACAGCTTTCTAAAGTGTATAGGGGATTTAATGTATACTGATGAATTATCTTTATTACACGCAATTAATGTCAGATTGGTTGGAGGTCTGGAACTCCCACCGATCATCTGTTTGCAGTTCCAACTGTGGTTTGGTTGTATTTACATGCGCTGAGTCCAGGCCGCTAAATGAGCATGATCAAATATATTAAAGTCGTTTGATGCTTGTTTCCCGGCCTCTGTAAACCGGTAGAGGAACAATGATGAGGAAAGAACAATCACTAGTAGATCAATCTGTCCACATACAGTATCATGTTATCAGCAACATACAGTGGGAAAAAAGTATTTAGTCAGCCACCAATTGTGCAAGTTCACCCACTTAAAACGATAAGAGAGGCCTATTGCAGATTCAGTCTTCCCAGCCTGGTGCAGGGCTGCAATTTTGTTTCTCGTGTCCTTCGACAGCTCTTTGGTCTTCATCATAGTGGAGTTTGGAGTGTGACTGTTTCAGGTTGTGGACAGGTGTCTTTTATACTGATAACAAGTTCAAACAAGTGCCATTACTACAGGTAATGAGTGGAGGACAGAGGAGCCTCTTAAAGAAGAAGTTACAGGTCTGTGAGAGCCAGAAATCTTGCATGTTTTTAGGTGACCAAATACTTATTTTTCACCATAATTTGAAAAATAAATCTTGTCAAATCAGAAAAGGTGATTTTCTGGATTTGTTTTCTCATTTTGACTCTCATAGTTTTGGTCTACCTACACTCACTGGCCACTTTATTAGGTACACCTGTCCAACTGTGTGTTAAGACTTAATTTCTAATCAGCCAATCACATGGCGGCAACTCAGTGCATTTAGGCATGTAGACATGGTCAAGACAATCTCCTGCAGTTCAAACCGAGCATCAGTATGGGGAAGAAAGGTGATTTGAGTGCCTTTGAACGTGGCATGATTGTTGGTGCCAGAAGGGCTGGTCTGAGAATTTCAGAAACTGCTGATCTACTGGGATTTTCACGCACAACCATCTCTAGGGTTTACAGAGAATGGTCCGAAAAAGAAAAAAAATCCAGTGAGCGGCAGTTCTGTGGCCGGAAATGCCATGTTGATGCCAGAGGTCAGAGGAGAATGGGCAGACTGGTTCGAGCTGATAGAAAGGCAACAGTGACTCAAATTGCCACCCGTTACAACCAAGGTAGGCAGAAGAGCATCTCTGAACGCACAGTGCGTCGAACTTTGAGGCAGATGGGCTACAGCAGCAGAAGACCACACTGGGTACCACTCCTCTCAGCTAAGAACAGGAAACTGAGGCTAAAATTTGCACAAGCTCATCGAAATTGGACAGTAGAAGATTGGAAAAACGTTGCCTGGTCTGATGAGTCTCGATTTCTGCTGCGACATTCGGATGGTAGGGTCAGAATTTGGCGTAAACAACATGAAAGCATGGATCCATCCTGCCTTGTATCAACGGTTCAGGCTGGTGGTGGTGGTGTCATGGTGTGGGGAATTTTTTCTGGGCACTCTTTGGGCCCCTTGGTACCAATTGAGCATCGTTGCAACGCCACAGCCTACCTGAGTATTGTTGCTGACCATGTCCATCCCTTTATGACCACAATGTACCCAACATCTGATGGCTACTTTCAGCAGGATAATGCGCCATGTCATAAAGCTCGAATCATCTCAGATTGGTTTCTTGAACATGACAATGAGTTTACTGTACTCAAATGGCCTCCTCAGTCACCAGATCTCAATCCAATAGAGCATCTTTGGGATGTGGTGGAACGGGAGATTCGCATCAGGGATGTGCAGCCGACAAATCTGCGCCAACTGTGTGATGCCATCATGTCAATATGGTCCAAAATCTCTGAGGAATGCTTCCAGCACCTTGTTGAATCTCTGCCACGAAGAATTGAGGCAGTTCTGAAGGCAAAAGGGGGTCCAACCCCTTACTAGCATGGTGTACCTAATAAAGTGGCCAGTGAGTGTATGATGTCAATTACAAACCTCTCTTATCTTTTTAAGTGGGAGAACTTGCACAATTGGTGGCTGACTAAATACTTTTTTTCCCCACTGTATCTGCAGTTTTCACCGGGCGATGTGCTGCTGAGAACAATGATTTTTGTTCCGGCATAAAAAATCCAATCACTTGATTAATAGGCAGCATTTTGCTTGTTTAGTATAACACACCCTATTGTCCTCCACATAGCATAATACACTCTGTAGTCATACACATAGTATAATGCATTCCACAGTCCTCCATATAGTATAATGTGCACCACAGTCCTCCATATTGTATAATGCATACCCCATAGTCCTACATATAATATAATGTGCCGCATAGTCCTCTATATAGTATAATACACTGCCCAATAGTCCTCCATTTGGTATAATACACACCCCGTAGTCATTCATATAGTATAATACACTTTCCATAATCCTCCATATAGTATAATACACTCTCCATATTCCTCCATATAGTATAATGTACACCACAGTCCTCCATATTGTATTAAGCACACCCCATAGTACTCCATATAATATAATGTGCGGCATAGTCCTCTATATAGCATAAAACACTGCCAATAGTCCTCCATATGGTATAATACACTCCCCATAGTCCTCCATATAGTATAATACACTCTACATATCCTCTATATAGTATAATACACTCTCCATAGTCCTCCATTTAGTATAATACACTCCCCATAGTTCTCCATATAGTATGATACACTCTCCATAGTCCTCCACATAGTATAATACACCCTATAGTCTTCCATATAGTATAATGTACACCACAGTCCTCCATATAGTATAATGCACACCCCACAGTACACCATATAATATAATGTGCCCCATAGTCCTCCATATAGTATAATACATTCCTCATAGTCATCCATGTAGCATAATACAAGTTATAATACTCACGTCTCTAGCTTTCCTCTGATTGTGAGTCATGCTCCTCCCTTCACTGATGATAGAGATGAATGCAGCGAGGAGATAGAGAGGACTGTGCAGTTGTAACTACTGACTGCCAGTTCTCTCTGTGATCAGTCAGAGCTATTCAGGAGCACTTGGTTTAATTATTAAAGGGGCTGACCACCAACAGAAAACCCCTTCTTAAGTGCTATAATTCCTCTATACAAAATAAAAAAAACATATACTCACCCCCTCAACCAGTGCCATTCCAGGGATGTAGACATTTTACCTTCCATTCCTCATGTGACATTTTGTGTCACGTGAGCACTGCAGCCTATCAGTGGCTACTGATTAGCTGCAACCTTCACAGTTCTAGATTTTATCTACCAAAGCAGATGCTGATAGATTGCAGCGCTCACATGACATAACAAACAGCATCTGATGATGGGTTGCAGCCTTGACAATTCCATAACTTCGTCTGACAAAAGACTGCAGCCCATCAGTAGTCGCTGATTTTTAAGCCATGTGAGCACTGCAGCCTATCAGCATCTGCTGATGGGCTGCAGCCTTCTGTCAGACAGAGTTCTGGAACGGTAAAGGCTGCAGCTCATCATCAGATGCTGATTGGTATGTAATGTGAGCACTGCAGCCTATCAGCATCTGCACTGGCAAATATCATGTACAATTGTGAAGGCTGCAGCCCATAAGTAGCCACTGAGAGGCGGTAAAACTCACTTGACCCAACACTGTCATGTGAACATCGGTAGATACAGGGTCACAAACTCTGGAATGGGACTGATCCAGGAGGTTTTTCTTTATTTTATTTTGTATGGGGAACTATAGAATTTAAGAAGGGGTTGTCCAGTAGTGGACAAACCCTTTGAGGCAAGAGTTAGTAGTATTGGGAAGAGGGGGACTGGTTGCAACTGCAACCGCTGTGACCCGTACACTTACGCCACTGATGGGATCCCATTGATTTACAACTTCTTATCTATCAGGTTTCTGTCCTGCTACAAATTTTTTGACTGCAAGAACAGCGCTGCGGACTACTTCCTACTACCAAAGTCATCAAAAGCCCAATGGAAGTGTTCCTAATGGTCCTGGTTACTAGATGCCAATGGAGGCCACCAACAAGTAAATCTGCTTCGGCCAAGGTATTTGAATGAAGGGCAATGAACTGAATCTTTACCCCGGGTGATGGAAAGCCTAGCTACGCCTCAATCTTATATGTAGCCAAGCATTCTATAATTGTTAGTTTAGGCAGAAAGATAACAGAAATTGGTGAAATGGATTTCTGAAGACAAGCTAATAAACCTAATTGGATTACAAATATTGAGCTTTTGCAAGCGGTTGACAGGGATGGCCATGTTCCCTAGCTGCTCCTGGAATGTGCATTACTACATACTTTCCTTATTTGCCAATCACACCCGTGTAATTGACTAAATCATTTTTAATACAGGCTCGTGAGTGCTGCGGTGGAAGCACAGAAGTGGTTTCTTGGACAACTGCTGCCTGCTAATGACCTAATAGCGCAGAGCTGCAGGGTGCGACAACTCGGGCAGAAAGCTGTTGATTGCTTAATTGAATGTAAATTTTGTAGCCCCTTTGGTTAATTACCTGATGTTTCCATATCCTTCCAAATCAATAAACTACCATTCTCCCAGCAGGGCGCCTCTATCAATAGGATATTGTTTCACATATTAGGCAAGATAGATTTGCTCATGGGACGAATAATCTCTGTAAATATTTGGTTCTCCATTCTAAGTTTCATTAGAATCTGCTTCCATTAAACCAGAAGTGATGGCAGTGAAAGTAATATATAGTGCTAGCAATAAAAAAAATTGGATGGATCAAAACTAAGGGACAGGATATTTTTTCATGGTGGAGAAGGGGATCTTGGAAAATATAAAGTTGCTAAAATGTTTAATTGTTACCAGAAGAAACATATTTATTAGAGAAGATTTCCACCCCAAATTTTATACTTAAATTTGGACACATATTGGTAAAATAGCTCTTGTACATGGCTGTATATTGTCTTTGTATAACCACCAAGTGTTACGGAGCTGTAATATTGACTTCCATGGAGAACAATCATTCTTCACTGCTCATAGTCTCAAGCTACAGGGACCTGTTTGCTGCATTCCAACCTTTTTTGAAACCATAAAGGCACCATACACTTATTGGTTGTATAAGCAGATTGCGGGATGCAGTGACAAACAGGAGGCAGAGCAAGGGCTAACAAATTTAACTAACAATAAAGGTACTCCTTGCAGTTCACTCAATAAACTTATCGCGTCTATCGTTTCCTCAGCCGCAAATGTTCCGATGAGGGTAGTAGTCCTTGTAACTGTCGGCAAAATGTCCTCAAATGGGGTCCAAGTTTAGCGAATAGCGATCTGTCTTCTGGCGCCAGTGGTCGGTCTCCGGTACCTTCTGCTGAACCCTTAGTCCATAAGCTGGTGCAGCCAATTTCACAGGTGGGCAAAAGCCTCCAGTAACAAATGAGGTCTCTGGTATGCGGGACAGCAAAGGGGACCTCACCGCAGGATCCTGTATACTGCCAACACCGTTTTGCATGAGCGCGGCCCTGAGGCTGGTTTCAGATTTGCGCTTTTTACATGCAGCGCACGGTGCCGCTAAGCCCCGCCCCCTGCTCGCTCCTTGCCCGCCCCATCCGGTCATCGCCTCCTACTATCGCACACGGCTGCATGTGATCTGCGCACCCTATCTTTAGCATAGGGTGCGCAGACCGTGTGCTGGCCGTGCTCTAGTAGGATTTTGGCGTGTGCTGCGCACTTTTGAAGGTGCGCCGGTGTGCGCCGAACGCACCATGTTGCATTTTGGCGCACTCAGCGCACCTTCAAAAGTGTGGTGCGCAGATCGCATGCAGCCATGTGCGATAGTAGGAAGCGATGACCGGATGGGGCAGGCAGGGAGCGGGCAGGGGGCGGGGCTTAGCGGCGCCATGCGCTGCATGTAAAAAGCGCAAATCTGAAACCAGCCTAAGCCTAACAGAGCCACAGGTCTGTCTCTGCTCACAGTCCCGGTTACGTGCCCGTGGGTTGTCAGCTGCAATTCGCCGCGCCTCTGCTCCCTGGAGGCTGGAGCACACTGCACATGCACCGTTTGCCTCGGTCTCTGCCGGCGGGAAACTGTCTGATGCTGCACGCGCTTTTGCTTTTAACACGCCTCTACTTCCTGGGTCATGGGGTTTGTCCGGTCCCCTGTTCCTTCCCCCAGGCAACATGGGACGCAGCCTCAACAGTTCCGGACCCGGCTCATTACAGGTACCCGCAGCCCAGTCTTTATCCTTACAGTCCCCCTCTCCTTTAGTTCGCCATTCCACGGGTGAGAATTCTTGCAGTAGACATTGACACTCCTCCATCTCTTGAATGATCTGCTGCCAAATAAATTGATCCTGTTCATAACGATTGGGAGGTTTTTCAGCTGTCGTTCATTCTCTGCAGTGCAAGTCAGGTTGGGCAGTTGAGTCAGGTTGGGCAGTCGAGGACAGGTTGGGCAGTCGAGGACAGTGACGCGTCTGAGTTCAATGGAGCAGCCATCTCAGGAGTTTCAGGTTCTCATACTTCCCCTGGGCCGGTGGGTTGTGGAACATCCAGGTCAGAGGATGAGGCAGATGTGTTGTGAATTCTCTCTCTGGCTTCCCTCTGGTGATTACTGAAGATAGTGGAGCTGGTCAGATTGAGAGTTCTCTTTCTTGGCTGCCTCTGGTGGTTACTGGAGGTAGTGGAACTGATCTGATTGACAGAGGCTTGCCACCTGATAATGAGGAAGACGATTGGAGATCTGGGGTTTCTGATTGGGATTTAAGACAGCTGACTCCCTCTATCCCTGCTGGTGATTTTTTTCCTGTGCCTCCTGAGGTCTGATGTCTCTTGCTCTTTCCCTGCATGTTCAGCTAAGTGGTTCATTTGCTATTCTGTTTGCATTTAATCTGGTTTTGTTTATCTCTGCTTTGTGCGGGTCAGCTAGCTCCGGCTGGGGCTGTGCTGAATCACCGCCCATATGTTACTGCATGTGCCAGTTTGTTTTGTGCCCTTTTATATTGGTCTCTTTTTGCTTTGCTTTCAGAATATACCAGAGTGCTGATATAGTGGGGGGCGAAGTCGTGCGACTTCAGTGTTTTTGTGCATCAGACGTGTTGGACTTTTTGCAGGGTTTTTTGCGTGATTGCAGACAGTGTCTTTCCTTTCCTGTCCTGTCTAGTCAGTGTGGGTCCCATCGTTTGCTAAGTCTATTTTTCTTCCTGCGTTTGTGTTTTCATCTTGTCTCACCGACAATATATGTTTGGGGCTATCTATTTCTTTGGGGTCTGCCCCGGGGCAGTTTAGATTTCCCCTTTCTTCCTTTAGGCTTAGTTAGCTCTCCGGCTGTGCCGAGGCGTCTAGGATCATCGTAGGTATGCTCCATGGCTACTGCTAGTTGTGTGGACAGGATCAGGGGTCTGCATCCACTTAGTTACCAACCTCTCTGGTTTTCTGTGGCTTAGCCTGGCCTGCTATCCTCCTCGGTGACACATTCATAACACAGATGGTTCTTCTTCATTGAAATCAAAGGTCGCTGGAGTGGGCATTTCGGGGGACACTTGGTCCTCTCTCTTCTTTTTCAGGATCTCGTGACAGGCAAGGACGTAGCATGCTTCAGTGAACTATTTGGGTAGGGGCCCCTTCTTCCTCCTCAGGCTGAACTTCATAACCGGGACCTTTGGATCCAACTCGGCGTTTCACCCGATACGGAGTTTATTCCCACTGATGCTCTAATTTGCCTCGAGGTCGCTTGTCTCAGACCAATACGAAATCCCCAGCCTTGGTAATCCTCCTCTGGGTCCAACTCAAAATCGGCAATCTCTCATCCTTTTCGACCAAAAAACAGGGTGTACACACGTGGTCAAAATTGTTTGTAACCCTCGCTTAATGATAGAAAAACCCACAATGGCCACAGAAATAACTTGAATATGACAAAAGTAAGAATTTTAAATAAAAAATCTATGAAAATGAACTAATGAAATCCAGACATTGCTTTTAAACCATGCTTTCACAGAATCTATAAAAAAACTAAACTCATGAAATAGTCCTGGACAGAAATGAGGGTACCCTTAACTTAATATTTTGTTGCACAACCTTTTGAGGCAATCACTGCAATCAAACGATTCCTGTAACTGTCAATGAGACTTCTGCACCTCCCAACAGGCATTTTGGCCCACTCCTCAAGAGCAAACTGCTCCAGTTGTCTCGTGTTTGAAGGTTGCTTTTTCCAGACGGTATGTTTCAGCTCTTTTCAAAGATGCTAAAGAGGATTTAGGTCAGGGCTCATAGAAGACCACTTCAGAATAGTTCAATGTTTTCCTCTTAGCCATTCTTCTGTGTTTTTAGCAGTGTTTTTGGGGTCATTATCCTGTTGCAAGACCCATATCCTGCGACTGAGAACAAGCTTTCTGACACTGGGCAGCACATTTCTCTCTAGAATCCCTTGATAGTCTTGAGATTTCATTGTACCCTGCACAGATTCTAGACACCCTGTGCCAGATGCAGTAAACCAGACCCAGAACATAATAGAGCCTCCTCCAAGTCTCACAGTAGGGACAGTGCTCTATTCTTGATATGCTTCATTTTTCCATCTGTGAGAACATAGAGCTAATGTGCCTTGCCAAAAAGTTCCATTTTTGTCTTATTTGTCCATACTTATTTATTTGTAGTTTGGCAAAGTCCAGTCTGGCTTTTTTGTGATTTTTTTTTTTTAACAATGGTGCCCTCCTTGGTCGTCTTCCATGACATCCACTTTGGCTCATACAATAATGGATGGTGAGATCTGATACTGATGTTCCTTGAGCTTGACGTTCACCTTTAATCTGTTTAGAAGTTTTTCTGGGCTCTTTTGTTACCATTCGCATTATTCGTCTCTTTGATTTGTCATCAATTTTTCTCCTACTGCCATGTTCTGGGAGGTTGGCTACAGTGCCATGAAGCATAAATTTCCGAATAATATGTGCAACTGTAGTCATAGGAACATCAAGCTGCTTGGAGATGGTCTTATAACTTTTACCTTTAACATATTTGCCTATAATTTTATTTCTAATCTCCTGAGACAACTCTTTCATTCACTTCCTCTGGTCCATGTTGAGTGTGATACACACCAAGTCACCAAACAGCACAGTGAGTATCTGTAGCCCTCTATACAGGCCCACTCACTGATTCCAAGATTGTAGACACCTGTAATGCTAATTAGTGGACACACCTTGATTTAACATGCCCTTTTATTCACATTATTTTCATTATTTTCAGGGGTACCATGATTTCTGTCCAGACCTATTTCATGAGTTTTATTTTTTTTTAAATTCTGTGGAAGCATGGTTGAAATTAATTTGTTCATTTTCATATATTTTTGATTTATTGTTACTTTTGTCAGATTCAAGTTATTTCTGTGACCATTGTTGGTTTTTCTGTTATGAAACGAGGGGTACCAACAATTTTGACCACGTGTGTATGTCATGTGTCCGGATGTGCTGTGCACTCAGTTGTTGTTCACTCAAACCAACTCGGTTACATACTCAGGCCAACAAACTTTCCTGTCTTCTTCCAATGTTCTCAAAATCTGAATTAGTGTCCGGTTGAAACGCTCGCAGGCTAATTTCCCCTGCGGATGATAGGGCGTCATCCGGGACTTTTCAATCCGATACAGGTGGTGCTGCTCCTCCATCACTCGACCTTGAAAGCAAGCACCTTGATCAGAATGAATCCAACAACCGTACACTCGGATGAAATCTCGACAGATGGCCTGCGCAGCTGACTCGGCCGTTTGGTCCCGAGTCAGAGTCACCACAGCAAACTTGGTTAAGTGGTCAGTTATCACAAGACAGTTTTCCTATCTGAGATGGGCGGGACCCACAGTCAAGTAGTCGATCATTAACAGTTCCAGAGGCGCAGAGGTCACAGTGGTTTACATAGGTGCTCTCTGTTCTGGGGGTTTAGCTAATTCAAAACTTTGACATTGTCAACGGGCCTTTTCCACTGCAGTCTTCAAACAGGATGAAAGACCAACTTCTGTAACCACTGAAACGTCTTCTCCTCTTCTCCAGACCAAAGTGGGCCCCTCTGGCATGAGCTTCCATGGCCACCTCACTGATCAACTTTTCTGGGAGCGCCACTTGTCAGGTGACTCCCAGCTCCCGTACCAACTGCACTTTCCGATACAGCAAACCGTCTTCCAATTGGAGCCTCTCCCACTGCCGGAGAATCTGCAGCATTTCTGAGGACAAAGCGTCTCGCTCACTTTGGCTGGGGAGTCGTTTTAGGGCCACCCACTGTCTCAACTGAGCGAGTTCTCCGTCTTCCTGTTGAAGCTGTACCCAGTCATCTCATGGTCATCCCAACAGGTGTTTTCTCGGCGCCTCTTCGATCTTTCCCTGCGTCGCTGCCAACGTCCTGGCGAGGTTTCTGAACCCTGGGATTTCTTCTGCCTCCAACTCTTCATCCTGGTCACGTTCAGGGAGCTCGTGGGTGACTCTGGATAGAGCATCAGTGTGTGTATGCTCAGCTCCTTTTTGATATGCGATTTTATATCGGTATTTCGCCATATGGGCCACCCATCTTCGCTCCAAGGCCCCCAGTTTAGCATTTTCTTGGTGGGCTAGTGGATTGTTATCAGTGCGTACCAAGATTTCACATCTGGACAGGTACTCAACAAACTTCTCAGTCATCGCTCACACTAACGCCAGTAGTTCCAGCTTGAAAGAGCTATAATTTTCCGGGTTTCATTCTGAGTCATGGAGAGACCGGCTCACGTAGGCAATCACTTGCTCCTTTCCATCCTGCATCTGTGACAATACAGCCCCTAATCCCTGGAGACTTCCATCGGTGTGAAAAATGAAAAATTGGGAGAAGTCTGCATAGGTCATTATGGGTGCTTCAGTAAGGGCCATCGTCAGGGCTTGAAAGACTTCTTCCTGGCTTTCCCCCCACTGTATGGTCCGATTCTTCTCACCAGATGGCATTCCTTTCAATAACTCCAGCAGTGGATTAACAAAACGAGCGAAGTCCTTCACAAACCATCGATAGTATCCCGTAAGCCCCAGAAAGGCCCGCACGTCCTGCACTGTCTTTGGAGTGGGCCAGTCCTGTACTGCCAATATCTTCTCAAGCGCAGGTCTCACTCCCACAGCGGATACAACATGTCCGAGGCAGCCGACTCAACACCTGCTCCAGCCGTCGAAGATGCTCCTCAAAAGTAGCTGCATAGACAATGATGTTGTCCAGATAAATGAGGGTAACCTCAAAGTTCAGGTCTCCCAAACACAGCTCCATCAGTCGCTGAAAGGTTCCAGGTGCACTGGTAAGACCGAAGGGCATTCGGTTGAATTCGAGCAACCCCATGGGCAGTATTAATGCTGTCTTCGGCCAGTCCTGCTCAGCTATGGCCACTTGCCAATATCCACTGGACAGATCTAGCGATGAGAAATACTTAGCTTTTCCCAGGGCACACAACGACTCCTCATTTCTCAGTAGCGGATAAGAGTCCCGCACTGTACAGACATTCAGTCGCTGGTAGTCAACACAAAAACGCAGGGTTCTGCCCCCTTTCCGAACTAAAACAATGGGGACTGCCCACGGGCTTTAGCTCTCCCATATGACCCCACTCTGCAGCATGTATGGCAACATTTCTTTCACTTCCTGGTACATTTGGGGCGGGATGTGTCAATAACGTTCCCGAATTGGAGTGGCATTTCCTGTAGGAATTTTGTGAGTTATGACTGTGGTGCACCCAAAATCATCGTCATGATGGTCAAAGACGTCCCAGCATAGCTTCTACCTGTTGAACCTGTTATGATAGTCCCGTTAGTTCAGTCCACATCTGTTCCAGGATCCAGCGCCCTTCTTTCATGGTGTTGGGCGAGGGCTCTGAGGACATGGTAATGGCTACAGCCTAGGGATCTCCTTGTTTCATCACTAACTGAATGGCCTCTGGTTGCATCAGTTCTTCTGGCATACCCAGTACGTGCGCCACTTCACTCTTGGGTGAGAGTGTGAGATCATCCTCCCCTAGGTTGACACACCGCACCACTACGATACTGTCGTGGACGGTGGCTAATGTCCAAACAATGAGGATCCCTGCAGGCAGTTGTTCCATTAGGGCTGGCTCTATCTGGACTTCTACTGCTTCGAGAGGTGTACAAGCTCGCACGGGCAGCGTGAGCACTGTCTGGCTAGGCGTTAAAATGAGTTTGGCAGCGACCGGGACGACTACCTTCCCCAGGACTTTTCCTTCTCTCAATGTTTCTTGAGCTTGGGCTACCCGTATCAGTTGCTGGAACACCTTCCTTTGGGGGTGCGGGGGCTCCATCGATTAAGAAAAGCATCTGGTGACTCACTGACATCACTGGGGGCCATTGCCAGGGTCTCCGCCGGTCAACACTACTCCTTTCTGGCCCACATCTTTGCCGTATACGGTAATTTGCATTCTGACAACCCCTGCTACTGGGATGGGCAATTGGTTGGCAATTGGTTGGCTGCTGTAAACTTGATCACTGGGCTCCATACAGGCCACATCGCCTCAGAAAAATTACGTTTGAAATAAGTTTCTGACATAGTGGTCTCTTGGGAAACGGTATCAACTAGACAACGGACGGCTTGTCCAACCATTTCAGCCCATAAGAGGGGGCACAGGGAAACTAAACTTGTGGGACTTCCTTCTCTTCTTCTTGGCAGCTCAGGCTCCGGGCGGCGTCCCCTAGCCACTGAGCTCACTAGTTTAACAGTCGACGGGTAAGTGGTCTACCCCACTTGGTGCATCCTCTGGTATAATATCCAGTGTCCCCACACCTAAAACAAATCGGATGTCACTCTGCTTGGGACTGTCCCATTTCCTGATGGGGCTCGGGGTTAGTTCTGCCTGCGGAAGAGTTCGGAGCCTCCAGGTGGATTTTTCTTAAGCCGGTCCACTCTTCCCGCATGTCCTGGATTTCTTTCCAAATTTCTATAACCCAACCTGGTTCAGCTGCGGGCGGGACGGGTACCTCCCCGCTCCGGACCTTCCTTCTCGAGGCTGTCATCCCCTGCTCTTGCTCGCGTGCACACGCTTCTGCCCCTATTTCCAGAAAAGACATGTGCGGATTGACTCACAAGCGCTCCCACAAAGCCTGTTTAAGCAGCGCATCCCTGAAGCCTGCCACTAGTTGGTCTCTCAAAATTACATCAGGGGGCCCCACGCCCACATCATCCCACTTAGCGATAGCGGGGTGGATCTCCTGCAGCTCGATCATATATTGGATCACAGACTCCCCCTCCCTTTGGAGATGGCTAAACACACGCATCCGCAATTCACCGACATCTGTGGGGTCCCCATGCATCTCTTCCAAGATCTGTAACACCTTAGTAAAAGTGATCTGTTAGTGTGGGGGCCAGAACATGACAGAACATCTGGCTTCCCCGTCCAGGGTCATCACAGCAATCTCCGCCTGCATAGCAGGGGTCATGGGGTGCATTCTTAGCATGCATTTAACCCACTAGGACTAGTCCCATAAGAGTGCATTGCTCCTTGTAAACTTTGTGAGATTGCTGAGCATGGCTCCCAGCGGCAAGCTGGCTTTGGGACTCCCACGGCCGCTTGGACTGCAACCTCTGCGCTTTTGGACTGCATCCTGCCGACTACGTCAAGTTTAAGCAGGTTGCGAGATGCAGTGACAAACAGGAGGCAGAGCAAGGTTTAACAAATTTAAATAACAATAAAGGTACTCCTCGCAGGGTAAACTGGGAATGAATAAAGGTGAATAGCAAAAATAGCAACAGTTTACTCAGTAAACTTATCATGTCTATGGTTTCCTTAGCCGCAAATGTTCCGATGAGGTTAGTAGTCCTTGTAACTGTCGGCAAAATGTCCTCAAGTGGGGTCCAAGGTTAGCGATCCGTCTTCTGGTGGCAGCGGTCGGTCTCCAGTACCTTCTGCTGAGCCCCTAGTCCATAAGCTGGTGCAGCCAATTTCACATGTGGGGAAACACTCCCAGTAACAAATGAGGTCTCTGGTATGCGTGACAGATAAAGGGACCTCAGCGCCAGGTCCTGTACGCAGCCAACACCGTTTTGCATGAACGCGGCCCTAAGCCTAACAGAGCCCATGGGCCTGTCTCTGCTCACAATCCCATTACGTGCCCGTGAGTTGTCAGCTGCAATTCGCCTTGCCTCTGCTCCCTGGAGGCCGGAGCATGCTGCCTCGGTCTCTGCCGGCGGGAAACTGTCTGACGCTGAGTGCACTTTTGCTTTTAACACAACTCTACTTCCTGGGTCATGGGGTTTGTCTGTCCCCTGTTCAGTTCCCCAGGCAACATGGGACGCAGCCTCAACAGTTCTGGTACCCGCAGCCCGGTCTACCTCATAACAGTTGCATGCATGTATGAGCAGAGAAGCTTTGTGGTTGCAATGCACTCTAGTTAGCACCATACACTTGATAGTTACTGTTCGCTCTTTACTTGTGCTTCACGCGTGGAAGTTCTGAAACCTGACTTTTCAAACAGGAAGTTAACTTAACAAGGAGACTACAGTTTCATATTACTTTTACACCCTCTCCTTCTATCAGCTAACAATGACGAGGGTCTCATGGCCACATTCCGAAGAGTCCCGGACCACAGTCTAGCCAACTCCTCCCTCACTCCTGTTGTAACTCCAGACTGACAGGAATGAACCTTCCAGCCCTGGTCACAGGTGTAAATTGTCCAATCTTTCATTATATGCTGGACCTACATTCCTCTGGATGGCTTTTGTCACGGCCCACACTCCTCCCCAGTCCCAGCTATATCACTATGTGGGGTTGAATCCTCCAGTCTCCTACAACCCAACCTACTTTGATTTTCTTTGGCAGACATCTTTTTCAGTCCTAGCAGACTCCTCAGGACTGACCACCCTAAAAAGCTAAGAGCAATCTCAGCCACTGCTGCTTCAGCTCACAGATTGGCAATGATTCTGAGCTCCCTGTGTTCGCCTCAGTTTTCCAGGCTTTGTTAGGCGATACCACAAAGATCCCTTTTGCCTGGATCCCTCATATTGGCATCAAAGGAAATCAGTATGCAGGCTCCTTGTCAGCTGCTGCAATCTCCATCTTTCTAACATACCACTGATGGAAAAACTAGAACTACAGATGATATAGGCTAATTCCCACCATTTAATCTAAAAGGAAATCTGACAGCTGATACATGCTGCCCGGTCCATGGCTGTATGATTTCAGCCAGGTATGTATAAATCTGGAGCGCTGCGGATTTTCAGACAAAAGCATACTTTAACCACTTCACGACTTTGTACACATCCAAACATCCAGGTAGGTAGTTGGACTGGGGTACCAAGGGCCCAACAGTTACATTGACTTTGGGGGGGGCCCACTTTTCACCTGCATACAACTATTACACTACCCTCATTCACAAATTTACCTATATTTCTAATAAACTGGGTAGTTTGGTTAATGAATGATGAGATGCTGCTTTTTTTCTGTGAATTAACCCCTTCAACCCCAAGGGTGGTTTGCACGTTCAAGACCGGGCCAATTTTTACAATTCTGACCACTGTACCTTTATGAGGTCATAACTCTGGAACGTCTCCATGGATCCCGGTGATTCTGACATTGTTTTCTCGTGACATATTGTACTTCATGCTAGTGGTAAAATTTCATTCAAATAACTTGCGTTTATTTGTGAGAAAAACGGAAATTTGGCGAAAATTTTGAAAATTTCACAATTTTCCAACTTTGAATTTTTATGCCCTTGAATCACAGAGATACGGCACACAAAAAACTTGATAACTAACATTTCCCACATGTTTACTTTACATCAGCACAATTTTGGAACCAAAATTTTTTTTGTTAGGAAGTTATAAGGGTTAAAAGTTGACCAGCGATTTCTCATTTTTACAACACCATTTTATTTTTAGGACCACATCACATTTGAGGTCACTTTGAGGGGTCTATATGATAGAAAATACCCAAAAGGGACACCATTCTAAAAACTGCACCCCTTAAGGTGCTCAAAACCACATTCAAGAAGTTTATTAACCCTTTAGGTGCGTCACAGGAATTTTTTTGAATATTTAAAAAAAATGAACATCTAACTTTTTTCACAAAAAAAATACTTCAGGTTCAATTTTTTTTATTTTACCAAGGGTAAAAGGAAAAATTGGAATGCAAAAGTTATTGTGCAATTTGTCCTGAATACGCTGATACCTGATATGTGGGGGGGAACGACTGTTTCGGCGCATGGCAGAGCTCAGAATGGAAGGAGCGCCGTTTGACTTTTTCAATGCAAAATTGGCTGGAATTCAGATCGGACGCCATGTCACGTTTGGAGAGTCCCTGATGTACCTAAACAGTGGAAACCCCCTACAAGTGACCCCATTTTGGAAACTAGACCCCCCAAGGAACTTATCTAGATATGTGGTGAGAACTTTGAACCCACAAGGGCTTTACAGAAGTTTATAACGTACAGCGGTACAATTAAAAAATCATATTTTTTCCACAAAAATGATCTTTTCACCCCAATTTTTATTTTCCCAAGGGTAACAGGACCCTAAAAGTTATTGTGCAATTTGTCCTGAGTACGCTGATACCCCACATGTGGGGGTAAACCACTATTTGGGCGCATGGCAGAGCTTGGAAGAGAAGCAGCGCCATTTGACGTTTTTGGCTGGAATTGAGATCGGACATCATGTTGCGATTGGAAAACCCCTGATGTACCAAAACAGTGGAAACCCCCCACAAATGACACCATTTTGGAAACTAGACCCCCTAAGGAACTTATCTAGATGTGTGGTGAGAACTTTGAACCCCCAAGGGCTTCACAGAAGTTTATAACATACAGCCGTACAATTAAAAAATCATATTTTTTCCACAAAAATGATCTTTTCACCCTCAATTCTTATTTTTCCAAGGGTAACAGGACCCTAAAAGTTATTGTGCAATTTGTCCTGAGTACGCTGATACCCCACATGTGGGGGTAAACCACTATTTGGGCGCATGGCAGAGCTCGGAAGGGAAGCAGCGCCATTTGACGTTTTTGGCTGGAATTGAGATCGGACACCATGTCGCGATTGGAAAACCCCTGATGTACCTAAACAGTGGAAACCCCCAACAAATGACACCATTTTGTAAACAAGACCCCCCAAGGAACTTATCTAGATGTGTGGTGAGCACTTTGAACCCCCCAGTGCTTCACAGAAGTTTATAACGCCCGGGCGTGAAAATAAAAAATTTGTATTTTTTCCACAAACATGATCTTTTAGTCACCATTTTTTTATTTTCCCAAGGGTACCAGGAGAAATTGGACCCCAAAAGTTTTTGTCCAATTTGTCCTGAGTATGCTGATACTCCATATGTGGGAGAAAACTACTGTATGGGCACACGTCGGGGCTCGGAAGGGAAGTAGTGACGTTTTTGAATGCAGACTTTGATGGAATGGTCTGCAGGTGTCATGTTGCCTTTGGAGAGCCCCTAATGTACCTAAACAGTGGAAACCCCCCACAAATGACCCCATTTTGAAAACTAGACCCCCTAAGGAACTTATCTAGATGTGAGGTGAGCACTTTAAACCCCCAAAGGCTTCACAGAAGTTTATAATGCCCGGGCATGAAAATAAAAAAATCGTATTTTTTCCACAAACATGATCAATTAGTCCCCAATTTTTTTATTTTCCCAAGGGTAACAGGAGAAATTGAACCCCAAAAGTTGTTGTCCAATTTGTCCTGAGTATGCTGACACCCCATATGTGGGAGAAAACTACTGTATGGACACACGTCAGGGCTCGGAAGGGAAGTAGTGACGTTTTGGAATGCAGACTTTGAGGGAATGTTCTGCGGGTGTCATGTTGCCTTTGGAGAGCCCCTAATGTACCTAAACAGTGGAAACCCCCACAAATGACCCCATTTTGGAAACGAGACCCCCTAAGGAACTTATCTAGATGTGTGGTGAGCACTTTGAACCCCCAAGGGCTTCACAGAAGTTTATAATGCCCGGGCATGAAAATAAAAAAATCGTATTTTTTCCACAAACATGATCAATTAGTCCCCAATTTTTTTATTTTCCCAAGGGTAACAGGAGAAATTGAACCCCAAAAGTTGTTGTCCAATTTGTCCTGAGTACGCTGACGCCCCATATGTGGGAGAAAACTACTGTATGGACACACGTCGGGGCTCGGAAGGGAAGTAGTGACGTTTTGGAATGCAGACTTTGAGGGAATGTTCTGCGGGGGTCATGTTGCCTTTGGAGAGCCCCTAATGTACCTAAACAGTGGAAACCCCCCACAAATGACCCCATTTTGGAAATGAGACCCCCTAAGGAACTTATCTAGATGTGTGGTGAGCACTTTGAACCCCCAAGGGCTTCACAGAAGTTTATAATGCCCGGGCATGAAAATAAAAAAATCGTATTTTTTCCACAAACATGATCAATTAGTCCCCAATTTTTTTATTTTCCCAAGGGTAACAGGAGAAATTGAACCCCAAAAGTTGTTGTCCAATTTGTCCTGAGTACGCTGACACCCCATATGTGGGAGAAAACTACTGTATGGACACACGTCTGGGCTCGGAAGGGAAGTAGTGACGTTTTGGAATGCAGACTTTGAGGGAATGTTCTGCGGGTGTCATGTGCGTTTGGAGAGCCCCTGATGTACCTAAACTATTGAAACTCCCCACAAGTGACCCCATTTTGGACACTAGGCCCCCCACGAAACTTATCTAGCTTTGTGGTGAGCACTTTGAACCCCCAAGTGCTTCACAGAAGTTTATAACGCTCGGACGTGAAAATAAAAAAATCATTTTTTTCCACAAAAATGATATTTTTGCCCCCAATTTTTTATTTTCCTAGGGGTAACAGGAGAAATTGGACCCCAAAAATTGTTTTGCAATTTGACATGAATCATAGAATAGAATCATAGAATCGTAGAGTTGGAAGGGACCTCCTGGCCCATCTGGTCCAACCCCCTGCTCAAAGCAGGATTCGCTAAATCATCCCAGTCAGATGTCTGTCCAGCCTCTGTTTGAAGACTTCCATTGAAGGAGAACTCACAACTTCTCGTGGCAGCCTGTTCCACTCATTGATCACTCTAACTGTCAAAAAGTTTTTTCTAATATCTAATCTGTGTCTCCTCCCATTCAGTTTCATCCCATTGCTTCTAGTCTTTCCTTGTGCAAATGAGAATAAAGTTGATCCTTCTACAATGTGACAGCCCTTTAGATATTTGTAGACAGCTATTAAGTCTCCTCTCAGTCTTCTCTTTTGCAAACTAAACATTCCCAAATCCTGCAACCTTTCCTCATAAGACAGGGTTTGCAGACCGGTCACCATTCTGGTCGCTCTTTTCTGAACTTGCTCCAGTTTGTTGATGTCTTTTTTAAAATGTGGTGACCAAAACTGGACACAATATTCCAGATGAGGTCTGACCAAAGAGGAGTAGAGGGAAATAATGACTTCACGTGATCTAGACTGTATGCTTCTGTTAATACATCCTAGAATTGCATTTGCCTTTTTTGCTGCTGCATCACACTGTTGACTCATATTCAGTCTGTGATCTATTAGTATACCCAAGTCTTTTTCACATGTGCTGTCACTTAGCCCTATTCCTCCCACTCTATATATGCTTTTTTCATTTTTATTGCCCAGATGTAGTACTTTGCATTTCTCCCTGTTAAAAACCATTCTGTTAGTTGCTGCCCACTTCTCCAGCTGATACCCTACATGTGGGAGTAAAACACTGTTTGGGCGCATGGCAGAGCTCGGAAGGGAAGGAGCACCATTTGACTTTTTCAACTCAGAATTGGCTGGAATTGAGATCAGACGCCATGTTGTATTTGGAGAGCCCCTGATGTGCCCAAACAGTGGAAACCCCCAATTCTAACTCCAACCCGAACCCCAACACACCCCTAACCCTAATCTCAGACCTAGCCCTAACCCTAACCCTAGCCCTAACACTAACCCTAGCCCTAACCCTAGCCCTAACCCTAACCCTAATGGAAAAATGGAAATAAATACATTTTTTTTATTTTATTATTTTTCCCTATCTAAGGGGGTGATAACGAGGGGTTTGATTTACTATTTATGGCAGTTTTTATGTTTGGCGGCTTTCACACGCTAAAAGACGCGTGTAAAAATAGCTTTTGCATCACCACATATTGAGAGCTATAATTTTTCCGTATTTTGACCCACCGAGTCATGTGAGGTCTTATTTTTTGCGGGACGAGTTGATGTTTTTATTGGTACCATTTTTTGATCGCTTTTTATTCTGATTTTTGGGACGCAGAATTAACAAAAACCAGCGTTTCATGAATTTCTTTTGGGGGGGGGTGCGTTTACACCGTTCCGCGTGCGGTAAAATTGATAAAGCGGTTTTATTCTTCGGGTCAGTATGCTTACAGAGATACCTTATTTAGGTCGTTTTTTTATGTTTTGTCGGTTTTATGCAATGAAAACTATTTTATATAAAAAATAATTATTTTTGCATCACTTTATTCTGCGAGCTATAACTTTTTTATTTTTTCGCTGATGATGCTGTGTGGTGGCTCGTTTTTTGCGGGACAAGATGACGTTTTCAGCGGTACCATGGATATTTAAATGCGTCTTTTTGATCGCGCGTTATTACACTTTTTGTTTGGAGGTATGATAATAAATCATTATTTTTTGCTTTGTTTTTTATTTTTATTTTTTAAGGGGTTCGCTAAAGGGGTTAACTAATGGGACAGTTTTATAGGGCGGGTCGTTACGGATGCGGCGATACCTAACATGTGTACTTTTATTGTTTTTTTTTTTCTAAAAAATGGATTTATTTGGGGGAATATTTTTTTTTTTTCCTAATTTATTTGGCGATTTTTTTAAATTTATTTTAACACTTTTTTTTATTTTTTTTTTTACTTTATTAAATAGTCCAAGGTGGGACATCTCTGTCACATCACAGATCACTGTGACAGATCAGCGATCTGTCACAGGCAGTGCAGAAGGCTTCCTCATGCCTGCGCTTTGCAGGCACTGAGGAAGCCAGCTTCCTGCAGGCCCCCGAAGGCCCCCGTCGCCATCTTGGATTCGGGGGCCTGCAGGAAAGGAGCCCCCCGCAGCAGCCCTTCACATTGCCCTGCCGTGGGGGGCTCAGGGAAGCACGGAGGGAGCCCCCTCCCTGCCGATGCTTCCCTTTAACCCCCGATACACCGCGATCATGTTTGATCGCGGTGTGCAAGGGGTTGACGTGTCGGGGGCGGTGTGTGACCGCCCCTGACACATTGTGCCAGGTGTCAGCTGTGATAATCAGCTGACACCCGGCCACGATCAGCGGCGCTCACCACGTGGGCGCCGCTGATCGCGGTAGACATACTATCCCGTCCATGGGCATAGGGGCCCGGGTCCCATGGACGGGATAGTACGTCGGATGTCAGGAAGGGGTTAATTGAATTATGCCAAGTGCTGCCTTATGAATTTTACCATTGTTTTAAGAAAAGGGAAAAGACAACCCAGCCGTCAGGAAAATTACAATCTTATAGTAATAATAATAAACCTGAGGCTACAAAAGATTCTTTTGATATGCGTTGTTTTTTATTATAAATAGCAGTCACACAATGCCCAACGTTTCGGCCAAACTGGCCTTTTTCAAGGGTATTTTATCTAAATAAAACATGAAAATAACATCCAATCAAAAGATTTTTTTGATACATAAATAATAAATTGCTGGTATTTAATATGAAAAAATTCAAATACTAATAATACTTTGACATACAATCAAGATAACAAAATTATGATATAATGACCACAAATAGAGTAACCATCATTGGAGGCAGTTCCTATAGAAGGAAAAAAAAAATTTTTCTATCCAAAATAACTACAACCTAAGGCAGTTTCTGGTATCACAATAGAGTGGTATATAGAACAGAAATAAAAATATACATATATATATATATATATATATATATATATACAGTTGTGGCCAAAAGTATTGACACCCCTGCAATTTTGTCAGATAATACTCAGTTTCTTCCTGAAAATGATTGCAAACACAAATTCTTTGGTATTATTATCTTCATTTAATTTGTCTTAAATGAAAAAACACAAAAAGAATTGTCCTAAAGCCAAATTGGATATAATTCCACAACAAACATAAAAAAGAGGGTGGACAAAAGTATTGGCACTGTTCGAAAAATCATGTGATGCTTCTCTAATTTGTGTAATTATTGTATTTGCAATGTATTAATTTATACATCTGTTTCTATTAAGGTGATTGACTTACATTTTATTAAATTAATTCTCTTTTGTCTTTCTTTCTCTACAGACCTAATCGCAGGAGTATGGTATTCACTTGTTGGTTTATTGATATTCACTTCATCAATGATTGGATGCTAATAATGGCTTATTCCAAATATAAAAAAAAAAAATTTGCCAATTTTTTTCCTTTTTTTTATTTTTTCCTTTTCCCCCTCTTTTTTTTATTTTTCTTTTCTTGATTAATAAAGCATTATATCATATTATGTCCTATTATCAGACTTCTCTCTGTGTACATATGTGATCCTGCATAGATGTGCTGCCAAACTATTTGTTTTACACACATTTCTATATATTTACATCTTCTTCCCCTTATTGATACATGGATGAGGTTTATTCCTCTTGATAACTGGCGTTATCTCTCCTCAGCGCTTAGCATAAGCGCAGTTTACCATTATATCGCTCCCTATTTCCCTGTAGTCTATGTATGCCTCATTTCCGGTTACAATATGCCCCACTTCCGTTCTTTTTGATGGTCTGCGCATGCGCACCTTCAGCGCGACCTTATGGGTTCTGTTGTATCATATTTACCGATCTTTAGAGATGTGAACAGTCGGTCGGCACTTGGATGTTGTTTGCGCAGGTTAATGCGCTTAGCATGGGCGTTTTTTTTACATTATATTCCTCTTTTGTTCTGTATGTGCCCCACTTCTGGTTTCGTGCCCCACTTCCGTCCTCATTGACAGTGTGCACATGCGCTCCCTAGCGCTATTCTAAGTTCTCACCTGCATCACATTTACTCAGTAAAGTGGCATAAATAGGCGAATTTTCTGGTATTATACTCACTTCTTGACTAAGTTGCGGCGCTGTCCTGTTCCACCGCATATCCCTGCTTCGGGTTCGTCAACTTTGGATTTTGTGATGGGTCTTTTTCTATACATAAGACATTATACTTATGGCGGCCTCTTATGGGCTACATTTCATCTTACAAAAATTCTTTTTTCTTATTTTCTAGCAATCTGAATCTCCAATTTGTATCCACACAGGTATATATATATATATATATATTTATTTCTGTTCTATATAAAACTCTATTGTGATACCAGAAACTGCCTTAGGTTGTAGTTATTTTGGATAGAAATTTTTTTTTTCCTTCTGTAGGAACAGCCTCCAATGATGGTTACTCTATTTGTAGTCATTATATCATAATTTTGTTATCTTGATTGTATGTCAAAGTATTATTAGTATTTGAATTTTTTCATATTAAATACCAGTCAGCAATTTATTATTTATGTATCAAAAAAATCTTTTGATTGGATGTTATTTTCATGTTTTATTTAGATAAAATACCCTTGAAAAAGGCCATTTTGGCCCAAACGTTGGGCATTGTGTGACTGCTATTTATAATAAAAAGCAACGCATATCAAAAGAATCTTTTGTAGCCTCAGGTTTATTATTATTATTATTATTATCAATTTTACCACACGCGGAACGCCATAAAAAAACCCACAGACACAATTACTGAATAGTTGTTTTTTGTTTATTATGCCTCCCAAAAATTAGAATAAAAAGCCATAAAAATGTCATGTGCCTGAAAATAGTACCAATAAAAAGGTCAACTCGTCCCACAAAAAACAAGATCTCACATGACCCTGTGGGCAGAAATATGGAAAAATTATAGCTCTCAAAATATGGCAATGCCCTAGTATTTGCAATAAAAAGCATGTTTTGTGTGTGACAGCAGCCAAACATAAAAAAATGATATAAATCTGGTATCGCTGTAATCGCACCGACCCAAAGAATAAAGTTGTCAAATCACTTTATACCGCACGAGGAAGAAAAGTAAAATAAATACATTCTTCACCTGCTGTTGATTTTTTCATTCTTCCATCCAAAGATCGCAGTAAGGCCCTGCACACATTTATCTTGCGCACTGCACTGAGCACTTACATCAGGGTTTCTGTGTAAATCTCTGAAAATACATAATTCAGATGGAACCCATGGCGAATGATTCCCTATAATCAGGCAGATAGAGGTGCTGTGGACGCTGTCCACAAAAATAGCAAGTCCCCACTCAGGTCCATCATCTGTCAATGGAAATATTGGAGGCTTCCACGTTACTGGTAGTATAAAGGCTCTGGAAAACCGAAATGGCTCCTCGCCCTCCAAAAGAAATCTATCAAATTCTGCACTCCCAAATCCAAATGTCCCCACTCTTCTGAGCCCCAGTGTGCCTAAACTACATTTAGCATCCACATGTTTGGCATTTCTGCAGCGATGAGAGCCCACCTAATTTACAGGTGCATGTTTCCAGAAGCATGAGCTGGGCACAACATACTGGCCACTACAACGTACTGGTCATTACAAAGTATTGGTCACTACAACATAATGGTCACCACAATGGCAGTTTGCAATTTCACTCAGCAACATCCACTGCTTCTTGTTTCTGGAAAATACCCATGGAATCACAATCGTCACTACACCTGTATATAAATTTCCAAAGGGTTATAATTTCCAAAATGGGGTTAGTTGAAAGGGGAATCTGCTTTTCTAGCACTTAGCGGCTCTGCTTATAGAGTCGACAAATCTGAGCTCCAGGAGGAAAATAGCGCTCCGTCACTAGTAATTCTCGCCATGTGACTAAGCATTACTCCACAGCCACATATGGGGTATTTCTAAATTCAGCAGAAATTGTGGGACACATTTTGCTACAATTTTGGCCCATTTCCCAGTGTAAAAATGTAAAATCTGGGTATAAAACTAAATTTTGGTGATTAAAATGTAATTTTTTTTTTTTCCGCTGCCCAATAGTATACAATTCTGTGACTTACCTGTGGTATCAATATGATCATTGCACACCTAGAGGAGTTCATTGAAAGGTGTAGTTTTTAAAATGTGGGCACTTATAGGAAGTTCTGCTGTTCTGGCACCTCAGGGGCAATGCTCTGTGACATGGCACCCACAAACCATTCCAGCAAAAATTTGAACTCCAATATGGTGCTTCCTCCCTTCTGAGCTTTGCTCTGTGCCTGAAAAGTAGTTTTCAATCACATATGGGGTATTGGAGTACTCAGAAGAAATTGCACAGCAAATTTTGGGGTCCATTTTCTCCTGCTGTTATAAGGGAGTGAAGAAAGACGTCCCCTTTAATGTCACCTCCCCTTTAAAAAGTGCTAATGTATATATGTAATTATTCTCATACTGCTATACTTATAGTGTATTACCATTATTTGCTCTATTGGTACTGCCACATCATATATGTGTTACTATGCTGTATAGATTGTAATATATTGTGTTGTATAATGTTCTGCATATTTATGTATAGTTTAGGGTAAGCTAGTGCATCGTTTGGGGTCATTAAAGGAGGGCACTATTAGTATAGAGTACCTAGATATGGGTAAGTGTAGTTCTGTTGTGAGCCACTAGATGGGGGCATTCTAGTGGGCCTTGCAGGTATATCTTGTAGGAAGTTCGTAGAGGGTTAATTGTAGGAGGAGCTGCTATGGGTTAAGTCAGAGTAGGAGATAGGAACAGTTGAGAAGGGTGAGGGTGCCCGAAGTGTCCACAAGGGCTCTAGGCCCAGGATGACATAGCAGCTGCGAAACGTTCTGTTGGAAGAGAGGTGCACGGGCACAGTCAGGCGGGTGCTGGATGAGTTGTGGAATCCCTGACGGTGAACTGGAACCCCAAACAGGTACGCCGGTGGAAGCTGACAATTTTCCTATGAGAGGAGGCCAGGACACCAAAACCCTGGTGTCCTCGGCCACGGCCACGGCCATGAGGGTGAAGATGGGGATATCTTTGACCGGCCTCAGTTGAAGAATTTAGAGCCAGAAGAAAAAGAGGAATTGCGAAGGATGTGGACAGTTGTCCATTCTCGGAAGATCATAGTGGAATATAACGACTCCTCGCCCGTGGAATGGCGAGATTTAAGAGAGGAGGAATGTAAGGGGGTGAAGCATAAGAAGGACAAGAAAGGGTTTACCTCCTCTGCTCCATGCCTGGAACCATATAGCTGCGCAGTAGAGTTGCCAGGGGGAAGACTCTTGGACCTGGACCGACTGCATCATGGGCCTGTCAGTAGCAGTGGGGAGGTGGAAGTTGTGATGCACAGGAAGGAAGCAGGTCAGAGAGTGGGAAGACAGGGCACGCTGAGGGGAGATCAGCTTGTGCAGGGGAGAGAGCAGGATGCAGCTGCATGCCGCAGAGGAGAGAGGGCTCACGGCCAGAGATCTAAGACAGACGGACGAGACACAGATATTGCTGCCCGTGAGTACCTGAAAGTGGGGTCTTCAGTGAGTAGCTAAGTGCGTCCTGCAGATCGTGCAGAGACTTATAGAGATACAGAACCCCTGATTCCTGCTGAGAGACTTATAGAGATACAGAGCCCCCGATTCCTGCTGAGAGACTTATAGAGACACAGAACCCCTGATTCCTGCTGAGAGACTTATAGAGATACAGAACCCCTGATTCCTGCTGGGAGACTTACAGAGATACAGAACCCCTGATTCCTGCTGAGAGACTTATAGAGACACAGAGCTCTTGATTCCTGCGGAGAGACTCTTTAGTTTTGGAGCATAGACTCAGAGCAGGGGACACCCAGAATGCTTTGTGTTCCCCCTGCCTGTCCTCATTAACCCCCAAGACCCCTGTTGTGGGTCCAAAGAGAATGTAGAGCCTACAGCGACTAGAGAGATAACAAGTGCCACTGCTGACGACGCCGACGCGGGTGAAGATGACCCTACAAGCAAGTACTCAGCAGACTGATAAGTTCCAAGAACACCTGTTTCTAACTGTTATTCTTTTTGACTGTTTGACATACTGCTTTAAAACCAGTTTAACCCCCACTGCTTTCTCCCTGCGAGGAGTATCATATCCCTGTAAATAAAACCCTTTAACTTTTGATCTGTCTCTGTTCCGTGGTGATATACCAGCACCTGCACGTTTATTACATTTGGTGTAGTCGGCAGGATGTCACACGATAGCACAGATGGGGCTTACCAAGCAGTTGGGGGAGGCCCCAGGTCTAGTATCTCCCTGGGAGTCATGTTGGTTAACTTGCCAAAATTCTCAGGGAGCAATGTTATCCTGTGGAGTTGGACGGAGCGCATCAGAGGGATGATGCGGATGCATCCCATGACACCGGCCCTGGAGGCGGAAATAGCTGTGATGGCCCTAGCGGGGGATGCACGAGACTCTGTTATGCTCAGACCCCCTCAGGCGAGAGTTACCCTGCATAAAGTATTACGGATACTTGAGGAGAGGCATGGGGCCCCACTGATGTAGGGGAGCTGCGCATGCGACTGTTTCGCCGGGTACAAAGAGAGGGGGAGACCGTGAAGCAGTTTATGAATGCCCTGTAGGAACTCCATACTGCCATCATACGGAAGGACGGCATAGGTGTAGGGCCAATTGACGTTGTGCTACGAGACCAACTGGTGATGGGCTTGGGAGATGTGTTGATGAAGCAGGCCCTGCGAGAGCGCATGCGGGTAAAGCCAGACATGACTTTCAGGTTGGGAGTGAGGCGCGCACGCGCGAGCAGGATCAGGGAGTGGTAGCACCCGTAGGGAAGGTATGGAGTGGGGAGGCAGCTGCCCCTCAATGGGTAGAAGACTTGAAAGAAGAGATTAAGCGGATCCATGAGGAAATGGCTGAATATAAGAGGGCCACTGCTGCCTCCCAATGTGAGACTAGTGCCGCTCGGTGAAGGAGACCGTCTATATGCTACAACTGTACTCAGCCCGAATGAAGAAGAGACGGCAGGGACCCGGGATTCCCGGCTGAAGATAAGAAGAGTCTGGGAGAAGATTGAGAGTCTGGGGGAAGCCCTTACTGGTGTCTTGGGGACCAGCGGCATGCCCTGATGTAACGTATGGATGCAGAAAGAGGAGGATAGAGGAGAGGTGCGGAGCATGAGGAAGACTTCAGTGGCGGTTCCAGAGCATAACCACGTATCCTGGAGTGAAGAGCAACCAACGATAAGAGATGCTTTCTACCGAGGTCGACGATCCAGACCAAAGCGCCCGCCAGACAGACGCAGACGTGAGTGCTGGGCATGCAGAAGAGTGGGGCACCTGTCCAGAAATTGCCCTACCCGAGAAAGGTGGTGGCAGAAATCGTCTCACCCCTCTGAGAGTCCTACTAATTGGAGGGAGCGTCGCCCCTGGAGAGAATGGTACGGCGGGAGGAGAGCTCCACTCAGAGCAAGACAGTGTTACGGTGTCAGACGCCGAGAAGAGGTAGAGAGGATGTCGACTGTCCACGAACAAATGTCTGTACTGTACCGACACGTGGAGGCCAGATTAGTAGAACCCCAGCCTGGGCCTAGAGGTCACGACGGTGAGGTTCGACCCGAAGGGGAGGAAGAGACGATTGTCCGAGTAGCCCATCAAAGTGAGTTACTAATAGGCCCTCCACAAGCTACTGACAAAGGAAAAGAGGTGATAAGAGTTTCTGAGACACACGCTTCTACAGTTCTGGTCAATGAGAAGAAGGAGCCGCTAGTGTCGTCCTCTGAGGAGGAAAATGTGTTGGCTGTCAGCTCACAAGATCCTGGCCGGACAGGGGAGATGGAACAGCTGAGTGAGACAGAGACTGTAGCTGAGAAGCCCTGGGAAGTGACGCCCACAGAGCCCAGCGCGGATGGTGAAGGTTCCTCCTTGCATGGTCTTAATCCATCCGGTCCTAGTTTGTACGAGAGTGCCCCTGTCAAAGAGGGGGGGGGCTGTGTAGAAGAGTCACTCGTACTAAGCTTCCCGACCGAGGGAGCCGAGCAAGGAACCCCTGAGGTTGTTAATAACAACATAGGAAGGGACGAATCGTCAACTCAAGCGGCTGCCTGCAGCAAGGCAAAAAGGAAGAGGAAGAAGACTAAGCCAAGTTCTTCAGAAGTATTTTCCTCTGCGGCTGATAAAGATGAGGTTGAAGATGGGGATATCTTTGACCGGCCTCAGTTGAAGAATTTAGAGCCAGAAGAAAAAGAGGAATTGCGAAGGATGTGGACAGTTGTCCATTCTCGGAAGAACATAGTGGAATATAACGACTCCTCGCCCGTGGAATGGCGAGATTTAAGAGAGGAGGAATGTAAGGGGGTGAAGCATAAGAAGGACAAGAAAGGGTTTACCTCCTCTGCTCCATGCCTGGAACTGCGCAGTAGGGTTGCTAGGGGGAAGACTCTTGGACCTGGATGGACTGCATCATGTGCCTGTCAGTAGCAGTGCGGAGAAGGAAGTTGTGCTGCACAGGAAGGAAGCAGGTCAGAGAACGGGAAGACAGGGCATGCTGAGGGGAGATTAGCTTGTGCAGTGGAGAGAGCAGGAAGCAGCTGCACGCCGCAGAGGAGAGAGGGCTCATGGCCAGAGATCTAAGACAGGCAGACGGGACACAGATATTGCCGCCAGTGAGTACCTGAAAACGGGGTCTTCAGTGAGTAGCGAAGTGCATCCTGCAGACCGTGCAGAGACTTATAGATATACAGAACCCCTGATTCCTGCTGAGAGACTTATAGAGATACAGAGCCCCTGATTCCTGCTGAGAGACTTATAGAGACACAGAGCTCTTGATTCCTGCGGAGAGACTCTTTAGTTTTGGAACATAGACTCAGAGCAGGGGACACCCAGAATGCCTTGTGTTCCCCCTGCCTGTCCTCATTAACCCCCAAGACCCCTGTTCTGGGTCCATAGAGACTGCAGAGCCTACAGCGACGACAAGTGCCGCTGCTGATGGCGCCGACGCGGGAGAAGACGACCCTACAAGCAAGTACTCAGCAGACTGATACGTTCCAAGAACACCTGTTTCTAACTGTTATTCTTTTCGAATGTTTGATATACTGCTTTAAAACCAGTTTAACCCCCTCTTCTTTCTCCCTGCGAGGAGTATCATATCCCTGTAAATAAAACCCTTTAACTTTTGATCTGTCTCGGTTCCGTGGTGACATACCAGCACCTGCACATTTATTACACTTACACTATCCTTGTGAAAACAAAAAAAATTTGGGGCTAAAACAACATTTTTGAGAGAAAATTATTTTTTGTCATTTTCAGAGATCACCTTTGTAAAATTCTGTGAAGCACCTGTGGGTTCAAGTTTATAGGTGCTTACGACACATCTAGATAAATTCCTTGAGCGGTCTAAAAATGGAGTCTCTTGTTATGGTTTTCCACTGTTTAGGCACATCAAGGGCTCTTAAAACGTGACATGACACCCGCAGACCATTCCATCAAAGTCTGCATTCTAAAACAGTAGGTTACCCCCACATATGGGATATCTGTGTACTCAGGAGAAATTGATAAACAAAGTTTGCATTCCATTTTCTCCTCTTATCTTGTGAAAATTAAAAATTTGGGGCTAAGGCTAGCTTCACACTAGCGTTTTGGACCGCAGTGCATGGCCGCCGCTAAGCCCCGCCCCCTGCCCGCCCCCTCCGGTCATCGCCGCCTAGTATCGCACATGGCTGCATGCGATCTGCACACCCTATCTTTAGCATAGTGTGCGCAGCCCATGCACTGACCATGCGCTAGTAGAATTTTTGACGGTGCGCTGTGTGCGCCGAATGCACCATGTTGCATTTTGGTGCGCTCGGAGCACCGTCAAAAGGGCGCATCGCATGCAAAATTCTACTAGTGCACGGTCTGCGCACCCTATGCTAAAAATAGGGTGTGCAGATCGCATGCAGCCGTGTGCGATACTAGGCGGAGATGACCGGAGGGGGCGGGCAGGGGGCAGGGCTTAGCGGTGGCCGTGCGCTGCGGCCCAAAACGCTAGTGTGAAACTAGCCTAACAGAACAGTTTTGTGGGAAAAATGTGATTTTTTTTTTTTATTTTTACAGCTCTACATTATAAACGTCTGTGAATCACCTGCGGGTTCAAGATGCTCACCACACATCTAGACACCTTTCTTGAAGTGTCTAGTTTTCAAAACAGGGTCACTTGGGTGGCATTGCCACTCTTTAGGCACATCAGAGGCTCTCCAAATACGACATAGCGGTCAGCAAATTAATCCAGCAAATTTTACATTCAAAAAGTCAAATGGCGCTCCTTTCCTTCCACCCCTGCTGTACACCCACACAGTAGTTTTTCTCCACATCTTGGGTAACGGAAAACTCTTCTGTTACTCTTGTGAAAATACAAAATTTAGAGCTAGAAAACATTTTTTGGGAAAAATTAGATTTTTTTGATTTTTGATTATTTGATTAAAACAAAAGTGGCATTACTATTTGTTTTGTCAATAGAGTGTTTCCATATTTAATTTCCAATCATATTGCTTAGGGATATACTTAATCGATAAGGGGAATAATAGCTCCTAATTATCCATTTATTCCTACATTTCCATGAGAAAACAGAGGAACGCCATAATATATAGTTGTTCCAGAATTACTACTTCCCAGTGATTATAAGAAGTTATTAGGCTGTAGCGTGTCGGGTCCTCTTTGTACCAAGGGTACTGTAAAATATGTAAGGCTGAAAGGTGGTTGAATACTCAGATATAATCAATTTTTGTAAATATTTGTGATAGTTAAAATAACTTACAAAACCAAAGTTTTGCGAAACTTCTAAAATAGCCATGACCAAAGTTTTGAGAAACTTTTTCTGTCAATTTGAGTATTTCTGCTTAAAGTCGCCTAAATATGAAACAGATGTCTATTGAGCTTAATATCATAAGCAATAAAACCCATCTCACAATCCCGCTCATTATGGGAGACACTTAAGCCAAGTAACCACACTTAGCACAAGTAATCTCCTCTTCCTGAATCTAATCAGACTGTTTACGTAAAATTTCACGGATCCTATCATTTCCCTTGGAGGGCAATTATCTGGTAACAGCCACAGCTGTAAAAGAAATAAATGAGCAGCTACTGCAAATGGATTAAATGGAAAATGCACACAGGTTTTTGTGTTGTCCGTTTCTGTTTGCTGATACATTAACCATGTTGAACGCAGATCTTGTAGCCGAGCATCCATTATGGCTGTCCGCTGGGGCATGAAATCTACTCCATGTTTAGAAGCTTTTAACAAATGGAAACTTCATGAGCGCTCTCTTCATGTAGTTTTATTGCCCGGGGCTAAATATTTGGATGTATTGCACACTATTAAATTAGGAAGTGGTTGTCAACTTTTTATAAAGTGGTCATTTTATGCTTCATTTAATAAAATGTTTGCAAATAAAATGGGTCTGAAGTGCAAAAAATCTACTTGCTGCTTTACAATTGTTTGCTAGGGCCCGCTCGCACCACCGTATCAATCAGACGAGTGCCATCCGATTTTTTTTTATCGGATAGCACAATCGCTCGTTACTCGATAAGACAGCGCAGATGGCCGATTGTTTTCACTAATAGAATCTGTCTGGGTGAAAAAAAACTCATAGCGTGCTGCAATTTGACTCTGAAATCGGAGGAGAATCGCTTATTCAAGTCTATGGGTGCGGGAAAAAAAAAATCAAATGAAACCGTACGGCATCCGCTTGTTACGGATACATTGCAATTCTGTAACATAGGTAACTGTAAATGGTCCTGTAAATTATTAATAGCGGCTGTAAAAAAACCGGATTGTATTCGGATGACAAGTGAGAAAAAAAAATCGTCCCACTTTCCTGGATGAGAATGGGTCCGATTTTTTTATAATGTCGCGTGATGGTAGCCTAAGTCAAAGGACTCGTTCACAAAACCGTATTTTCGGTACGAGTGCTGCACATTAAAAAACAGACTGTACTTGGACCAAAACAGGCAAATAGAATTAAAGCTTATTATAGCTTTTTTTTTTTTGAAGAGAATACACACGAGACCATAGGACGCACCCCAAATTTAGAGGAGGAAAATATGAAAAAAAAATGTTAATGTGAAAATGGAGGGCCATCTTATATTCCGAATTTAACTTACCAGGGGGCAACTGCGCAGCGGGGTCACAGAAGGCAGGAGCAGGGTCATCATTTCAGGAAGCCGATGACGGCAGAAGTGGGGCGATGCTGCGGGTCCTGGGCTGTGAGAAGGGGGTGTCCGGTGCTACGAGACAGGAGCCATTAATCTCCCAGTGGGGGGCTTCAGGAAAATGTTGTCAGTGCAAGGCAGGAGCGGAGTACCCGCTGCACACATTGGTCTCCCGGAGCTGGCTACAGGAAAATGGTGCTGGAAGTGGCACATGCACAGATTGATATCTCAGTTTATCATTTAGCTGAGATCTAAATCTGTGCATGCGCCAACACCGGCACCATTTTCCTGTAGCTCCCCGCTGGAAGATCAATGTGCGCTGCGAGGACTCAGCTCCTGCCGAGACAATCCCTCCTCTCAGCCCAGTGCCCGCAGTATCGCCCCACTTTTGCTGCTGCTGGCTTCCTGTAGCGATGACCCTGCCTCACTGCCACTGCCGCTGGTAAGCTACATTCCTAATAAAAGACTATAAATGGTCATATAAGTGATTAATAGCTGCTGCTGTAAAAAACAATTGCACATGGATGACAAGTGAGAAAAAATCATCTGAGTTTTCTGGTTGAAACTTGGATGAATTTTTATCCGTAGGATTGTTATTGCCTGGGTCATATCGGTGCACGGTAGATTGTCAGTTGTAGAACCATAATGCTGACTTTGCAGTGATGCTATTAAATGTTCACAGAAAACCATGGAAAATAATTTTGTCTTAATTGCTGAAATGTAAAGAAAGTACTTGCCAATTTTTTTTTAATATCTTTCTTAAACAGGTTGCCTTGTTTGGGATCCCCCCTCCATCTACTTGATCTGACTTGCTTGTATATTTCACGGATGCTTTGTTGCAGGTAATATTGGAATACAACACCCATGTTTCTTGCAATATCAACTCACATCCGGGACCCCCTTCCCCTTCCTTATAAGTATCATTTTAATTAAAAAAAGGATCCAGTCAACATAAAGGGGCCGTCTGGTGCCAATCAACAATCTGCAGAATAGGTGAGAACTTGCTTATCACTAAAGGTCCCATAGCTGGGACCTCCTGAACATGGTAACGTACAGCGACTGTCTCTGTCAGTCCACAGGCAGTAAATGAAGTGGTGGCGTGCATGTGTGGGGAAGGTGACTTGACGGACAGACATGACTGGTAGAAGGAGGGGACAGTTTGTGCACTAGGGACAGAGATTGACAGGTTAGAAAGATAACAGCAAGGAAAGACAGAAAAGGGAGTGCAGTACCGTGAAATTACCACAAGATGGCAGGCGAGAGTAGTACAGGACTTAACATCAGCTTAGGGCTTAGGAATCTGCTTAGTCATGGGGGGCGGGGAGATAGGAGCCCAGGTGGGAAATTCCCCTGTGAGAGAGGGGATAAATAGAAGAAGGCGGGGCTCCAGGAGAGTTTTAGTCCCGGGAGGAGCTCAGAAGAAGACGGAGAAAGTGAGAAGAGCTCGGCCAGGGGGACGGACAAAGGAGAGACAGTCAGGGGGGTGGCCCTGACCCGACGGACTGCAGGACAGGCAAGGAGAAGAGGCAGCCAGGGGGGAGACCCTGACTCGACGTACCGCAAGACAGATGAGGCCCCGGGGGTACCGATTGGAAGACGACCTCGGGCAGGTGAAGCGCTGGGGGTAGCTTGGTCTAGGACAGCCCCCAGTGAAATATCTGCAAGGTGCATTACTGCGACTGGAGCTGAAGAATAGGTACCCGGGCCTGACGATACAGTGGTGTAAAGAAGCTGCGGTGCGTGTTTGGTGGTCGTCAGGAGGACGACAAATAAATCCGGAACTGTTACAAGTGGAAGCTGTCTCCGTCTCATCTTTGCCTCATCTGGTAAGCAGTGGTCCACCCCCTAGCCCGGCCCCCTACTACATTTTGGCGTAGTCGGCAGGATCGCTGCCGCTAATATGACACCTTCCGCGGCAGGCCTGCGTTTGAAGAAACCTAGAAGGACTTGGACTGTTCCTCTGTGGATTACAAGTGCCTGTGGATTACAAACACCTGTGGACTACAAATCATTGACCTGTGGATTATAAATTGGAGACTTTGTTCCGGATCATCGCTGCCATCAGAGGATCCGGACCGGGAAAGAAACTTCGCAAGATGGAGCCCGCGTGGAATACCAATTGGGGCTGCGTTTGGGATCACCAGAGGAAAACCCGAAAAAGGCACTGTGCCTCTCCAGCGCTGGTGATCGCCGGGCAGGAGGAGGAGGTTGGCGCTGAATTGGACTACTTGGGGCTGCCGCTGGGGGAACTGTTACCGACCCCCTCTGCTGAGCTATCGGGCCTGGAGGCTGGTCCTGCCGGACGGCGGGATGAAGAACAACAGTGGACCTTCAATGACGGGACCGGGAGCTGCGGAGGAGCCGCGGAGAACAGCGGCTCCCCACACCGATCCCTGGGAGAAGGATGGGACGGCCTGGACAGAGCTGCGGCGCCGGGGCAGATGAGCGTTCCCCCGGCTTGGCCGGCGGCCCCGCAGGCAGGTCCCGTTCCCCCACTCCATGCTCCCGGAGACTCTGCGGCCCCCGCAGGACCGACTGACGCCCTCGTCAATGACGCCGAGCCGCCGCGTCCGGCGGCGCCCCGTCCCGCGTCGCCGGTGCGGAGCGGACTAGCGGCCATCCCTGCCGCACTTCACCCCCCGGCAGCGGCCTACCTGTCTCGGCCTGCCGCTGCCGCGACCGTGCTCCGGTCCGCCGCGGAGGCTGGGCCGTTTGTCGCCGCGGCCTCCTTGCTGACATCCGCTGTTGTTCCATCCTCAGCCTTGGCTGCGGCCTGTTCTGCGGCCGCCGCTGGTACGTTTGCGGCACCGGCCGCGGCCTACCCGGCGGCACCCGCGGCCGCTTCTGCCTCGCTCATGGTTCCAGCTGAGGCCTGCCCACTGATGTCCGCGGCTGCCTCTGCTGCACGCCATACCGCGGCTGTGTCCTACCCATCAAGGTCCACGGCTGCTCCGACCCTGCTCCGGATTGCGGCTTCGGCCGGGTCATTGGGCTCCGCCGCCTCTGCGGAGCCATCTGCTAATCATGCTAGCAGGCTCCAGCTTCGCTGCTCCGCTTCTCATTGGTCCACAACCCCAGTCCCTCACCTGCGGTTGGAGCTGCAGGAGCTGGGGGCCGGACGGAGCGAAGCCACCACGTCGACAGAAATGAGAGCATCCACGTCACCACCGGTGGTGGACTGCTGGTTCCCAAGCAGAGAACTGGCGCGGAACGCGCGCCGTGGAACCACTTTCAGCCCCTTCTATCCCTTTTGACTCATCTTTCAGGAGGGATATGGCCCCTGAGCCCTGGGCAAAAAGAACACTCAGGGCTCGGGAACAGTCGAGACATCCTGGGAACCTCACAGCTGTGGGGTTCCCCTGCTGGACTGGCGCAACATCCGCCGTCAGGAGATGGCCCAGACTGTTGGGATTTCATTGCACCATTGTGCAGGCCTAAAGAGGACAGTTATGCGTCCAAAGTTGAGGAAAAGGTTTATTGTTTTCTCCTGATACAGCGGGGATGTGGGAAAAAGTGCTAATGTTAAAGGGAGGGGGAGTAGTTCCATTTTATGTTTGAAAATAATGTGTTTAACGAAGGAGTTAGGGAAAAAAAGAGAGAAAGAGAGAAAGGAAGAGAAAGAGAAGGGGGGGTTGCTCCGGTTGAGTAACTCCTATTGTTAATAGAATAGTGGTAATCATATATACGGTATGTTAAAGTTGATTTAATAAGTAGTGTGTTTAACAAAAAAAATAATGTATGCAACAGGTTCCGGGTACGAGGTAGTTGTGACGAAGACGCCGACCATGACTCTTTTAATGAAGGACGAGGAGATGAGAAATATCGAACCAGACAGTGGTCCCAAGTCAGATCCCTGACACCACGGACACCCCAAAAAGGAAGAAATGGTTGAAGGTAGTGGAAGGGGAGAGCAGTGGGAGGTACACGCCGTAGAGTTGTCCGGGTGGACCTCGCCAACCCGAAAGAAGTTGTCACGTGGCGTGCGCGCTGGCGGGTAGCAGTAGACTGCTCGGAGCATAGTGCTCCCGGTTTAGTTCGGCCCCCTTGTGGGGTGTGGCCCAACGACAGGTCCGACAACAGACTGTGGATAAGATTCAGAACGACATAGGTAGGACATACGATTTTCGGGACGACAATGAACAAAGGGTGGGAGAGTATGGGGAAGGTGACTTGACGGACAGACGTGACTGGTAGAAGGAGGGGACGGTTTGTGCACTAGGGACAGAGATTGACAGGTTAGAAAGATAACAGCAGGGAAAGACAGAAAAGGGAGTGCAGTACCGTGAAATGACCACAAGATGGCAGGGGAGAGTAGTACAGGACTTAACATCAGCTTAGGGCTTAGGAATCCGCTTAGTCATGGGGGGCGGGGAGATAGGAGCCCGGGTGGGAAATTCCCCTGTGAGAGAGGGGATAAATAGAAGGCGGGGCTCCAGGAGAGTTTTAGTCCCGGGAGGAGCTCAGAAGAAGACGGAGAAAGTGAGAAGATCTCGGCCAGGGGGACGAACAAAGGAGAGACAGTCAGGGGAGTGGCCCTGACCCGACGGACTGCAGGACAGGCAAGGAGAAGAGGCAGCCAGGGGGGAGACCCTGACTTGACATACTGCAAGACAGACGAGGCCCCGGGGGTACCGATTGGAAGACGACCTCGGGCAGGTGAAGCGCTGGGGGTAGATTGGTCTAGGACAGCCCCCAGTGAAAAATCGGCAAGGTGCGTTACTGCGACTGGAGCTGAAGAATAGGTACCAGGGCCTGACGATACAGTGGTGTAAAGAAGCTGCGGTGCGTGTTTGGTGGTCGTCAGGAGGACGACATATAAATCCGGAACTGTTACAAGTGGAAGCTGTCTCTGTCTCATCTTTGCCTCGTCTGGTAAGCAGTGGTCCACCCCCCTAGCCCCCGCCCCCCTACTACACATGCAGGATGAGGACTCCATTCAAATGGGGCACTTCACAGCCCCAGGCATGGATAATCCGTGATCAGCAGGTTATCTATCACCTGTTCTAGGGGAAAGCCTACCTTTATTGTTCCCTATGGCAAAAAATACTTAACTTTAGTTCTCTTTCTTTTATGCATCTGTTTAACTTATCTCTCTAATGTATCACTGTCTACTGGCATCTCTCTGTTTTTCTAAAATTATCAACTGCGGCACCTGTATGAAAAAACCCTTTGATGACCAATTAGACTCACAAAAAGTATGAATGACTACTAGGAAGGCTATATTAGTAGAGCTCGTGTTCCTTTGTTTTTATATGTCGAATGTGTGTGAAGAGACCTTGTCCATTGAAGACTTTGAGGCCGTTTGGTTCCGTCCTTCGGGGAACTACTGTGTCCTTGCATACTCCTCTACCCAAAAAACTTTGACCCTTATTAGTCAAATTGATAACTTACAACATTTTTGCACAACATATAGTTGTGGAAAGATCTTGCGAGTTTTTGCGTTTTCAGCCAACTCTTCCAAAATGGGCAGATCTGGGGAAGTATGGGGGCGTGAAGTCTCTAATTTATAATCATGATGAGCTGTGGTCAACCCCTAGCGATTGGAAAGTTCTCGGGATAGGGGATTACTTGGGATTACCAAACAATTGCATTCTTGTTGTCTTTCCATTTTACACAGCATCCCAACGTTTTTGAGTTTTGGGATATCAGCATTAAAGTTGACCAAAGGTGTAGTCAAAACGGAGACAGTCTTCATCTCATGACCATCATGCTGTGGCAAAAGTAACAAAGTATACTAGTTGCAGGCTGTGACACATGATGTAAGTTTAGTTCTACAACAGTCAAAAAGCCAAAGGTTGGAGCCAGTTGCCTAAGTGTTTTATCCAGCTCCAAACTGTCTAACAAAAGTATAATTCCACAAACATTTTTCTCGACAAGCCTACTAAAAAATAAAATTGTAAACTTTAATTTCCCCCAAATTGATGAAAACAATTGAGTTCAAACCATCGCTCAGATAGCATCTCTAGTTTGCTTTGATTTAGCCGTCTTTTCATATAATTGCAAGAACAAGCGGCATTGAAAGGAAAGCGGGTGGTTAATGATTAGGTAGCTATGGTCAAGTGCCTGGTTACAGTGACTCGATGGATTTTCAACATAGATGAATGGAGATAAATAAGTTATGGCTGTTGCTATAGACTTTACCCCCAGGAATTAAAGCCATGAATATAGTACAGAACATCACAAAAGAAAACATATTACAGCAATTAATCATATTATTCTTAATAGTTATTCGTTAATGTATTTTAATAGTCAAGCAGCTTAGGAATGCGAGTTTACAGGTTGTTGACCTCGGCTAACCTTACGGCCATTATGTTGAGTTCGCCTGATAAATGACAGAAAGGGAATGTTTACCTGTCAATATTGAAGGCCAACTGGCTTTCTTAAGACTCTCTGGCTACTGTGTATCATATGGATCTGAAATCTAGATGACTGACGTGTGGCACAACGACCTGCACTGATAACAACAAAGCAACCGTGGATGGATCACTGAGCCGTAGTATCACTTTACATAGTATCACTCTATCAATGGGAATGTAAGCCGTGTGCTCATTTCATTGGCGATTTCCAATTAGTTTCTATCCAGCTGTTGTGAAACCACAATCCTATGCATGGTCTGAATGCGAGTACCCCATAAAAAAGATGTTTCCCTCTTCTATTGCTGATTAACACCACCATGACCCTAACAATGTGGGATAAGAGGGTTTAATACTTGGCTACTTCTTATTTTTTTTTTCCTGCAACCTTTGAGTTAATTACCCACCCTATTCTTTGCCAATGTTGCAATTCGCCACCCATTTTTAGCCGGCCTGGATTGGCACCTTTCACTCTAAGAAGCCCCATAACATCTGCATAGAAAATGTCAACAAAGCTACTCTTCTTATATTAACTTTATAAAACACCTACATGAACATCAGGAGCTTTATATATTAGACTAGCTGAAGAGCCCGGCGCTGCCCGGGCATAGTAACTAACTGTGGTTAGTTATAGCAAATTATAATTATCCTCCATCCCATAGTCCCGTGCCCATATACCCATCATACATATCCACCATCCCATAGGCCCGTGCCCATATACCCATCATACATATCCTCCATCCCATAGTCCCATGCCCATATACCCATCATACATATTCACCATCCCATAGTCGAGTGCCCATATACCCATCACACATCCTCCATCCCATAGTCCCATGCCCATATACCCATCACGCATCCTCCATCCCATAGTCACGTGCCCATATACCCATCATACATATCCTCCATCCCATAGTCCAGTGCCCTTATACCCATCACGCATCCTCCATCCCATAGTCAACCATTCTGACATCATAATGAGCGGCGGGGCTTGCAACCTATGATGACATCAGCGTCGCCATGGCAACCATTACGACATCATAATGAGGGGCGGGGCTTGATACACACACACTTTTTCCCCATTATGTAGATAGGGGCAAAATTGTTTGGTGAATTGGAACGCGCGGGGTTAAAATTTCGCCTCACAACATAGCCTAGGACACTCTCGGGGTCCAGACATGTGACTGTGCCAAATTTTGTGGCTGTAGCTGTGACGGTGTGGATGCCAATCCCGGACATACACACACACATACATACATACACACATTGAGCTTTATATATTAGATGGGCCAAAATGCAACAATAAATTCAAGAATACCAACATTGCGGACGGATACTCACAAGGTACAGTTCAAAATTTCCAGTGTTGAATAAGTTAAGTTATTACCCCCTGATGAAGCTTGATGTGAATCGTGCGTCGTCTGTATTTTTTTTGATAGGTAAAGTGTATTCTATGACACTGTGCTTTATTATCATTATGTGAATGTTCATGTGATATCAGTGTCTCCTTGTTCATCCTGTATGTACCTTTACCCCCTTAACAACCACCGATATGCCTTTTAACGGTGGCAGTTAAGGTTACTTATTCCTCGGCGCCGCTTTTTAACCATCCCTAGTCTTGTGATCACCATTATTTACTGAATAACGGCGATCACAAAAAAAAGGCCGATTTCCCATTCATTTCTCTCGTCTCTGATTTGATCTGGCACACCAGAGGAGAGAGAAATGGGGTCCCTCGAGCCCCCCAGGTACCATCGGTGTCCCTGGACCCTCTAGCTCTGTCCCCCGGCCCTTGGAGTCTTCTTCTAGGAAGAAAATGGCTGGAGCATGAGCACTTCACCCGCCGAGATCTGCTGGCCAGCACCTGGCAACAATAGATTTTTCTATTGATTAATTTTGATCGCTGTTATAGACCCTATCACAGTGATCAAAATAAAAAAATAGTAAATCAACCCACCTTTGTCACCCCCGTAGTTAGTTGAAAATAATAAAATAAAAAAATGTAGGGTTGTGGTTAGACCTATGGTTAGTGTTGGGGCTAGGGTTAGGGTTAGAGCTATGGTTAGGGTTGGGGCTAGGGTTAGTGTTGGGGTTAGAGCTAGGGTTAGGGTTGGGCTAGGGCTAGGTTTGAGGCTAGGGTTAGGGTTGTGTTGAGGTTACGGTTTGGGTTATGGATGTGGTGTTGAGGTTAGGGGTTAGGGAGAGAGTTAGGGTTGTGTTGAGGTTAGGGTTGTGTTGGGGTTACTGTTGTGTTGGGGGTTAGGGTTGTGGTGGGGATACGGTTATGCTAAGGATACGGTTGTGTTGGGGTTACGCTTGGGGTGGTGGGGTTAGGGAGGTGTTGAAGTTGGAGTTAGGGTTGTGGTTAGGGTTAGGGTTGGGATTAGGGTCAGGTGTTGTGTTAGGGTTGGAGTTAGAATTGGGGGGTTGCTACTGTTTAGGTACATCAGGGGTCTACAAACGCGACATGGCGCCCGCCTTTGATTCCAGCCAATTTTGCCTTCAAAAAGTCAAACGGTGCTCTCTCCTTTCCGAGCCCTGCCATGCGTCCAAACAGTGGCTTTCCCCACATATGGGGTATCGGCGTACTCAGGAGAAATTGCACAGCAAACAAATTTTGTGGTTCGTTTTCTCCTTATACCCTTGTGAAAATAAAAAAAATGGTTCCAAAGTAAATTTTCTGTGAAAAAAAGTAAAATGTTCATTTTTTCCTTCCACATTGCTTTAGTTCTCGTGAAGCACTGAAGGGTTAATAAGCTTCTTGAATGTAGTTTTGAGAACCTTGAGGGGTGCAGTTTTAGAATTGTGTCACTTTGGGGGTATTTCCTGTCATATAGATGCCCCAAACTCACTTCAAATGTGATGTGATCCCTAAAAAAAATGGTTTTGTAAACTGTGTTGGAAAAATGAGAACTCGCTGGTCAACTTTTAACCCTTATAACTTCCGAACAAAAAAAAATTATGCTTCCAAAATTGTGCTGATGTAAAGTTGACATGTGGGAAATGTTACTTATTAACTATTTTGTGCGATATGATTCTCTGATTTAAGGGTACAAAATTTAAAAATTTTGAAAATTGCAAAATTATCAAAATTTTGGCCAAATTTCAGTTTTTCCAATAAATAAACACAAGTTATATAGAAGAAATTTTACCACTAACATGAAGTACAATATGTCACGAAAAAACATTCTCAGAATCAGTTTGATATATTGCACTCCAGAGTTATAACTTCATAAAGTGACAGTGGTCAGAATTGTAAAAATTGGTTTGGTCATTAAGGACAAAATTGGTTCTGTCACTAACGGATTAAAGGCCCATAACGGGCACAGCATTGGCTATTTTAGCTTGTACCTTTTGAGTATCTGTCCTCAATATTGTGATTTCATGCAACATAAGTCACTATTGATTTGTAGTATTCACACAAAGGAGTTTTGTTATTATCACTTACTTACCTTAAGTATTTTATTATTATTGATTTTGAGCCTTGCATATTTCTATATAGGTATTCTCATACTTATTTTGGTTTACTAATTCAATGAAAAATTAAATATTTGACATATTTGGAAAAAAAAACATTTTTTTCATGCGTGTCCTGATTTATATTTTTAACTTCTTTCTATGATCTTTATCATCAGATGAATGTCAGGAAAAATCAGAACGCTAACTGTAGAGGACCAAACGTGAGATATCGTTCACTATTTCACGGAAGTTACCAACACAGACCTTAATGGTATATACACAGAACATGTTATACATGTAAATGTCTGATAAATTTAGGTCCCATATCTGGGTTAGCCTTAAAGTTTATGCTACCCCATCTAAGAGCAGCATGATTTAGGGGCAAAGACCCTGATTCCAGCAATGTGTCACTTACTGGACTGCTTGCTGCATTTTTGATAAAATCACTTGTTTTACCTATTGTACCAGTTCTCTGAATGCTGAGCTCTGTACAACCCTGACTCCACCACTGGAAGACTTCTGTGTACACTATGCATAGGCAGAAAGCTAACAATCAGTGTTGGGGTGGGGTTAAACAGAGCTCATGAATATAGAGGACTACTTGTAAGCATGTTAACTGGTCCTTTAATGATAATCTCCTGCTGATAATACAGGTTCTCACATCTGCTATACATTTACAGCATATCCTGTGCATACCATGTACCTTACTTGTATGATGTAGGAATTCCCCTTTAAAAGTGCTCATATACAGTATATATCCTGAATAGATAGAGGAGATTTGTGGAGATTGCATAACCAGAAGCTGGCAGTAGAAAGAATACTTATTATCTCTTATGTTATATTATACATAAGGTAATACAAATCAACCTTTTGAATTGTTATGAATTGACCTAGTGAGGCTGGTGTACTTACCTTGAAAATCTATGTCAATATGGCTGTATAATTCCAATATTAAAGTGATATTAAAATGACTATTTTTTGAGTCTAGCTAAAGTCTGAGAGAGCTAATGAGCCCAACGTATTCAGTCTCCGACCACCCACCTAGCCTGATTGACAGGGATCTGTAGGGATCTGAAAGGCAGAAGGAAAAGGGGGCTTTGGTGAACAGCAGCACTGAGGATCTTGTCATCAGAATAGGTGGGTGGAGATTGAGATTAAAGATTCAAAAAGGAATATACAGTTATTTTACAGAGATGAAACAGCTATTCTACAATGATTTTCACAGTAACTACACCTGCCTCATCAGGTCTAAGTGATGTTTACATCTATATGCAGTTTATACTGTGAAATCTGTGATCATTGTTAAAGCTCAATGTAAATTCATGTGAAATAATTATTTCTGACAGAGGCTGACAGTTTCTTTTCCCTTGTGTTTCACAATGTGAATTCCTGATATTAGGCTGAGGACAGCTGACAGATTGACACAATTTAAGGGCATGAAAAAGTTATACTCAGCAGTATCGTGTTCCTTTTCTTCTTGAGCTGGCATAGCATTAGGTGGTAGGGAACAATATATTTTCGTCTTGAAATTAAACCTATGAGGAAGTAGGGTTTTTTTCATGATGAAGAATGTTTTACATTTCAGTTACTTAGATAATTAAAGTGACACATAAAAAAATGAGAATGGAAGGGTACATCCAAATGATTGCCTGATCTGATGCCCTTTTATTTTAGGGAAGTATTGGCACTTTCGAAATGTGGTGCTGGAGAAGGATGTTATCATTACCATGGATGGCAAGAAGAACAAATAAATCAAATTTGGAACAAATCAAGCCAGACATTTCTGTTATGGATGAGTCACCGAAGGAGGAAAAAACAAAAATTATAGCTAAGTCCAGAAAACCAGAGAAGTTGGAAGCTATCGGATTGCAGACCCCTGAACCTATCCACAACAACTAGCAGTAGCCGTGGGGGGGTCCTACGGTGCCCTAGACCCCTCGATCACAGCCGGAGAACTAAATTAGCCTAAAGACAGAAAGGGGAAATCTAAACTGCCCCAGAGCAGACCCCAAAGCAATAGGAAGCCCCCAACATATAATGACTGTGAAGCAAGATGAAAAACACTAACACAGATAGAAAGATAGGTTGAGCAAATGATGGGGCCCATGATAGGACAGGATAGAAAAGCTGCTGTCTGCAATCCGCAAAAACCCTATCCAAAAATGAACCAACAGACTGATAGGAAAAACAGGCCCTGAAGTCGCTAGGCTTCAAAAAGACTATATCAGCACTCAGGTATATTCTGAAGACAGAGCCAGAGATAAACAGATCAGAGACAAAAATGGAATTCAGCTCACCCCCGGCCGGGGATGGCTGAACTCCAAAAAACAAGGCAAACAAAACCAGAACTAAAGTGTACAAAAGGCAGAGCAAAACTTAGCTTTGAGAAGCAGAAATCAGACTGGTCTCCAAGAATCCAGCAGGAAGATCACCAGCAAGGCAGCAGGGCGTCGGCTGCCTTATATCCAGTCATCAGTTCCTGTGACCCAGTCATCATCTACCTGCTCAGCTGTTTGTTAATCAGCCTCACTACCTTCCTTCGCCAGAAGAGGGAGTTCATCAGACCTCACTGGTGAAGGGAAAAATTAACACACAACACATTTCACTCGAAGCAAGGATCACCGAGATACGACTTGTCTACTTTGGACACGTCATGCAAAGAGAGCGATCACTGGAGAAGGACATCATGGTCGGAAGAATAGAAGGAACAAGGCTAAGAGGAAGACCAGCAACCTGGTGGAAGATAACCCTGGTGGACCTATCTAGGCTTGTACAAGATCAGTCTTTCTACAGAACGTTCATCCATCGAGTTGGCATGACTTGAGATCGAACCGAAAGCCGTTAAAATAAAAAAAAACATAATCTATTGAAAATCCCTTTAAACTTTGCACGAAAATGAAAATATATATCTGTATTTCATCTCAGGATAGCAGCTGGATGAATTTCCAGCAAGGAACTAACATCAGTATGAAGTATTTTATGGTTTGTGTGAAGAACAAGGGTCTACTGTTTTTCCATTTGGAGAGTATTATAGGCCAAGTAATACAACCTCGAAAAAAAAGAACATGCAAAAAGAACACCCTCTTAAAGAACCAAATGCGTCTTTTTATTTCTACCTATGGGACGTAGCTATTCTACAAGTCAATGTCAGACCTCTAACAGGCCAGCAGTCATGTGTAGATTGCAGTTTCTTTGTTCTTGCCCTTTCTCAGTTTATTTGGGCCTAGAAAGACAAGAGTCCCAAAGCAGATGGGTGTTTCTTTCATTTGGAAGAGACTCTGGTTGAGTTATATTTTCAGTCATGTTGAAGGTATGTTAAAGGGTCAGACATTGACTAATATTGTACCATTTGACTTGGCTGATGCAATGGTTTATGGCCACAAAACCACAATAGGTTTCAGAATGATCTTTGTAGGCATTTGAGTGGTGTCCAGTGTAGACATTTAGGCTTATAGATTTTTATGAGAAACATGGTACACGCTTATCTCAGCAGAAATCAGTCAGTTCACAGAGGCGAAAGGTCCTTGCTTGGGTGTCTCTGCAGCGAGCATCTATTCTACGTATCTAATCTAGTTTAAAGGTAGCCACAGACATGATATTTCCATTGATGGATGTAGGCAACAATCTGAAGTACATGGAGAAAGCCTGACTGTTGCCTGATGTCTCCGATCAGAGTGTGGGTTGGATTTTGACCTTCTAGACCCTATTGTTTTAATGGAGATTAGTGCCACTTAAAGTTTCACTTATCTCCCACCCACTGTTGAAATAACAGACCTACAGGTTGGGCTCCATTGGTCTGTTGAAGAGTTGGGCGACTAATTTGATTGCATGGTATCTTTTGTGTATGTAATGCCCCCTTTTCACATAGCGAGATCGCTAGTGATCTCACTACATGTGACACGTACCTGCGACCGGCCCCCCGCTGGATATCGCTGATCGCGCTCAAATGTCCTGGGCCATTTCTTCCTCGTTGGCATCCTGCTGGCACCAACTAGCGACGCATGGACGCAGGCGGAAGTCGTCATCATCGCTGCCGTGTGACAGGTAAGAGAGACCGCTGCTGGATCGCTTATTGCTGCTGCGTCGCTGGTGAGATCTGCCTGTTTGGCAGCTCACTACCGACCATTTAGTGATGCACCAGCGATCCAGACCTGGTCGTATCGTTGTCGGGATTGCTGGTGCATTGCTAAATGTAACGGGACCTTAACAATAGAGGAAGATTATGCAGTTATTAAGGAGCCATCCAAATATTATTTATATAGCGCCATCATATTCCACTGCAGACATCAGCATCGCTGTCCCCATTGGGGCTCACAATCTAGATGCCCTGTCAGTATGTCTTTGGAATGTGGGAGAAAACTAAAGAATTTGGAGGAAACCCACGCAAACACAGGTAGAACATACAAACTCCCTGCAAATGTTGTTCTTGAACTCTGGGCTCCACTAACCACTGAGCCACCGTGCTGCCCTGGTTGGTCCTATCCCCTTTTCTATTGGTTGGTAAAAAACTTGTATAGGACTCCTTACACTAGAACATAGATAGCAGTAGGGAAATGTCCATGGAAAGTGGAGAAGGAAACATAAGACCCTCCTAGGTGCCAAACCATAATGTGGGACTCTTTTGATCTTTGAAATGGGACTCTCTCTTCATGTCCATGTCTATGAACATTCAGTAGTGGCATTTGTCAGTAACTAGTAAATTGCCTTGCTAAAGAGAGAATATAAGTGACCCCATAGATAATAGATAGCCATTGGCCGAACTATGGTTTGTCCGATTGTTTGGCCGATAGCTATATCCTCCGACGGCTCCATACACAGGAGTGCTTGCCTTAGTAGTGTTACCATGCGGTTTGCCGAGCCTGCCGATATTGTCGCAATTGAACGACATTAATTTAATGGGGGTCTTTCATTCACAGAAAAATTACAGTCACTGCCATTTATAAAGCAAGATATTGTGGTTGGGTGTCTTGTAATTAATTATGACACAATTTACTATTATAATTCTATTATATTGCGATTTAATAACTGATAACTCCGTCTTTAAAGCCTTATAACAAAATAAGGAATTTAGAGAAAGTGGTTGGGGATTTACATCTGAGGTTGGAACTAACCAGGCTTCTAAATGTTTCATGAAATATTTCAGGAAGTTATTCTTTTAGAATATTTCCACACACAAGCTTATCAGAAGAAAGGGGCATTACGAATACAGCTATTCTATTCAGTTTCCTTTCTACCAGTGCCCACGACTGAAATAACAAAGATGAAAAAGGAGGCTGACGCCCTTAATTGCTACCTGAATGGCTTGATGCACAAAGTCAAAAGGAAACTGTCTATAAAGAAATATCTACAGGAAATAACACAGCTATAAATTATTATGATATGTAAAAAAAAAAAAACACTTATTTTGGGAAAACTTCAGAGACTGCCAGGAATGGTCTGAAATATTTTTTGTAGGATCTTTATTTTTTTATTTATGTCATCTATTAGTTATGGTATTGCATGAAATCGGAATCAATAAAGAACAAAGCTTAGCCACAATATCAGACATTGTCCACTGGGGGCATTTAGGATTCCACCCCATTTTCATTCGTGGCCCTCCTGGGAACAGCCCACACCTCCTAGGAACTTCTCTGACCAATCCCAGGGCACCCACATTTAGGTGTGACCACGTTCGGGTGGCCCTGGAGTGCCGGTGGTGGTGCTAGCAGCTAGCCTATAATGTGTAGTGCCATACACTTATGGCACTGCGAATAGAAAGGCGCTACACCTGCCACTGTGATTTAGGGACCGTTAACAAAGTAAGTTATTGTGCACAAGCATTCGTAATAATGCAGTGTATACAGGCTGCAGTTCACCTGATGAACGAACAGACTGTTCATTCTTAATGTGAAATGAGCTTCAAAAATGATCATTCTCGGCAGCACATAGCACTGTGTAAACAGGGCTTGTGCCAAGAACATTGTCAGCCTCTGCGGTATGAACGACCTATTGCAAATCGTTCTTGGAGATTGGATGTGTGTCTGCCTGTACGAGTATATTACCCCCCGATGAAGCTTTATGCGAAACGTGCATAGGTAAAGTGTACTACATGCCACTATGCATTACTATCATTATTTGAACCTTTCATTTGATATCACTTTCTCCTTGTTAACTTGTATGTTTCTGAAAGAGCCATAATTTATAACTGGCCATGTTGGCTTGTACCTGTTGAGTATCCGTCCTCAATACTGTGACTTCACACAATATAACTCTGTAATGATTTGTAGTATTCACACGAGGAAGTTTTGTTATTATCCCTTACCTACCTTTTCTATTTTATACTTTTATGTTTTTAATTATTATGTTATCTGATAAAGAATATATATTTTTATTGATTTTCAGCCTTGCACATTTCTTTATAGGTATTTTTGAATTTATTGGTAGATTTTGGCCCCTTATAAATAGCTCTTTATAGTCATGTAGCTTTTCCTGTATAAAAATGCAAATAAACGGCATCTGATCAGAAAATGAGTTTCTGATCGGTGGTCATTTACATAGTCTAATGCAAAGAGACTTTTACAGTTGGGATTGTGCAACCGTCATATTATAAGCAGAGGAGCAGAAGCGCTCAGCTAAGCTACGTCTCTTCAGTTCTTATTGGCTCAGATTGTCTCTTGTAGAGGAGATGCGATTACTCCACTCTTGCTCCATTCTTTGAGAAGAATCAGAACCGATCAGAACTGAAGGGCCGTATCAATCATCTGGGCGCTACCGTCCCTTCTCTTTGGTAATCGGTAGGGTTCTCAGCATTGGGATGTCCATTAATCTTCCATTATAACACAATGCACCTGCGCTAGTTTCATGATGTGCAAGAGCAGATGAAACCCAAGTTTTCTTTTGCGCTTGCACTCCACGAAACTAGACCAGATTCTGTGTACTAAAATTGGAGATGCTGATGGACTGGGCCACCTCATATCTCCCTCCATTAGCTGCCATTTTCAGGTTGAAAAGACATGGATGACAATCGGTTGCCGTTTTACAATACTAGAGAAAGTAGCAAAAGCTTAGGGGAATTTTCCACGCCCTATACTGCCTTAACAAAAAAATCACACAATTTTTCAAAATATCTATGAAGGACTTGGCACTCAGTTGATGTAGAGAAAAGATAATTTATTTGCACAGTGACCATATATGATGTTTTGGTCTCAGTTTAGACCTTCATGATGACTTCCATGGGTGCCATACTTTTAGTGGTATTCCCACATTCCAGACGCTCTATATCCTGTATAGTTTCAGCATTGAATCCTACATTATTCTATGGCATTCCATATATCTGAAGAAGGTCAAAGCTGAGACCGATCCGTCATATAGTGTATGTCCACTGTGGACTGCTAATAAATCATCTCGTTTCTACATCAACTGAATGCCAAGTTCTTCATAGATATTATTCTACGGATTGGGCTCATGCTGCTCTACTGCTCCATTTATGCAAAAGTTATTTCGGTGCAAAAATTTGGAGACTTATTTAGTTTTTCACTAGACTTGCCTTACCAAAAACTGGCCTGGCTTAGCGGGAGATAAACTACAAAATGATAGATTACCAGAAAACAGATTTGCAAAAATACTCTGCAGTAAAATATATGACAGTAATCAGCAAGTGCTGGATAACAAATACAGGGTATTTAGTCGATACGTTTTTTGGCAAAAAAATGTATACCAAGCTGCTTCACCGCGTCTAGGTAACCCGTATTGAAGCAGTCCCTATCTAATGTATTTAAAACCTGAACATCTGAACAGTGTCTAAAATGAACAGGATTCGGACAGGCGCTTCTTAGTATGGGCTTGTGGTGCAAGACAGCTCTTTTGTGCATGCCATACAAGAGAGGGGTGGGGTCTCTCAAACCATGCTAGGCAAGGAAAAAACGGATTAAAAACACATGTGACATGCACAAGTGTGAACAAGTCGGTAAGACAACCCACTAACTGAGACACAACAAGAAAACAGATTTGCAAAAATACTCTGCAGTAAAATATATGACAGTAATCAGCAAGTGCTGGATAACAAATACAGGGTATTTTAGTCGATACGTTTTTTGCAAAAAAATGTATACCAAGCTGCTTCACCGCGTCAAGGTAACCCGTATTGAAGCAGTTAGTGGGTGGTGTGAACGTTGTCTTACCGACTTGTTCACACATGTGCATGTCACATGTGTTTTTAAAATGATAGATTAGCAATAATTTGTGATAGAATTTAGGTGTAAATTACAACAGAATTTTACAGCAGTTTATATTCTGTGTAATTTCCTGTGGAGCAAATAGTCGAAGATGTGGCAAATTTAAGGCACATTCCTTAATAAATTTGATGACCATTATAAACATCTGTATCTGTAGGTTGACCAATATCTGCCCCATTTTCTTCAGATTTAGTCATAAATTGAGACCATGTCGTCTGACCTCGTTCTTTATTTGATCTATTTCAGACATGAAAAGTCTTTTGATCTAATCCTGGTACATTGTTTTTATAATTATTTTCCATTTGGCATTAGATTTTATTTAGTGCTGTCAAAGGGTTGATGGAGAGATTTTAGTACAGGTTTCTATTTTTTTCTATATCCTGATGTCCAACTTTCATATAAACATGGTTCCTATGATTATGACAACAATATTTATTTTCTTTAGAGACTTGATGATCAGGTCAAGTGTGACATTTTGCATTAGAAAATTGATGAAACCCTTTTTAATAGGTGGTAAGATAAGGAACCAGAGGCACAAAAAAACTTAAACTGTTGTTCCAAATATTCAGAAACCCAGCCTGAGTCTATTATCCAGCTTAGAACGTTTGCAAAAATGTTAAAAGTCCATGAGCGCTCCTGCTTGTGACAGGTTTCTCTGCTTCCCTTTCCCTTCTCCTAGTGTTAGAGATGGCAGGAAGAAAGGCGTGGTGTATACAGATTTGTAGAACTGCTGCAACTGACAAGAGGGCAGAGAAAACAGTGCAAAAATGTAGATGGCGGAAAGCTCATGAAGAGGAAATGATTGCATTTTTAGAGCTCTCCTGATACAGGAAAGTAAGTTATAACAGCAGTACCCTGGATACACACAGACCTCACATCCAGCCTGTATTTCTGAGGGTGACACTCACACAAGAGCAAAATCTGAACCTTAGATCAGGCTGTAAACTGAATGTCAGGGGATCTGAAAATTAATGAAGGAATGAAGATTGAAACCTGAATCTAAGGCCTCATTCAGACATAAGTGATTTTTCACATACACAAAAAAATACTATATGTGTCAACTATGTCTTGGATGTGAGTTTCATCGGTGTTTCAGTTTTTACCATCAGTGATTTTCATGAACACACGGTCCGCAAAAAAACATCGGCATGTGAACAGCCTCATAGGCTATAATGGATACGTAGAAATCGCAGGAAAGCGGGATGCAGTGACGCACGGGAGGCAGAACAAGGGTTAACAGGTTTATTTACAGGGGAATACTCCACGCAGGGAGGTGTAGGGTTAAACAGTATAAATGGCAAAGTAAAGTACAATGGTTCAAATAATGGCAATTCGGTAACAAGCATATCAGGAAGTCCTAACACTGCAGCTCCTGCAGCGCACTCAATAGCACCGGCAATGACAGGCGCGGTGTCTTTTCTAGTTGGTTCCAGCAAATGACAATACCCCGTCTTCTGGTGACAGTGGTCGGTCTCTGGTACCTTCCACTGCCCCTAGTCCATATACTGTAGTGGCTAAACAACGGTGAGGGCCACAGTCCTGTACGAGCCCAGCTTGGCTCCGCAAAATATGTGCTGGTAAAGTCAGGTCAAACGAGTCTGGGCAGATATTTTCTAGCACAGTCGGGGTGTGGATAACTGTCACACTCCCAGTCTCTTTCAGGCGGCACGAGGACGATATTCACGATCCTGAAACGCCTGGCACCTGTCTTTATGACGGTCACTGGGCATACACTGCCCGTCTCTCTGTCTCTGGTCCCCGCCTTTGATGGCGGGCGACAGCGGACGATGGTCTGTGTGGCGCTGGTGCTCCCTGGACGGAGCACTCCTCTCTCTGGCTGCTACAACACCCGGCTTGGCTCTGCTTTGCTGGCACGGCTCTGCTCCGCACGGCTCTGCTCTGCACAGCTCTGCTCTGCAGGCGACGGAGGCGCCTTCTATATGGCCCATCGCCACACAGGTACCCTCTGGTGGGGGAAGCAGGGCATGCCACTCACTGATCTGCACGCTGCTCTCTGCACTGCCCTCTTCACTGCTCTGCGACGGCGCCAGACTCCCCTGCTTCGCACACTTTTTCTTTTTATGCCTCCGTCGCTGCGTGCCCTTTTCTGGCTCCTCCCACTCTCCAGGGTCAGGAGGAAGATCCGGCTCACTCAAGCCTCCCCCAGGCTGCAGGGGAAGGTCCGCCGGACCCAGCACGCAGGTACCCACTGTCTCGTCAACCTCCTTACAGATACATGCTTTATTCGTGAAAACCACAGGCAGAACATGTACGTGAAAAACCGATGTCTGAACAGGAGCTTAATGCAACTATATTAACTAAAGGTGTTCACAGCCTTTAAAGAGAACATGAAAATGCAGTCCAGTCTGCAGGCACTATATTATAGAGCAGGAGGAGCTGAGTAAATTAATATATAGGTTTTTTTTTTTTAGAAAAGATTCAGTATACGGTAACTTGTGATTTAGTCATTTAATCCTCTGCTCTTTCAGGGACTTTTGGTCCAGTGGGCGGTCCTAATAGTGACTGACAGCTTTTTTTGTATAAGTGTGCATACAGAGGTAGGACCGCCCACTGGACTTAAAGTCCCAGAAAGAGCAGAGGTTTCAAAGATTAAATCCCAGGTTATAAGGAATCTTTTCTCAACAATCTATATATCAGTCTGATCAGCTCACCCTCCTCAATAACATGGTGCCCGCAGATTGCACTGTATTTTGACAGTGACAGATTTTTTTTTTAGCAATGCATTTTTATTAAAAGTTTTAAACATATTGCAAACATAATGCATAACAAAGTACAGTGTTGCAAACAAATAATTAAAAGAACTGTAGGGGGGACAAACACATGGAAAGATCAGGGAAGGGAAAAGAGTGGAGAGGGGGCACCAGGAAAGTACAGTGGTGGCCAAAAGTATTGACACCCCTGCAATTCTGTCAGATAATACTCAGTTTCTTCCTGAAAGTGATTGCAAACACAAATTCTTTGGTATTATTATCGTCATTTAATTTGTCTTAAATGAAAAAACACAAAAGAGAATGAAGCAAAAAGCAAAACATTGATCATTTCACACAAAACTCCAAAAATGGGCCAGACAAAAGTATTGGCACCCTCAGCCTAATACTTGGTTGCACAACCTTTAGGCTGTGTGCCCACGTAGCGATTTTTAAGCGTTTTTGCCATGATTTTCGGCTCTAAAACGTTTAAAAATCGTGTACAGAACGCCCCCATGCATTCCTATGGCATTCTGCACATGCTGTGTTAATGCTGCGCTTTTTTCCGCGGCGGAATCGCATCGCGGAAAAAATCGCAGCATGCTCATTCTTTTGTGCGGAATCGCAAAGAATTGCCACGATTCCGCACCCATAGGAATGCATGAGAACCGCTTACTTCCCGCATGTGGCTATGCCCACCATGCGGGAAGTTAAGCGTCTCATGTGCGGTTGGTACCCACGGTGTGGAGGAGAGGAGACTGTCCTCCAGGCCCTGGGTACCATACCCCTGTAAAAAAAGAATAAAAAATAAAAAATCGGGGTATATTTACCTTCCGGCGTCCCATGCTGCATTCCCGGGCCTTGCGGCAAGGCCCTCTGATGACGTAGTCTTGCGTGACCCTAGCGGTCTCGCGAGATCGCTATAGCAACGCGAGACTACGTCATCACAGGTCTCGCAAGGCATTACTGGGAACGCTGAGGCCCGGGATGGCAGTGTGGGACGCCGGAAGGTAAATATACCCCGATTTTTTTTAGCATTTTAACATTCTATCTTTTACTATTGATGCCGCATAGGCGGCCTCAATAGTAAAAACCTGGTCACACTTGTCAAACACTATGTTTGACGAGTGTGACCAACCTGTCAATCACTTTCCAAGCGATGCTTCAAATCGCTTGGAAAGTGCTTGAATATCGCATGCGAAAATCACGGCAAAATCGCGATCATAATCGCAGTAAAATCGCGTGGAAAAAAACGCGCGATTTCTGGCAAGGAGTCCGGTTTTCTGTGTGCGTTTTAACACGCAACGTGGGCACATAGCCTTAGCCAAAATAACTGCGACCAACCGCTTCCGGTAACCATCAATGAGTTTCTTACAATGCTCTGCTGGAATTTTAGACCATTCTTCTTTGGCAAACTGCTCCAGGTCCCTGATATTGGAAGGGTGCCTTCTCCAAACTGCCATTTTTAGATCTCTCCACAGGTGTTCTATGGGATTCAGGTCTGGACTCATTGCTGGCCACCTTAGAAGTTTCTAGTGCTTTTTGAAGTGTGTTTTGGGTCATTGTTCTGCTGGAAGACCACCTCTGAGGGAGACCCAGCTTTCTCACACTGGGCCCTACATTATGCTGCAAAATTTGTTGGTAGTCTTCAGACTTCATAATGCCATGCACACGGTCAAGCAGTCCAGTGCCAGAGGCAGCAAAGCAACCCCAAAACATCAGGGAACCTCCGCCATGTTTGACTGTAGGGACCGTATTCTTTTCTTTGAATGCCTCTTTTTTTCTCCTGTAAACTCTATGTTGATGCCTTTGCCCAAAAAGCTCTACTTTTGTCTCATCTGACCAAAGAACATTCTTCCAAAACGTTTTAGGCTTTTTCAGGTAAGTTTTGGCAAACTCCAGCCTGGCTTTTTTATGTCTCGGGGTAAGAAGTGGGGTCTTCCTGGGTCTCCTACCATACAGTCCCTTGTCATTCAGACGCCGACGGATAGTACGGGTTGACACTGTTGTACCCTCGGACTGCAGGGCAGCTTGAACTTGTTTGGATGTTAGTCGAGGTTCTTTATCCAACATCCGCACAATCTTGCGTTGAAATCTCTTGTCAATTTTTCTTTTCCGTCCACATCTAGGGAGGTTAGCCACAGTGCCATGGGCTTTAAACTTCTTGATGACACTGCGCACGGTAGACACAGGAACATTCAGGTCTTTGGAGATGGACTTGTAGCCTTGAGATTGCTCTTGCTTCCTCACAATTTGGTTTCTCAAGTCCTCAGACAGTTCTTTGGTCTTCTTTCTTTTCTCCATGCTCAATGTGGTACACACAAGGACACAGGACAGAGGTTGAGTCAACTTTAATCCATGTCAACTGGCTGCAAGTGTGATTTAGTTATTGCCAACACCTGTTAGGTGCCACAGGTAAGTTACAGGTGCTGTTAATTACACAAATTAGAGAAGCATCACATGATTTTTCGAACAGTGCCAATACTTTTGTCCACCCTCTTTTTTATGTTTGGTGTGGAATTATATCCAATTTGGCTTTAGGACAATTCTTTTTGTGTTTTTTCATTTAAGACAAATTAAATGAAGATAATACCAAAGAATGTGTGTTTGCAATCATTTTCAGGAAGAAACTGAGTATTATCTGACAGAATTGCAGGGGTGTCAATACTTTTGGCCACAACTGTACGTCATGGAGAACTGAGGGCTGTAGAGGCTTTTAAGCGAAATGGTGGAGTAGCAAAGGGGGTATGATTGGGGTATTCTGCTCAGGTTAGCCAAACTTTCTCAAATCTAAGCTCTTTGTCTGTGAGCATAGCTGATAATTTTTTGTTAATCATGTATAAGGAAAGATGTCTTTTTACTTTGGTGAGATCTATGCCCGATTTTTTTCCATGCTGAGGCTATGGTTTGTTTAGTCGCTAAGAATATAAACAAAATAAATGCATGAGAGTGTTTGGGGATGTTAGGAATTCATTTATCGAACAGGGCTTCTCAGGGGGTCTTTTTTAAGGTTAAGGTCAGTAACTGAAAGGATGTAAGAGCAATAAAAAACATATGGCCCAGAGGCCTAATTGAAATACAGTGGGTAGAAAAGGATTCAGACCCCTTTAAATTTTTCACTCTGTTTCATTGCAACCATTTGGTAAATTCAAAAATGTTCATGTACACTCTGCACCCCATCTTGACTGAAAAAAGCAAAAATGTAGAAATTTTTGCAAATTTATTAAAAAAGAAATACTGAAATATCACATGGTCATAAGTATTCAGACCTTTTTCTCAGTATTGAGTAGAAGCACCTTTTTGAGCTAGTGCAGCCATGAGTCTTCTTGGCAATGATGCAACAAGTTTTTTACACCTGGATTTGAGGATCCTCTGCCATTCTTTCTTGTATCCTCTCCAGTTCCGTCAGGTTGGATAGTGATCATTGGTGGACAGCCATTTTCAGGTCTCTCCAGAGATGTTCAATTGGGTTTAGGTCAGGTCTCTGGCTGGGCCAGTCAAAAATGGTCACAGAGTTGTTCTGAAGCCACTCCTTTGTTATTTTAGCTGTGTTCTTAGGGTCATTGTCTTGTTGGAAGGTGGGTGAACCTTCGGCCAAGTCTGAGGTCCAGAGCATTCTGGAAGAGGTTTTCATCCAGGATATCTGTACTTGGCCGCATTCATGTTTCCTTCAATTGCAACCAGTGGTCCTGTCCCTGCAGCTGGAAAACACCCCCATATCATGATGCTGCCACCACCATCTTTCACTGTTGGAATTGTATTGGGCAGGTGATGAGCAGTGCCTGGTTTTCTTCACATACACCGCTTAGAATTATCACCAAAAAGTTCTATCTCCGTCTCATCAGACCAAAGAATCTTATTAGATGTGTTTTTTTAGCAAACTCTATGTGGGCTTTCATATGTCTGGCACTGAGGAGAGGCTTCCGTCGGGCCACTCTGCCATAAAGGCCTGACTTGTGGAGGGCTGCAGTGATAGTTGACTTTCTGGAACTTTCTCCCAAATTCCTACTGCATCTGTGGAGCTCAGCCAGAGTGATCTTGGAGTTCTTCTTTACCTCTATCACCAAGGCTCTTCTCCCACGATTGCTCAGTTTGGCTGGATGGCCAGGTCTAGAAAGACTTCTGGTGGTCCCAAACTTCTTCTATTTAAGGATTATGGAGGCCACTGTGCTCTTAGGAACCATGAGTACTGAAGAAATTCTTTTGTAACCTTGGCCAGATCTGTGCCTTGTCACAATTCTGTCTCTGAGCTCTTTGGTCAGTTCCTTTGACCTCATGATTCTCATTTGGTCTGACATGCACTGTGAGCTGCGAGGTCTCATATAGACAGGTGTGTGCCTTTACAAATCAAAAGTAAAATAAGAATTTCTGTGCAGGTTTCTAGTAAAATAAATTGCAATTAACACATATGCTGGTTAATGTGACCGCCAACAATTATAACTGTGTATTAAATCTTAAAATCCGGTTAATACAGCCGCAATAAAACTGCAACCAATAAAATTGTGATGTTTTTTGGAAATAAGCCAATATTCAAGCAGAAATCAATTGACATTAACCTTGAAATGGAGTAGTGGTGCTGGTGTGCTAAATTTAGGCTAATAATTCCAGTAAAGGTCTTGTCACAATACCAGAACAGATATGAGACACTAATAAAATATAAAATAAATTCTAAGCAAAAATAAGATCAAATAATTAAATATTATAGGTAGCAATCTACTTATACAATTTAAGCAGATATTAGAGGTGCTGCATATTACCTAAAATCATAGGTGTTATTCTGTCCAAGTACTTAAATCTTGCGCTTGGCAGATAAAAATCAACGGATCATTACAGTTGCTTTATCCAGGATAGCCAAAGTGAATGAATCCATATATCTATTGAAACATAATGAATTAATTTGTAGAATGACCCTAAGTGTCGATATTAGCTATTCCTAGGATGAACCCTATTGAAAAAATGAAGCAGCGGTAACGGGAGAGGTGCTCAGTTACCTTAAATCCTTGATGTGAGGATCAGATGAGCAGGCTGGTGTGCCGATGTTGCTTCAAATAATATTTGTCCGATGATAGGTGTTTGATAAAAGGTCAGATCTCTTCAACCGTGGAAAAATGAAAATCGCTATATAATACAGCGATGTCCCGGCCGGAGACACACGCTGAGTGATAGCGTACTGCAGTCCAGCGCTTGTTGCACATGCAGCGCGTGAATTTGGTTTAGGACCTGCAGGACCTATATGACGACTTCTGTCACGTGACTGATGAAGTTAATCGTTAATTTCCAAAACGCGTAGGAAATGGTCCTTATCACCTACCGTCGAGAAGTGCACGTCAGCTGATTTTCAAAGAGTCACGTGACAATAGGCCATTGTTAAGTATACCACTTGTGGAGGAGGACCAAATTTGGGTCCATTTTGAGCCAGTTAGGATGGTTTCATTGTCAGATTTCCAGAGAGAGGTGCAAATTAAATGACAGATTCTTTTTAAAGCCTTTAATTTGTGCCTAAAACCTGGTACATTTTTATAGAGTCTCTAACGTCATGTCACGTATTATTTATACATCAGAAAAATGTCTAAAGTGATTTGTGCCAAAAAGAAGGCACAACCTAGGCCAAATTTCTGGAAACACCACATTAAAAATAAATGGTTTAAAAATATTTATTAAAAATAAAGGTTTTATTAAAAATAAAGGTTTATTGGAAACCTGTCACCCAAAAAAATGTTATTTACCTGCAGATATACTGGTAATCAAAAAAGTAAATAGCATGTAAATTATGTCTGGCAGGATCAGTGGCTACAGGAAGAAACAAAGTTATATTCTCCCTGAAGCCACTTGCTTACAGTATAGGGGCGGTGCAGGGAGCCATTACAGTCCCCACTTACCATACAGTAAGTGCACTATAATCGCTCCCCTGCACATTTATTGACAGCCTGCTTTGTACATACATACACATTGGAAAGTGGGATGTCAATCATTGTGCAGGAAAATAATTACAGCCGAGCTCACTGTATAGTGAGCGGTGACTGAAACCACCTCCTGCCCCTGCATTGCCCTGGTGACTGGAAGTGAGTGCCTGCAGCGAGAATTAATCTACATTTTCTTCCTACAGCCGCTGCTCCTGTAAAGCTGCTAGACATGATTTAAAAATATCTACACACGTGGTCAAATTTGTTGATACCTCTTGTTTAATGACAGAAAAATCCACAATGATGACAGAAATAACTTGAATCTGACAAAAGCAATAATAAATCAAAAATCTATGAAAATGAACAAATGAAAGTCAGACATTGCTTTTCAACCATGCTTCCACAGAATTTTAAAAAAATAAAACTCATAAAATAGGCCTGGACAGAAATGATGGCACCCCTGAAAATAATGTGACAAAAGGGACATGTTAAATCGCGGTGTGTCCACTAATTAGCATCACAGGTGTCTACAATCTTGGAATCAGTAAGTGGGCCTGTATAGAGGGCTACAGATCCTCACTCTTCTGTTTGTTGACATCATGGTGTGTATCAAACTCAACATGGACCAGGGGAAGCGAAGGAAAGAATTGTCTCAGGAGATTAGAAGAAAAATTATAGACAAACATATTAAAGGTAAAAGTTATAAGACCATCTCCAAGGAGCTTGATGTTCCTGTGAATGCAGTTGCACACAGTGGCGTAACTACAAAGTTATGGGCCCCGGTGCGAACTTTCAAATGGACCCCCCCACCCCGGGCTGCGACTAGGAATTTTGGGGCCCCATACTTGCAAAATTTGCAAAAAACTTGCAAAAAGAGGCCTCCTTGCTGCGCTGTCCTCTGAGATCCTTGCTGCTTAAAGCTATGCTCGAGCCTCTGTTCCATATTGTCCTAGTACTTGCCCGCATGGCAGGCAGATTGAGCCTATTGCAAATGTCACTCCTTTGTGGCGGCTCTGGGCTCTGATATGCTGCTGTGCCTCGAGTGTCTGAGGGGCCAGGGGACCTGCAGTTCCCTGCCCTCTGGATTTAGCTGCTGGGACTGTTGTACCCATGCATCCATGGACTCCGGCATCCAGTTCTAGCGCTCTGTTCTGGGGTGAGCTTGGTCACAGCTCCGTTCCCCAGCTTTTCCTAGACTTCCATCTCCCCCTATAACTCTTCTCTGACTCCGACTGCAAGTCTCATCTGGGGACGAGCTCCTCATTCTTCCAGTCCCCACCACTGACTGCCTAACCCTGCCTCCAAGCCAGAACTAATAGGGAAGCTCCCCTAAAACCGGGTTTTGAGCTCCCCCTTCTGGTCTGGAGCCAGGAAAAGTGTTGAATGCTGATGTTACCTGACCAGGGAACTCCTCATTGCTTCCAGGCACAAAATCACCCCCTGTGAGGGAGGCAATGCCACAGTGGCAACCGGACTCCTGGGATGCCACACAAGGACATGCCATCAGGTCTTTATTGTACTGCATAGTTACCAACATTACTGTTGGTAAAATAGAATTTTGGGCAGCATGTACATAAACTATTTATTTCTTTGTCCAAGGACATCTCTGAATTGTTTCCAAAAACCTGAATGGTGTAGAATAACAGAGCATAGAAAACAAAGTGTTGCAAAGCCGTGCGGCCTCCAGGCTTGAACAAAACCGTGTGGAACTGTTCTCAGGGAGAAAAGTTGCAGAGGGGACAGAATTAGACAGTGCCCCAGGTCAGGTGACAGTGATAAAACCAGCCTCCAATATTAAAGGTCAGCGCGCCAAAACGGGAAGGGATTTGGTACCAAGAGAAGTGGCAGACGCTCTCGCTGAAGCTCCAGGCCCAGACCCAGAATCCAACAGTAAAGCACTGAAGTCTAGACCTACACAAGTAAAGGCCCAGACTGCACCCCTCAACGGTCAAGTACCAAAGACCAGAGCTACGCCGGTCAAGGCTCCTGACCCAGGAGCAGTTGAAGACCAGGAACCAGGATCGAGGAATTCCTGACCCAGGAGCAATCGAGGACCAGCCTCTGCCAATACGGACCATGGAGATACTTGTCTGTAGTCAAGCACCAAAGAGACTCTAACAACACCTGGCCAGAGATTCCAGTCTGGGAGGGAGATTGCAGGAGATGTGTGAGGCAGGCCATCACTTCCAGCAAGGACTTACGGTACTGGGTGTGGGCAGGGGGAGAGCTGCAGACCAGACGAGGTCTGGCTGATGCTAGAGCGGCCCATACAGCGTTAATAGCTAGTGAGACGAAGCAGTGGCCCTTGTTAAGGCCCAGAAAGCTGCAGCAATTTCTAGAGACTGTTCCAGGCGACTACTGTGCTTGCCTCCCCCATTGGAACTAATATATGCTATAGACTCAGAGCTGATTTAGGAGTTTATTATGGTAAACCAACCCATTCATTTTTGCTATCCGATTTCTTGTTAAACACTCAGTAAATATTGTCCCTTTGTAATTCTCCATCACCCAGTTCTCTTGCTTTCATTTAATATTGTTAACCTAATAATTAATTTGTTGTTTCCGCCTGGTGCATTCGATGTTACATTTAGTCACCTGCTTACAATGGTCCCAGCAAATTTGGTATTGTTGGTAACAATGGGATGATTCATCAAGACAAGCATTTTTCATGCCTGTCTTGATGAGGGAGCAAGGTGGAGTCAGATGCTCCTGATTTATGTAGCTGTGCATGCCTCTTCATGAATCTGGAGCATTTGAGGAGTGGTCAAACTCCAAACTGGCATGAAAACCCCAATAGTTGAAAAATTTTGGCAACAAAGTTTTGCAACTTTTCAAAGCTTTGATGCCATCGTTCTTGTGTGAAAACAGTGATGAATTGGGCCCTATGATTGATGGTTGTGTAAGGAGGAAAACCCAGCTGCAGGTACCTGCGTTATGTCGGGTCCGGAACTGTCAAGGCTGCATCCAGTGTTGCCGGGGAGAAAGAATGGGGGGACCGGACAGGTCCCATGACCCCGGGAGAAGGGGCAAGGCTAAGCAGGGCAGTGAGCAGGAAGCGCGGGAAAGAGCTCTCAGTTTCCCACCAGCAGTGAGAGCGGAGGCAGGTGTGCGACGTGAGAGGCAGCGTGGAGCCGTGCCCCGGCAGAACTTGCGTGAACACTCTGGTGATACAGTGTGTGTGCAGAATGCCGTGCCCCTGCTAAGCAGAGTGCAGTGCTCATGCGGAGGAGTGGGGGCCAGGTGCAGGAGCATGAGGTGTGCTCCTCATTTCTGATAGACGCACAGCAGCACTCGTGTTGGACAGAGACTCCTGCAGCGATCCCCACTTCAGCTGCACAGATTTATGGACTAGGGGCTCAGCGGGCAAAACCGATGACCGCCTGTTGCTGCCAGAAGCTGGACCGTGATTTGTTGGGATCCAGATGAGGACACCATGCTGGCCGTTGCCGGTACTCCAACTCTCATCAGACTGTATGTGGATGAGGATCAGAGAAGACTACGATAAGTGCCGTTTAAATATCAGAGTGACGCATTAACCCTTTTCTTCCCTTGATTCTTGTTTATTGTTTATTAACTCCCTGCAAGGAGATTATTTTCATCCTTTTGTTAAAAATTAAATAATATTGTTATACAACATTGTTCTGCATGCACTGCGTTACTGCATTTCCGCACCTGCTTACAGTTGCACTGCCATAGTTGGCCAATTAATGGCTTCAACAAATCCATGCCATCAGGTAGGTCTACCTTTTACCCAAAACCTTCTTTTCCCCTAATAAATAGATATATATTAACAAAACGTTCACAATTTGCTCCAGGGAGCATGTGTCTTGTTCTTAACTGCATAAATGAACAGTGCTTGAAAATGCTCTCTGTGAAATGTACATCAGAGTGGGGTCTCTCTTTATTAGGTATGTCTCATCATATTTCACCATGATAGTGCACTTTGTTTTGATTTATATATTTTTTCTAAAAATCATTGATGTCACTATCCATGTAGTATTTATATAGTGGGGAAAATAAGTATTTCATACACTGCCGATTTTGCAAGTTTTCCCACCTACTGAAAATGGAGAGGCCTGTAATTTTTATCGTAGGTACAACTTCAACTGTGAGAGACAGAATCTTAAAAAAAATCCAGAAAATCACATGGAAGGATTTTTACATAATGAATTTGCATTTTATTACATGAAATAAATATTTAATGCAATAGAAAAACAGAACTTAATATTCGATACAGAAACTTTTGTTTGCAATTACAGAGGTCAGATGTTTCCCATAATTCTTGACCAAGTTTGCACACAATGCAGCAGGGATTTTGGCCCACTCCTCCATATAGATCTTTTCCAGATCTTTCAGGTTTCGGGGCTGTCGCTGGGCAACATTGAGTTTCAGCTCCCTACAAAGATTTTCTTTTGGGTTCAGGCCTGGAGACTGGCTAGGCCACTCTAGAACCTTGAAATGCTTCTTACGGAGCCTCTCCCTAGTTACCCTGGTTGTGTGTTTTGGGTCATTGTCATACTGGAAGACCCAGCCATGAACCATCTTCAGTGCTCTTACTGAGGGAAGGAGATTGTTGTTGACCTGTCCCCTTTGCAGAAAAGCACCCTGCTGATTCCTGACTTTTCTCAGAATCATCCTGACCCCAAGAGGCAAGATCTTGTATGAAGCCCCAGACCGAGGAAAACTGACAGTCATCTTGTGTTTCTTCCGTTTTCTAATAATTGTGCCAACAGTTGTTGCCTTCTCACCAAGCTGCTTGTCTATTGTCCTGTAGCCCATCCCTGCCTTGTGCAGGTCTGCAATTTTATCCCTGGTGTCTTAAGACATCTCTTTGGTCTTGGCTATCGTGTAGAGGTTGAAATGTGATTAATTGAGTGTGTGGACGCAAAGTATGATATTTTCCCCACGGAAACTTCACGGTTGGAATGCTGTTCTTGGGGTTGTACTCATCCTTCTTCTTCATTCAAACACAGCGAAGGAGTTAATACCAAAAAGTTATATTTTGGTTTCATCTGACCACATGACCTTCTCCCATGTCTCCTCTGGATCATCCAGATGGACATTGGTGAACTCAAATGGGTCTGGACATGTGCTGGCATAAGCAGAAGGATCTTGCATGCCCTGCAGGATTTTAATCCATGACAGTGTAGTGTGTTACTAACGGTAATGTTTGAGACTGTGGTCCCAGCTCTCTTCGGGTCATTGACCAGGTCCTCTTATGTAGTTCTACTAAGATCAAAAAAATCTGGCACACAAAAAATATGCAGCAATAATGAATTTATTCGTGATAAAACAATCCCAAAAATAAGTGTTACGTTTTGGCCTTTTCTTAGACCTTCTTCAGACTAGAATAAATAAGGCTGGTTTCACATTTGCGTTTTTTAGCGCTGGAAAAAAACGCATATGTGCGCATGCGTTTTTTCCCCTATATTTAACATGGGTGCGCATACCTGCGCGCTTGTAAGCGCATGTATGCGATTTTCATGCGCTGCGTTTTTTTGGGGTGTGCGTTTGTATTTTCCAGATGCAGCATGTTGCATTTTTTGGCCCTGCAAAAAAGCACATGCGCACATATGCGCACGTTTTGCGCTAAAAATGGCCATTATAGCCTATGGATGCGCATATGTGCGCACTGGCATGCTCATGTATGCGTTTTTTTGCATATGCGTTTTTTTTTTTTAACCATGGAATTTAGGGGTTTGGGTTAGAGTTAGGGTTAGTTAAGGGGGTTTAGGGTTAGGGTTAGGGTCAGGGTCAGGGTTACGGTTGGGGTTTGGGTCAGGGTTAGGGTTAAGTATGGTTTGGTTAAGGGTTAGGGTCAGGGTTAGGGTCAGGATTAGGGTTAAGTATGGTTTGGTTAAGGGTTAGGGTCAGGGTTAGGGTTAGGGTTAGGGTTAGGGTTAGGGTCAGGGTTAGGGTTAAGTATGGTTTTGTTAAGTGTTAGGGTCAGGGTTAGGGTCAGGATTAGGGTTAAGTATGGTTTGGTTAAGGGTTAGGGTCAGGGTTAGGGTTAGGGTTAGGGTCAGGGTTAGGGTTAGGGTTAGGGTTAGGGTTAGGGTCAGGGTTAGGGTTAAGTATGGTTTTGTTAAGGGTTAGGGTCAGGGTTAGGGTTAGGGTTAGGGTCAGGGTTAGGGTTAGGGTTAGGGTTAGGGTCAGGGTTAGGGTTAGGGTCAGGGTTAGGGTTAGGGTTAGGGTTAGTTAGGGTTTAGGGTTTGGGTTAGGGTTAAGTATGATTTGGTTAAGGGTTAGGGTCAGGGTCAGGGTTAGGGTTAGGGTTAGGGTCAGGGTTAGGGTTAGGGTTAGGGTCAGGGTTAGGGTTAGTAAAGTCATGGTTTGGGTTAGTGTGAGGGGCCACCTAATGTTGGAAAAAAACGCAAACGCGGTAAAAACGCACTAAAAACGCATACAAACGCATAAAAGCGCTGCGTTTTTTTCATGCATGCTCATAAAAATGCTTGAAAAAAACGCAGCAGTTGTATGCTTTTGTATGCGTTTTTTCAATGCGTTTTTTTGCGGGAAAAACGCGCTGCAAAAAAAAGCAAGTGTGAAACTAGCCTAATAAACAGAAAAAAAGATACAGTCAGTTTGATCCATACATGAAAAATCATAGAAAAAATGGTACATAGAACGTGATACATCAAAAGGACAAAAAATAAATAAAGAACAAACAAAACTAGATAAACTGGTGGCGACGCGTTAGTAAGAAAATACAAGATATCAATATCATTTAAATAGATATCATTGAAATAGATATAGTCATTTTAGCAAGTCACATCATCAATTATAATGCAATGTCATCAATTACAATTCAATATCATCAATTAATTATAATATAATATTAAGCCATTCCTATGGTAAAATGGATATATTGTGGCCTAGATAAGGGATTCATATTAGTGTTACTCTTTTAGAATGTGAACCTGAGACTGCCTCCCCGTAGGTAATAAGAAACAAAAGAAAATGAAATGCTTACCGGATTGTATTAATGCTATGGGACCCAACAAGGTATATTAGGTAATTATTAGGAGTTCTAGGAACAAAGGAACTCGTAATTCAGCAGGTGAGAGCTGGTGGTAATAGCGCTAAGGGACCATGTGCGTGCTCACTATAAGTAGCAATGGTTGGTCCAGAAGTGTGTAACCGGAAATAGCACAGGACCTGTGAGTGGAACGCAGGTGGAACGCAAAGGTCTCCGGCATAGCGGAAGTGCGTCACTAAAGATTCTTAGGACCGGAAGTGCTCGGTGGAACGCAGCCATGAGCCGCAAACCGGAAGTGTGCTGTGCTGGAGGCGAGTCTCAGTTTGCTGTGAGAGAAGAAACTCTTCGATGGAACATGCGGATTAGGTAAGTATAATTAATTAGAAGAAATGAATATTCAAAGTGCAACCTGGGGAAATATTAAAGGAAGAAATGTATCAGTACCTTCAAAAAAGGAAAAGTAATAAACAGTACATTTAAATAAAGAACCGCATCATATCCCTCAGGCTATGTTCACACGGTGCGTGTTCTGCTTTGGAATTTTCCGCGCAGAATTTACTAAATCCACAGGTCAAATTACCTGCATTTTTCCTGTGGATTTAGTGCATTTTTTGTGCGGTTTTCCCCTGCGATTTTCCACCTATGGATTTCTAGAATGGAGCAGGTGGAAAACTGCAGCAAAACCGCACAAAAGAAGTGACATGCTGCTTTTTTCATGCCACACCAAATCTGCACGGAAAAAACGCAGCATGTGCACAGCGAATTTTGTTTTACATAGCTTTTAATGCTGCTGTACATCACATGCAGTTCTGCTGCGAATCCGCAGGGCCAAATCCGCTGCGGATCCGCAGCAAAATCCGCACCGTTTGCACAAAGCCTAAGAGATGAATACTTTCAAGATAACAAAAATATATAACTCGGAACAAAACAATAAGTTATACATATGAACCTCTAAGGACACAAACCCACAAATTAGAACAAGCCTGTGAGGTCGTATTCTCTATTCAACCCTTTAGGTTCCAAACTCTGTAGATGGTGTATCCAGTAGGCCTCCCTGTGTTGGAGTCTTTTAATTAGATTACCTTTTCTTCTGTTAATACGTACCTGTTCCAACACCAAAAAACGCAACTGTGCAATAGAGTGACTAGCTGTATGGAAATGATGGGGAATTGGAAGATGATGTCTCCCACAACATATGTCGGATTTAGTTGTGGTATATGATCTTTTATGGCCTGTGTGGCTTCTGCCACATAAATCTTTTCAAAAGGGCATTTTATGGCATATACAACAGATTTAGAATCGCAGGTGTAGAATCCCTGAATTGGGATGTCTGCACCTGCTAATGGGTGTGAGATATTTGAGCCCTTGAGTACATTGGCACACTGTACACATTGAAGACATGGGAAATTGCCTTTTCGTTGTGTTTGAAGGAATGTCTGTCTAGGTGTACTTGTGTTGCCCCTGAGGCTCAGTCGCCACAGAGGTACTGCACCTTCTCCTAAGGTGCGGTGCCCTACCGTCTGGATAAGTTGGGGGTTCCTTTCCACACTCCAACACTCGCACCCCACACAACAGGGTAGTTCTGCACAACCACATTGTGGCTCAGTACTTAGAGAGTAGCAGAGCACCTCTGGTGGTTCCCTGCTTGGAACAATGGATGTGTTGGGAGGTGGGTGGAGTTTAGATTCATATAAAAGATTGGGAAGGTTTAGAATTACAGGTCAGTCCCTTAGGGGAGAGTCTGACAGAAGGTCAGTCTGGGGTGAGTCCCAGAGGAGAGAAGGACAGTCAGTCAGGAGAGTCTGAGGACGGGTCAGAGGAGAAGGAGAAAGACGTAGAACTGTAACCTAAGCATCCATCAGAAGGAGAGTCAAGTACGGAACGAAGGAGTAGAGAACAGAGAGGAGAAGTGGGTTGGAAGAGGAACCCTGCCTATAGGTTCTCAGCGCAAGGCCGGGGCCCGGTCCCCAAGGTTGTATGGACACTTATGGTTCTGCAGCAGACACCGGTGAAGTAGTTGGCTGTAAATGCATTACTCCCATCCAAGACTTGAGGCACAACAGCAACACAGATAGAGAGCCGGGACTGAGGCGTCCCCGAAGCAGGCTACAGCTGTCTGCCGTGCAAGTAAAGTTCTAGGAACATCTAGTTAGGAGGCATTCCAGGGTTACTAAATACTGGAGTGCTTCACACCACAAGGTGCATTGGAGGAGTCGTTCAGGAAAGGTACATGTTGGCGGAGTGTTGGAGAGGAGAGCCCTGACTTGCCTGGGAGGTTGATTAAGTCTTTGCCCCGGAGGACACGGCACAGAGGCAGGCACCAGTGTGTACCACGAACTGTGAGTAAAGCTTTGAAACTGCAAGCTCTGGTGTCCTCCATCCCTTCGTCGCTAGCACCTTCAGCACGCTACATCTGGGTACCAGCATCCACACCATCCTGCACTTCTCCAGATCCATTGCACCTACACTGCCCTGGGACTACAGCTCCACCTGTGGGGAGCTGCACCATCTTTGCTGCACCACACCATCAGTCCCAGCGGATCTGCATGCAGCGTCGGCTTAACATCTCCCTTGCCGAACACCACAGGTGGCGTCACGAACTATTATTCCATTAACTACTACAAACCAACCACCATTGATTTGGGCGCCCAGGGCCACAGACCGGGTCGCCACCACCGCAACACTCCCCCCCCTGACACCGGCCCGATACCAAGTACCCCGCTGCCCTGGGAGGGCGACCCATACTCACAATAGAGCCAATGTCGGCTCTAACAATTTTGTTCTTTGGATTACTGGGCCTTCTGAAACAGGGAAGGAAAGGTACTTGGAGCTCCAGAACTTCCGGAAAACTGTCTTGAAGTAAATGCCAATGTTTTTGGATTTTTTTGTGAAGTTTGTATATGAAAGGATGAAAAGTATAGACAAAAGGGATTCTAGGAGAGGATGTAGATATTTTAGATGAGCTAGACCTGTTACAACATTGTCGTAGTAGCCGGTGGGGATAATTCCTTTGTAAGAATTTCTCCTCCATGGCATCTAGTCGTTAGGAGCATTGATGAGGGTCACTAACTATTCTTTGAGCTCATGGCAACTCTGATAAAATAATAGATTATTACGATCAGTGTCCTTGACAAAAAGACCTACCATCAAATTACCATCAGTGTCCTATATAATCTTAGTGTCTAAAAAGTTAATTTCTGTTGGGTGACAATTTAATGTAAAAGTAAGTTCAGGCCAAATATGATTACTTTGGTCAAAAAACAGATCTAAGCTATCACGTGTACCCCTTCATAGACAAAAAACATGTAGTTCTGGGCTGATTCCTGACCTTTATCAGAATCATCATTACCCCATGAGGCGAGAACTTGCATGGAGCCCCAAACACAGGAAGAGTAACAGTCATCTTGTGTTTCTCCCATCTTCTAATAATTGTGCCAACATTTGTTGCCTTCTCACCAAGCTGCTTGCCTATTGCCCTGTGGCCCATCCCAGTCTTGTGCAGGTCTACAATTTTGTCCTTGGTGTCCTTAGACAGCTCTTTGGTCTTGGCCATGGTGGAGAGGTTGGAATGTGATTGGTTGAGTGTGTGGACTGCAGTCTTTTTTACAGGTAACGAGTTCAGACAGGTGCAAATAATACAGTTAATGAGTGCAGAGTAGGAGGGCTTCTTAAAGAAAAACTAACAGGTCTGTGAGAGCCAGAATTCTTGTTGTTTGATAGGTGATCAAATACTTATTTCATGCAATAAAATGTAACTTAATTTTGTAAAAATCATAGAATGTGATTTTCTTTTTTTTATTGTCAGATTCTGTCTCTCACAGGTGACGTATACCTACGATAAAAATTACAGACTTCTCCATTGTTTGTAGGTGGGAAAACTTGCAAAATTGGCAGTGCATCAAATACTTATTTTCCCCACTGGATACATGTCTATAAGCACCTTGATTACACTTTACTATTTGTATAATTCTACAATCTCACCATGTATATCTACTTATCTATAACCTTTGACATAGTGTTATAGTGAGTTGTTTGCCCATGTTCTGTAATTACCTTTATAATACAGTATCTACTATGTGGCTCCCTATCTGTTGTTACATTTAAGTTTAAAAATATTTTATTACTTTATTCAATAAAATTAATTTGTTTAATGAATCAAAGCAGACATATGTTGTTGTATAGGTTCGCTTTCTAGATCCACTGATAATACCTGTCCTGTTAGTATTATGTAATAAGTATGTGCAACGGTCATTGTGGAGGGAAGGGGAGCAGGGTGAGCTGTGACATCACCTATTGTGATTGGTGGACCCTGTGTTATCCACTGTATATAGTGGGGTTACCTGCCATGATTATTCTTCCTCTGATGATAAAGAAACTGCTGAAAACTCTTCCTGAAAAGACATTAAAGACTAGCACCATAATCAGCGCCTGTGATGCATTCAATAAAGGGGTACACAACGCCCTGTACACCCCCAAAAATATTTTGAAATTCTCTGTGTAATCCTGCTGGTCCAGTCTGACAGGCATCCTTGCTGAGGCGTATATCCCTCCTCCAGGCGTCTGATCGCGGTCATCCAACTCTGATTGACGTGGCTGACGCCTCCTGCATCATCCACATAGCGAGGCGAAATATCGCACCTGGGTAGAGACATCGCCGACTTGCACCTGTGCACTTTGCTCTGCTCTACTGCGGGCAGAGCCTAAAACATAAGGGCACACGTTAATCAGAGCAGGAGGACGGCGTCCTGAAACCGGGAGGATGGATAGACACCTCTGCAAGGACGCCTATCAGACCATACCAGCAGGATTTGCATACAATTTCAAAATGTTTTTGGGGTTTATACAGGGGACGTAAGGGGGTTATATACCCCTTTATGCAATGCAGCACAGGTTAAGGTGCTAATCTTAGCTCAAACACGAAAAAACTGGTGACAGGTTCCCTTTAAGTATAAGTCTAATAAAAAAAAAACAGTGACCAGTGTGAAACTTGCAAGATTATTAATTTTGTCTTTTTAACAAAGTTTGAGATATTAAAAAAATGTTGCCAAAAATAAAATGAAAACACATAACACAAAAACCTGATTGAATCATTCATTAGGTCATTTCCTGAAGACAGCTTTTCTTAAAAGCACCACCTTAAAGGGGTATTCTAAAGTTCTTAAATTGCTTTAATTAGTTAGACAACTTGAAAATAAGCAAGTTTTCATTTGACTTGCATTTTCTATCTCCTGTTAGAGCTTTTATCTTTTATAGTGTACAGCTGGCTTCCATTGAGCTTGGTTTCCAGACCTAGGCCGAGTGCACAGTAGTAATATCGCAGTCAGCTCCCTCAGACCCCTTGATTTCCTTACAGCAGTTAGCTGCTCACATCTCTCCATCTCATCTTTTGTGTTACACATATGTCCTGGGTATCCCAGGCTCCGCATCATTCTCATGGGTCCGCTGCCCTCTGTTGTTGTCACGATCCAGGTTGGATCTGACAGTTTAAATGCACAAAGTAACCTTTTTTTTCCCTTGGCTGTGTGCCAAAGGTGGTTTTGCCCCCGGTGGCCATTAGGGTCATTGCACTGTGGTGATTTCAGTTGTAGTTTTCCCCCCGGTGGCCATTAGGGTCATTGCACTCTGGTTACCTTAGTTTGTGCACGTTATTAAGCAACAGGTGTGATTGCTCTATAAAAGAGTGTCGGGTGTGTTGATCACTGTTGGTGATAAGTTTCTCATTTGCAAGCAAGCCTGGGTAAAGAATGGAGCTGATGGAGAGTCACTGGCAGCCCAGTCAGAGTGCCGGAGTAGCAGCTATGGTGTCTGCAAGGAGGGCTGGCATGGATTTGTGGAGTGTCAGCTATGGTGTCTGCAAGGAGGGCTGGCATTGCTTGGTGGAGTGGCAGCTATGGTGTAGAGCTGCACTCAGGATGTTGGACATGGTTGCGGAAGGCTGGACTCAAAATATTGGACTCTTTGGCAGAAAAGCTGGACGGACTCATTTGGTAGACTATGTTCCTGGAAAGCTGCATGCAGGTATGGACTCTGTTTGCTCCAAGGCTGCACTATAGTGCTGAGAAGAGTCCAGGACAACAGTCAGAGTTCAGGAGTGGCAGCTATGGTGTCAGCGAGGAGTTTGTGGAAAGCTTGGTGGAGTGGCAGCTATGGTGTAGAGCTGCACTCAGTTTCTGGACTCTTTTGCTGAAGCTGCACTCAGGTGCTGAACCCTGTTGCTGGACACTGCACCCAGATATTGGACTCGGTGGAGGAAAAGATGCACGCAGAGCAAAGCTAAGTGATGTTCCCCTGTTTTGTCATTTTTCCTTATGTGTGTCTAGTGCAGTGGTGGGATTAGTTTCCACACCGACCAATTCCCTAGTGAGGATTTAGGTGCAGGGTGAGCTAGGGATATTAGGTATCCAGATCGGCTCCCGGTGTGGAACCGGCCTAGGGAACGTTAGGAGTGTAGAGACACTGGCTCAGGGGAGTGCAGGAGGTCTCCACTTCCCTGTTTCCCTATCACAGGGCCACCATTGTTTTTGTTACCCAGGTTTTCCCTATTCCCTTGTCTTATTGTATCAGTTACCGGCCTGCTGGCCGTGTCACTCAGGACGGGGCACGTGACATTTGTGCTCCATGTCAGGTTTTTCCAAGTTATCTTGTGTTGATCAGTGACATCATCTGCCTTATTTGACTTATTTGAGACCAATTAAGACACACAAACACACACACCTGTTTCTTGGTATTGAGACTTTAGACTTATAAGTTTGATGTGCTGTGCTCCACCATCTGAGCATAATGTGCTTTATCTTACTACCATCCCTGCTGGGTGACACTGCATCTGTCTTGCTGCTCCTGAAATTCCTAAGTGTGCCATGACCTCACTTTCCACGTAACTTTCTTGCTTTCTGCATCAATGCCCAGGATCTGTGTGACCACATGGACCTAAAGTTTAGATGATCCACCTCACCTATAGTGAGCCTAACATTCTGAAAAGATGCAGTTATAAATCACCAGCAGCTTTTACAGGTGATCTCCTAATATCGGCTGTCTGCTCTCCCTGAAGCTGTGTGCTTACTCAAATCCCTTGTTATTTCTTTGTGTGAATACACTGATAATAGCACTGCCTACTCCAGAACAAACCTCTGATAGCTGAATTTACAGCAGAACTTGTGCTGAGCTTTTTAGTTCTAATAATTCTACAGTTCTATTATTCACCAGAGCTGTCACTCAAGGTGATGAGCCCGCCCTGCTAGAAACTAGCAAGTAAGGAGACTGAATAGCTCTGAGCTGCTCAAGAGACAACTTAAGTATACCTCTTTAATATGCTATGCTATGTATGATGCCTTTGTTAAAGGTGGCACACAGAGTCTTTTTGCTCAAAAATTCATATGTAAGTTTAAAAAAAAATAGTAGACACACAAAGGTACAGTATGGGCCAAAGGCAGATTGTAGGTTTCATATTAGAATGGCCATGTGTATGATGCCTTATAAGAACACATAGTACGTGACATTTCAGGATCCCTTAGGCTAATGTTATATTTGCTTTTAATTCTTTCTGTATGTAAACTCAACGGTATCTAGAAAAAGGGAAACATTTTTACTGTTATTATGTAAGGTAGAATAAAGGAAATACACATTTTCAGAAAATATTATCTAAGATTCCCATCACTTCTGACAAGCTACAGTTTTGTTTTGTGAACAAGAGACGCATGTTGAGGTTACTTTTTTTCAAGGATGAGTATTCTCACCCAACAAAGATTTGTTTTTCTTTTACAAGTGGTATTTAAATTATTAAATAATAGATTTTACATTGATTCTATGCACTTTCTTGACCTTTTTTTTCTAGATTTGCCTTTAACCTGCTAAAAAGAAAAAAGGAGACACCGTCCAACGTCAGGTGAAAAAACTTCAAAGCTTAATTTATTCTGCCATAGATGCGATGTTTCGACCAACCATAGGTGTTTTTCAAGCATGCAAAATGGTCTAACATTCCAGGTTTAAATAGTGCACATCATTACAGAGAAACCAGAGAACATCCATTCCCCACCTTCCAGGACCTCCCTTCAAAAACAAATCAGTGAACCTAATCAACAACCATAAACTGTATATAAAAGTCAGTGAATAGATCAAAATTTCACTTTAACTAAAAATACAAAAACGCCATACATATAGCGCAATCGACATACAATTACAATGTATTAATGTACATATTGCATACAACATCAGAAAAAAAAAAGAACAGAACATTTTCTCAATTTTCCAATCATCAGATGGCATCCATGTCATCCAGGTAACTCTAGCTAATTGATTTACATTTGGATGTGTGACTCTGATAGCGTCTGTGATTGGTCTAATCACGGTGTGTTCCATGTGGGCATGTATCTGCGCCATCCAATCAAAGATACGGCGCCGATGTAATCTAGCGGTTACATGGTAACGGTGTCATCAGTGAGCATGACCATCCTAATGGCCTCGGTCTTCAATCACTGTGCAGTAAAAGACATAAAACATGTTAAAAACTTCATCACATCAATGTGACACAACTTTGAAGATTATCCAAAAAGACGTCCTAGTACATTATATTCAATATTAGGCCCCTTTGGTTGAAGACAATCAAGTTCATGTATCCACCATAGCTCTTAAGTAATCCAAGTCTATCACCTCCTCTCCTAAGTATTAGTATACTATCAATAACCCTAAAACGTAATTGATTTAACAGAATGTCTATGCTCAAAAAAATGTTTAGGGACCAGTAGGTCTATAAGACCTGTTCTAATCGTACTCATGTTTACTGATACAAGCCATGGTGGTTTCACTAACATAAAGCAGTCCACATGGACATGAGATCACATGAACCCCATAACTACTAGAACTTGTGTACCCATCACTGATTGTGCACCTTTTACCAGTTTGAGTATGCAAAAACAAATCCCCTTTAACATATTACCACAGCAGTCACACCGCAAACAAGGAACATTCCCCTTTTTTGGGTGCTCATAGTAGTTTGAACAGACCTCATAAAGGAACCTACATCCGACTTCTCCAATTTATTCTTAAGATTAGATCTACGCCTATAAGATAAAAGAAGAGGAGATTTAAAATCCTCAGTCATAGGATGATCTTTAGTTAAAAGTGATCAGTGCTTTCTAAGAATACCAGATAAATTCCCACTCATAGGACTATAAGTAAACACAAATGGTATTCTTTTTTCCTTTGAAACTTGACATCTATCCCTTAAAAGATCCTCACGTCTTGAATCCAAAAGTCCTCAACATTCATTCCATAATAAGTGATAACATTTATTTTTTTTTCATGAATTCAGAAAGTTGTGTACAAATATTTCCGTTAATACTGTATGCAGAAAATGTAATTGTGACACGAGTCACAACTCAATGTGACGTTAGTCTCTATTCACAGACTTACCGTGAGGCAAGATAGTCAAGAGGTACAGGGTTAGTACCAAGAGGGCTCATAATAGGCAAAGGGAAAAGACAAACGTGTGGTGAGATAGCAGTCCAAGGTCAGAGTATCAAGAAGGTAGCAGATAATAATAATAATCTTTATTTATATAGCGCCAACATATTCCGCAGCGCTTTACAGTTTAACAGTTTCAAAACACAAGTCACAAGTAACAACGTTAACAATACAGTAATTAAAGTAAAATAAGACGACCCTGCTCGTGAGATCAAGACAAAAGGCTAAGTCAAGCGGATGGTCAAGGGGAAATCCAAGGTTCTCAACAGAGATCAGAATATAACTCAGAGCAGACAAACACACAACTTGAGCACAGCTACAATTGGCAAAGGTCTGACGCTTGTGAGAGTGCTAAATACACTTGAGGCTATCATCTGGGGGAAATCCCACGGACTTAAGGCCCAGTCACACATAGCGATCTCGCTAGCGAGATCGCTGCTGAGCCACAAGTTTTGTGACACAACAGCGATCTCACCAGCGAGATCGCTTTGTGTGACAGCGATCAGCGACCGGCCCCCCTGCCGGTATCGCTGATCGCTGCAAGAAACCTCTGGACATTTTTTTCGTCGCTGATCTCCCGCTGGCCATCACGCATCGCTGCGTGTGACAGGCGGGAGACCAGCGATCTGCTGTAAAATAATAATAAAAAAACATATATATTGTTATTCTCACCTTTCGACGTCCCGCGCAGCATTCCCGCCTCTCTCCACGCTCCGGTCCCAGTAATCCTTTGCAAGAATGACCGCGAGACTTCGCGATCCCGCGAGAACGGACGTCATCGCTGTAATTCTCGCAAAGGATTACTGGGACCGGAGCGTGGAGAGAGGTGGGAATGCTGCGCGGGACGTCGAAAGGTGAGAATAACAATATTTTTTATTTTAATTCTATTTTTGACATGGATCCATGGCATCAGTGCTAACAAACACAGCGATGCCGCGCGCGCGGCGTCGCTGTGCTAATCGCTGGTGAAGCTGTCTGTTTGACAGCTCACCAGCGATCACATAGCGACTTACCAGCGATCCTGACACGTTGATATCATTGTCGGGATCGCTGGTAAGTCGCTATGTGTGACTCCAGCTTTAGCCAGGTAGGACGGCTGAACTGTCATGCGCAATACACACACCTCTGCCTCAGATTGGGCAGTAGAGCTGTCACATACTATCCCAACAGGTCAGAAAACCCTAAATCCCATAGGGTGGCAAAGCTGTCATTCATAGCATCTATAGGACACAGGAGTGGTGGAATTGTGACAGTATTTGACTTAGCTATAAAATGTTCGATAACCAATTTCCCGGTTTTAAATGAACATTAGAACAAAAATGAGCAATATGACCCGAATATGTCCTCTTTCCAATGCTCCAACAGCTAATGAGCTCGACCAACCAATCACTGACAGCCGTCCCTATTTAGGACTTGAATTTCCACTTTTTTTTGCAAATCTAATCATTAAAGGACCGAACAATCTCCATTTATATTACACAATTCTAGAAAGATGCAAGAGAATTTTTTCTCTTGAGTAAACAATGTCATGTAGAATGAACGAGCGGTTTTGGACATATCATTCAGTCGCTCAACCCATTCACATTGCACAATTATCACGAATGGTGGGTTATTAACTTTAGAATCTGAAGGATTATCGGCCAGTGCAAAAGCACCTTAAACTGAAAACTGAGAATGAGAATAAACAATTACAGATAAACATGACTGTAGAATGTGGAGTTTTTTAACAATCATTTCAGCTTTCATAACGAGATATATATGTCCTTGGTGACAGACTACATGATCTGTAGAATCTGATCTTGTGGTCTGATTTCCTTCTATTTTTCCCATTGTCTTGATAATAAATATATTCAGGAAATCAGAAGTAGTATAGGATAGATAGAAGAGAAAACTGCTGCACATTCTGTCTTTGTAGAGATTGTTCGTAAAATGTAAAAGAGGAGCAAACAGATTTGCATAGGCGTGGTAGACACCAAACGGTAAAAGATCATTACAATTTACAAATTTATCTAATTTTTTTTAGCATGGTCACATTGTCTCCAACCCATTTCAGCTGGTAATGATCCTACACTGCAGATGCCTTGCAGACCCTCATCTCACCCACCCACTACACATTATTATTAATAGTAGTATTACAACGGCTTTCGGCTCAATCTCGAACCTTGGCGACTTGATGGATGAATATTCTGTTGGAGAATCGATCCTGTGCCAGCCTAGATAGGTTCACCATGGTCTTATCCAATTTTACCTTGATAGTATCAAGCCATCAGGTTGCTGGTCTTCCTTTTCACCTTGTTCCTTCCATTCTTCCAACCATGATGACTTTCTCCAGTGATTGCTCTCTTCGTATGATGAGTCCAAAGTAGCCAAGTCGTAACTTGATGATACTTGCTTTGAGTGACATGTCTTGATTGATTCGTTGCAGAATTGCTTTGTTTGTTCTTCTTTCCATCCATGGTAATGTTAACATCCTTCTTCAGCACCACATTTCGATTCTTCTTCTGTCTTATTTCTTTATTATCCATGTTAACACAAAAAGGATCAAACTATGTACAGTAAAAGCAGTGATTTTGTTGCTAGTGAAATGCTCCTTGACTTGAAGACCTTGTCCAGTGATTTAATTTTTTATTTGCCCATGGCTATTCCCCTATTGACTTTCGGGGTCATCTCTGCATCATCAGTGATCATCTATCTGAGTAGGCTGAAGTCCTTTACAACTTCCAGTTTGTTGCCGTCCATATCAAATGTGTCCTGGTCGTTCCTGGCAGTAGTCAATATTCATGTCTTCTTTGAGTTGAATAGCAGTGCCGTCTTGACACTCTGTAATAAGTCCTCCATTACATCTACGCTTGTTGCTATGAATGTTGTATTATCTGTGTATTTAAGATTCTTGATGATTCATTCAGCAATTTTGATTTCTTTTTTTTTGGCAAGTCCTACATCTAACATTTTACCCTTACACATAACGGATGCCAATTGACCAGGGTGAAGAAACAATATGGTCTAAAATCATGAAGCCGTGTGGTCTTATAAACACACAGACATCTATAAGCCTTTATAAAATAGACAGAATTGCGGCAGAATGGCTTGGGTGAGCGTCAGACTCAAGAGGAGCAGGGAAGGCTTGTATACATAGTATAGTAGTCTATCAGATAGAGGGCAGCACTTTATTGAGATTCCACAAGTTTCTGTATCATGAGCTTAGATTGTTGCTATATTTGCTTTGTTAACAGATAGGTTATTAAAGAAGTGAGAAGAGTTTTGTACGTTTTGGCTTATGTAAGCTTTTGTACACTATCAACTAGTGCAAATTTCTTCCAGCTGCTCACTGCCCACAATGAGTAAACAGTTTTAACCATCTGTCCAAAATACCGGACTGATGAAATGATTTCTCAATAAGTCTGACAATATTTTTGACAACCATCTGTTCTTTTGTTGCAAACTTTTTTTTTTTATTATTGTTTTGGTGTTGCAGCGCCCATGTTGCAGTCTACAGTCATATTCACAATTCTGCAGTCTTTACAGCTGAAATCTCCCAGGATTCCAGGCTGGCTAAGTCTCAATACAGAGTTTAATATAATCTTTACATCAGTTATACAGTAATTGTGGAAATTCCTGATACATTATAAAAGTTCAGCTGAGCTATTACATAGAACTCATCCTCAGAAAATTGACTTCAAGTTTTTGGTAAAATAACGCTAAGGCTAAGTTCACACTGGGCGTTTTTTTCTGCAGCAAAACCGGAATGCTTGGCAGCATAAAAGCTGTGACAAAAACTCAGGTTTTGATGCGTTTTTGGTGCGTTTTTCATGTGTTTCTTTTCATTCAAGTCAATGGGTGAAAAACGCTGAAAGAAGGGACATGCTTTATGTCCGAAAACCCATGCAAAGCACAAAATACTGATGACAAGAAACCCAATGTGTGTGCGTGATATTTCTGAAATCTCATAGGATTTACTGGTGCTGTAAAGAGCAGTTAAAATTAGCATAAAAGACGCAGCAAAAACGCCCAGTGTGAACTTAGCCTAAATGTACAAATGGATTACGTTAAACAAGAAATGTGATTTTGCTCACCGATTTGTTAGTCCACAGCATTTTCTGCATGATCCTGAAATGTTAGGGTACATGCACAATTTTAGACTTTGCAGTAGAGTTTTCTGTTGTAAGAACTAGAGTGTTGGCAGGAAAAACGCTGCATAAAATACACGCACTTTTGATGCATTTTTTATGCATTTTTTACTTGTGCTTTTTACCTAATTTTTGGAATGGGTGCAAAACTCTGCAAAAACACTGAAAGACTTGTCAGGCTGCAAATTTGGAGTATCAGTTTGATGGCTAAAATACACAGCGTGTGAATAAGAGTTCAGAAATCTGATTCAGTTTGCTGAGACAGAAAAATGCTACATTTTCTCAGCAAAAATTCAACATGTGTTCAAGGCCTTAGGCTGATTTACAGGGCATATAAATTAGCTGACCACATTTCTAAGCATATAACCCGGGCATTCTGTGTGCACAGAATGTCTTGTAATTAGCAGCACATCTCCTGTTTACATAGGACTGCCGATTGTGGTGATTCTTAAGCCAGCTTAAAAATCATCGTACCCGATGAGTGTTTTCATCGTTTGTTGGGTATTTGGTGTCCTGTTTAGACAGATCATTTTCCAACTACCTTACTGTATAAATGGGTCCTTAGTATAATAAAGAGAACAAAAGGGTTAATCTCCTACTGATCCCCTATTGAAGAACAGTTAGATGAGGAGGGAGGACATGACTGATCGCCTGAGACAGAATGAGACCATTTATTAATATAGTTATCAAAAATTAGAGAAATATTCAGCACATGCACCCGGTGAGGATTAATAAAACTTGCTTTATTTAATCTATTAAAATCAAAGAAAAATGGGGGACAAAATAAAAAACAAATCACTAATATCTCCCCATTTTTCTTTGTTTTTAATAGATTAAATAAAGCAAGTTTTATTACTCCACACCTGGTGGATATGCTGAATATTTCTCGATTACCATCCAGTTCCAACTATCCCTGGCGATCGTCAGGCATGGGAGAGCTTCTCCTTTTCCTTTCTATATACTGTAAATTTGTCAATTTTAATATTGTAATATGAGACAAAATAGGATATATGAAACTAGAAGAGAACGGGAGGTAGAGCTGAGATTTTTTTTTATTTTTTACAGCATTTTCTGTTTTTAATATTCTTTTAAATATAGTTTTCAAATATTTTCTGGCAGCTTTTATCTTTTAACTATGATCGTCACTACTATGATATTGAACGTTTTAATTTTTTGGCATTGGCCGCTAAACACTCACAATAGACGGATTTTCCTATGTAGTAGTGTGGGGAGGTTGAGCTGACAGACAGGTCTGTCTGTTGTGAGAGGCAGAGAGATAGCGCAGTGTAGGCTGAGATAAAGAGAAAAGGGTGTTATGTGGTAGTTTGACCATTGGAGGGCAGTGGGGAGTATAGGAGGGGGACTGTGTAACTGCCATGGGTCAAGGTAACTGCCATTGGTCAGAGGTTACTGTCAGGTGATAGTGGGCGGAGCTACTGGGACTGGTAGTATAAGAGGTCAGGGAAGGTTCTGGAAGTTCCAGTCAGCCAGGAGAGCTCACAAGAGAGGAGGGTCTGCTGTGAGGAGAGGCAGCAGAGAACCCTCAGAGAGAGAGACTGACAGTGGAGACGGTCACGGGAGGGTAACCCAAAAGGACAGTGGCTGCAGACAGAGACAGACTGTGAGTCTCAGGTGGACGGCGTACTCTAAAGGGCACAACACTGTGGTGAAAGTGCCTAGGGCAGCCACAGCGGGAAAGAGCCATAGAGGACGCCACGAACGGTAATACAAGGAAGAGAAAGTTCCCGGGTCTGTGTAAAAAGTGAAGTGTGGACTAATCCTGTGACGAAGTACGGTGGTCGTCCAGAAAACGGCCAATAAAATCTGAACTGTTGGACACAACCCTTGTCTCTGTCTCGTGTCTGCCGACGCCAAGAGGTGGGTCACCCCCCAGTTCTGTGGGATCAGCATTACAGCACACCTTCCCCGCTTATCCGCATTATCATCAGAATCTCCTCAGCACCACCTTAATCGCCACCCTCAGTCGTCGGCCCTCGCCACCCCTACAGTAGGCCAACATCATATTACAGTTTGTAAATTTTGTCTGTGTCAGTAGCCATATCAGTGTCAAAGATTACAATGAATGGTAGCACTTGTATTAGAAAGATAAGGCCCTGTCTCACATAGCGAGATCTTTAGCGAGATCGTTGAAACGACACAGATTTTGTGACGCAACAGTGACCTCGCCTGCGATCTTGCTACATGTGACACATAGCAGCGACCGGGCCCCCGCTGCGATCTCGCTGATCATGCTCAAATGTCCTGGGACATTTTATGATCGCGGGTGTCCCGTTGGCCAGCATGCATTTTTGTGTTTGACGCCGACGAGCAACCTCGTTGGCGACTCAGAACTCAGGGACGCAGGCGGGAATCGTCAGAATAGCTGCTGTGTGACAAGGTCCCAACAACCGTAGAGGTCATTATATGGATCGCCGGATTGTTTTCAACTCCTATTTTTAACTACCACTTTCTTCACAAGCTGCTTAGGCTAGCAAGCCAAGGTCCTCTGGTTTTATTTAATCACTTGAGAAAATTTACCTCCTCCGATTTAGGCAAGCATGCTGGCAAAAAAAAAACAACACAAAAAAACCCATTAGAGTAACATTCAGCTTAACAAAAAGCTTGTTGGCAATGTTTTCAATGACAACCAGAATTGTAAGGTAGGGATCGCACATGCGAGAAACTCGGACGAGTCTCGCATTTTAATACCCGGCACTGCCACCGGCACTCAGGAGCGCAGTGTACGGCTACATGTATTTCTATGCAGCCACACGGTCCACTCCCGAGTGACGGAGGCAGTGCCGGGTATTAAAATGCGAGACTCATCCGAGTTTCTCGCATGTGTGATCCCGGCCTTAAAGTAGATCTGAATTACATTTTAGGGTGTATTATACGCCTACGGTACATCTAAGGTTCATCAAGACCACAGTGATTTTTCATCTATACCAGGGGTGGGGAATATTTTTTCTGTAGAAGGAAAATTCTGCTCCAGCTGCTATTAAAATCTTCTTTAATGAAAAACCATTAAAACATACAATGGTGAAGACTCTCCATATAACCTCACCACAACAGAGATGACAGGCTACGCGTTTCGACCGTCTGGTCGAAACGCGTAGCCTGTCATCTCTGTTGTGGTGAGGTTATATGGAGAGTCTTCACCATTGTATGTTTTAATGGTTTTTCATTAAAGAAGATTTTAATAGCAGCTGGAGCAGAATTTTCCTTCTATGGTCTATGACGTTGGTCCGCACGGAGCTCCGAGTTTCTGCGCTTGATCTCTGGTGAGCTGGCTATTTCTTTCTATTTCTATTTGAATATTTTTTCTGCCAAGGGCCATTTGGATATTTATACCATCCTTCGGGGGCCGCACAAACTCCGCCCACAAATTACATCCTGACTCTGGCACTGGTGTCAGGACGTAATCTTTCATTGCATGCCCTTCAGTGTTCATTAGTGAACACCGCATGTGGGTGCTAACAGAGCAAGAAGAAATTAATGAGCTTGTGGCAATAAAAATACAGCTCTCTGCCCAAGAATGTGGTCCCTGGGAATCTGCCCGGGAGCATGATAAAAGGTCATCGAGGGCCGTAAATGGCCCTGGGGCCTGAGGTTCTCCATCCCTGATCTATACCAAAACCAGGAGTGTCTCTAAAACACTGAACAATTATCAATCTTTCAATTATAGTTTTTCTCTCTATGTTCCGCTCCTGAGTTTAGCATACAAACACTGATGAAAAATCACTGACGTCTAAATGAGCCCTAAATACAAGCTACATTTGGAATACCAAATTTATAGACAAGTGAATACATATTTTTAATTGTCACTTAATTCATGGATATTTATTTTTGATGACTTTAGTCACTTACATACTGGTAATTGAAAAAATATAAGGCTAGGCTAGGAACATATTTCTGGATATTAATAGGAGATTTTTGTATTGTAAACCACTGAAGCTACAGTAAAAACTACCCTGAGTCATTTCTTTAGCATTATTTTGTTTTGTGGTGTATCATTTACCAATTCAACATAAGATTCCTGTTGGGTGTGACCAATTCCTACCAGCAAGATGCACATCCTGACCTCAAATGCTATAACTTATGAGAACCATAACTTTTTCCTGTAAATTCTGTACACTTGCTACAGTGTTTTTGGTTCGCCGATTTATCATGCAAAATTTTGAAAGCCCCTGCGCAAATTAGGTTTATTAGCAAAATGTGCAAACTTTCTGCAGTTTGTGATAAATCAAGCACAAGTATCATAACCATGCCAAGTGGATTCTCCGTGTTCATCACAAAATGCCACTTTTACTCACGACTACAGTCTTAAAATTACTCAAGAACCTGAATAGAACCTCTCTTCAGAGCACAGATCTACAAATCAGGTGCTGTCTCAAGTGCATGTGATGCAACTAATCGAGATGTTTATTAACTGAATCAGGAGTGCTTCGGATAAAACACATCAAATAACTGGACCAACTAGGGGTTTATAGATGGAGACATTTGAATGCATGTTAGAAAAATAGCTAGGTCAAGAGAGTGGTCCATAAGGTTAGGAGAAGAGATCGTTGTCTTACACAAACAAGGAAAAGGTTACAAGAAGATGCAGAGGCATTGAAGGGGCATTGAGATACAGTTGGAAGCAAAGTTCACAAGTTCAAAGTTATAGGAACAGCGGCTACATTGCCTGGATGTGGCAGAAAGAAGAATCTGTTACGGGTTGCCACCAGATTCCTGAGGAGGCAGGTAGTCAAAAATCCTCAAGTAATTGCAAAAGACCTGCAGCAAGATTTGGTGACAGCAGGCACTGACGTTTCAATTTGAACAGTAAGGCTGGGTTCACACGTAGCGTTTTTTTTGCGTTTTCGCGGCAATTCTAAACGTGCGATTTTGCAGCGAAAAAGCAAAAAAAAAGCATCCTATGTGATTCCGCACATGCCATGCTAATGCTGCGGATTTTTTCGCAGCGGAATTGCATCGATGCCTTGCGACAATGACCTTTGATGACGTCGTCATCTCGTGATACCGTAGCGGTCTCGCGAGACCGCGACGTCAACGAAGGTCATTGTTGCAAGGCATCACTGGGAACGGGACTTGCCGGGAGCATCGCGATGATCGGGAACACTGTGCGGGATGCCGGAAGGTGAGAATATCACGATTTTTATTTTTTTATAATTTTTAACATTATATATTTTTACTACTGATGCTGCATAGGCAGCCTCAATAGTAAAAAGTTGGTCACACTCATCATCACTATATTTGACGAGTGTGACCAACCTGTTAATCAGTTTTCCAAGCGATGCTACAGATTGCATGGAAAACGCTAGCATTTTGCAAGCAAATTACGCTTGCAAATTGCTAGTTTTTCTGCGGGAAATAGGCGGGAATTTAAAATGCGGTTTTCTCGCATATTTCCCGCGTAATGGAATTCCACACGTGTACACATAGCCTAAGACCACTTATCAACGTTGAGTATTTGGTCAGTTTCTTACCTCAGTATTTCTAAGTCAAAAGTAGAAGTGATGACGTGTTTCTATTATATTGTTCCACTCCTGGTTTTGGCTTGTAAATACTGAGGTAAAAAGTAACCAAATACTCAACGTTTGCAAGTGGCCTAATGCACATACTAAATGCTGAAACTCTCCATGTCTGAATTCCAAGACGTGTACCTCCATTGACACAGAAGCACAAGAAAAGTCTCTCCTATAGGGTAGGATCACATGACCGATTTCTCCACATCCGAGAAAAACGGTCTTATTATTCTCAGCAGAGTTTGATTAAAATTTGATCTGTGATGCTAGTCACTACTCATGGACAGACTGTAAGGAAGAAAAGTCAGATGTTCCAGGGTCAGTATCAAGTGAGCACATAGAAAACCAAGAGAAAAGACAAAGGCATAAATCAGGTCACAGTCCACGGTCAATAACAAAAGATAGCGGATCAAAGCCAAGGGACAAGACAAAGGGATAGTCAGAGCATGGTCCAAAGGGTCATGCAGCAGAAGATCAGAGCTCAGAACAACAGAATCAGGCTAACACTTACCAGAATGCACAAACTCCTTATCTAACATCACTGAAGGGGAGCTTGCTCATCTTCTCTCCAAATCACACCTCACCACTTGTGCACTTGACTCTATCCTATCCCACCTCCTCCCCAACATCACCACCACTCTTATCCCATCCCTAACCCACCTCTTCAACCTATCACTAACTTCTGGTACCTTCCCTTCTGCTTTCAAACATGCCACAGTCACATCTATCCTTAAAAAGCCAACTCTCGATCCAACAGCCACGTCCAGCTATCGCCCAATATCGCTGCTCCCATTCGCTTCTAAACTCCTGGAGCAGCATGTCCATGTTGAACTTTCCTCCCACCTCTCATCTAACTTGCTCTTTGACAATCTACAATCTGGCTTCCGTCCCCATCATTACACTGAGACAGCCCTGACCAAAATTACCAATGACCTACTTACAGCCAAAGCTAACGGACAATACTCTCTACTCCTCCTTCTAGACCTGTCCTCTGCTTTCGACACAGTTGACCACTGCCTCCTACTACAGATCCTCTCCTCCTTTGCCATCAAAGACCTCGCCCTATCCTGGATATCCTCATATCTTTCCAACCACACATACAACATCTCCCACTCCCACACTACCTCCTCATCCCACCCTCTCTCTGTTGGAGTCCCCCAAGGCTCTGTTCTAGGACCCCTACTCTTCTCAATTTACACACTTGGCCTGGGGCAACTCATAAAGTTCCACAGATTCCTGTGCCACCTTTATGCCGATGATACTCAGATCTACCGCTCTGGCCCAGACGTCACCTCTCTGCTCTCCAGAATCCCAGAGTGTCTATCAGCCATATCCTCCTTCTTCTCTCTCGCTTCCTCAAACTCAATGTGGACAAATCTGAACTAATCATCTTTCCCCCATCTCACAGATCTTCCTTACCCGACCTTTCTGTAACAATTGACGACATCACGCTTTCCCCCGTACCGGAGGTCCGCTGCATCAGAGTAACCCTTGATTCTGCCCTGTCCTTCAAACCGCACTTCCAAGCTCTCTACACCTCCTGTCGCCTCCAGATCAAAAATATTTCCAGAAACCGTCTACTCCTCAACCCTCAATCTACTAAACTACTTGTGCATTCCCTCATCATCTCCCGCCTCAACTATTGGAACATCCTTTTCTGTGGCCTCCCTGATAACACCCTCGCACCTCTCCAGTCCATCCTCAACTCTGCCGCCTGACTAATTCATATACTCCTCTGTTTCTCCCCTCTGCAAATCTCTTCACTGGCTCCCATTCCCTCAGCGTATCCAATTCATATTACTAATACTGACCTACAAGGCCATCTTCAACCTGTCTCCTCCATACATCTCTAAACTAATCTCCCGATACATTCCCTCACGTAATCTCTGGTCCTCCCAAGACCTCCTTCTCTCCTCCACACTTATTCGCTCCTCACCCAACCACCTCCAAGACTTCTCCCGTATATCCCCCATCCTCTGGAATTCCCTGCCCCAACACGTCCGGCTATCAACCACACTCGGATCCTTCAGACGGAACCTGAAAACCCACCTCTTCAGGAAAGCCTACAGCCTGCAATGATCCCCGCTCCCTCCTCACCACTATTGGAGCTACCGCCTCACAATCACTGTAGCTGCTGCAACCCCCCAACCTACTGTCTCCTTCCCCACCATCCTGTAGCATGTAAGCCCGAAAGGGCAGAGTCCTCTCTCCCCTCTGTATCAGTCTGTGATTGTTAGTTTGTTTACTGTAAGTGATATCTGTAATTTGTATGTAACCCCTTCTCATGTACAGCACCATGGAACCAATTGTGCTTTATAAATAAATAAATAAATAAATAATAATAATAAAAAACTACATCTGTCAGGGATCAGAGGCAGACAGATCAGTTAAATAGCTTGGGTAATCTACAGAACACAGAACACCTGGAGAAAGTCCCGCACCTCCCTGTCATAGATTGGACAGCTGAGCTGTCAATCAAAGCACCGAAAGCTGAGCACATCCATCATTGAATTGGACAGCCAAGCTTTCAATCCAAACACTGGCAACTCAACATGGCACCGTTTCCACAGGACAGCATAACACTGAATGGAGGAATCGTGACATAATCAGAGTTTGATCAAGAGTGACATCAGTTTTTCTCAGAAGTGGAAAGGTAAAAAAAAGTTTTTTCCACCTTCTCCATTTTGACAGTCAGTGAAAATTAAACCGCACTCAGATGTCATTCGAGTGCGGTCCAATTTTTTTCTTGGACTTACAGACGTGCATTGTCGATTTTGATCTGACACTCCAATCAAAATTGGCATGTCTTCAATTTTTTACTTGAATCACTCAGTCCAAGGAAAAACTGGACATGTGCACAGTCCCATGGAATATCAGAGTGCTATGAATACCACAGATAGCACAAACCCGAGAAAGTGGGTAGTGTGCACAAGCTCATATGCTCCAAATTATATATATAAGCCACAGAAGTTTGGGTATTCTGTTTTCTATTTTTCAAGAGTAAAAATCGATAAGAAGAATGAAACATACACTGAACAGCCTGTCTACAGTGAAGCATGGTGGTAGCTTAGTAATGACTACAGTGAAGCATGGCGGTGGCTCAATTCAAAAAGAGGTGGACAGGCACATCCATTAATAAAAAAACTTCAAGCTTTATTCCAAGTACATATCTTTAAAAATCCATACAAGGATGATGCGATTCGCTCTGATGAGTTTCTGGTGCCTACTGTGCCCTTAGTCATAAAGCATGAATACCGAGGTGTTGCAAACGCATTAAAAACACCAAACCACATCTTGTCATGTGCTAGCTAATTAATCAAATCATGTGTAGCAATCATGAGGGAACACCCCCCACAGTCAGAGTAGGAAATAACGATTGTGATCCTTAAATTAACAAAGATACAAGATTACCAAGATAATGATTACCAAACATAGACCATATATAATATATATGTGCATGTATCCATACATATAAGCTCAAGTAGAAAATTTGAAGTGCCTAGTGCACATATTCAAAGTTTAATTATTGAAAAGTGCACAGTGCATATATCAGAATCTAGTAAGCATGCAATGCAAAGTGCACACAGTCAGAGAGTTTTGAATCACTGATATCGCTATATGACCATCCTATTCACATGAAAAATGTTTACATGATTAAATGTAATTCCATGGGTTTAAGTTACATGAATACATGTTTAGAGATTAGGATACTGGCTGCGTCCCTCACCCCGACGCGTGTTTCACCTATCTTCTTCCAGGAGCGTACGTGACTGTGTCCACTTTGAATTGCATGCTTACTAGAATCTGATATATGCACTTTTCAATTATCAGACTTTGAGTATGTGTTTAAATTTGATATTTGTGCTAACATGCATCTATGTACTAGCGCTTGTGCGCGAAACGATCGCCGTCCAGCTCGCTGTTCCACTGACCACTCTCCTGGCCTCGATGTTTTAAAAATTCCTGAAATAAAGTGAATTTTGAGGACGGTGAGTGCCACTCTCTTACTTGCTGCATGGATTTTTCTCTATTTGTATCAAACCCTTTTTGGACATGTGTACTCCCAATCCCACCAGCCACAGGTGGTTTTAAGTAGATAGCTGGTTCATTCCTGAGCCATAAATTGTAGTTTTTTTGCCCAGGAGAAGTGGCACTTGGCCTCACATATATTGGCCAATTTAAGTACCTTCTTTCTTACTGTATTTTTTATAGAAATTTTTCTTATGTACATTATATAGCACTTTTTTTTCCTTTTTCCCCATTTTCTATGGCAGTAATGCAGTTTCAATGTTCTATAGTAATCATTTTTGGTAAATCATGGCGCAACCTTTATTGCTTTTCAAGTTCTATGCTTTGTTTGGTTGGCACCTGTTCACACTAGCTTGGATGCGTTGGTATTTTTCTCTATTTGTATGATAATGCTCAGTTACAGAAAACCTGTCGATTCTGTGTATGCAAATACTTCCCGTTGGGAAAAACCCAGATACTATTATATTTTATATACTATACATTAGTTATGAAATATAGGCCAAATTAGGTCATAGTTATCTTGTTTCATGGACCAAGTTTGCTGCTGGATTTTGTAAGCGGCCAACCTATTGTCAGCCCAGATTTTTACTTTTTGCAAACTTTGTAAATCTATTTTAGAAGGCATAAAACACTAACTGTGCCAATAAGAAAGAGTAAATAGCAAAGAAAACAAGAAGTGAAACCGTCCGGGCTGCAGAAGGCAATAAAAAGTATTCACAGCCATGTGAACATCTTCAACTCTGGATAAACTTTCCAGAACTCGAGGGGTAAAGCGGCAGAACCATTGCACTTTTGAGATAGACCTTTATTTTACTACATGACTGCACATGCAGTCAAGTGATATCAAGTCCTCGGGGGTCCTGCTCCTTTGATGAGTTAAGTACACAAGAACCTACTGTTTTGATGAAATCTGAAGTCTTATGTTTGAGTTCTAGACATACTGTGACTGAGGGGAAGTGATAAACATAACTTCCTGCACAAAAAGCTGCTTAAGATAACACTTTCCACAGCTTGGAAGAGGGCGCATGATGGTTTGTAGAGTATTAAAGGGAACTGCTTGTGGTTGCCAAATACACTTTTTGATTTTGTTGTTGCAAGCGTGGCGAAACTCCCTAGGACAGCTGTGTGATGATGGTTATTAAGGGCTATTATAAGGGTTCACACTTCCCTAAATTTGTATCATCTTAGTAAGAGATATATACTATACACCACATACCATTACCACTGTCTCCAGTACGCTCAGTTCAGCCTACATGTATTCGCTTGTCCACCTGAAAGAGGTAGTCAAGTTTTTACAAAGTTTTTTTTGAAAAGTTTTTTTATTTATTTAAGATTCTTACATGAGATCCCAAGAGATCAGCTCTGATCTGATGGGGAAACTGGCATCAAGTATTCAAGTTTTGCACAGCGCCACCACAGGTGAAAAGGAGAATTACATGGCACACAATAAAATCAATGGGCTGCTCATATAATACATGGACATAACAAATCTTTTTACTATCACAGGAGAAATGCAAAGACTATATATGTTGTGCAATGCACGGAGCATCCAGGCTGGTGTACTCGAGTAACAGTAAGACTTGTAATCCAGCACTGAAAAAATATATTAAAAAAAAACAGATCTCAATATTAAGTAAACATGTCTATAAAATTGATTAAAAAAAAGACAGCTATAACATTCTTACACATTACGGTCTCCTAAGAGCCCTTAGTCACTTATTATTATGGACTTATTACTTCTATGACTAAGGACCTTTAGCAATCCAAAATATGTAAGACTTTAATTTTTTTTTTTACATCAATTTTATAGACTGTCGGGGTCGTAAACGACAATGAATCCTCATTCACCAGTCATTCCAAATCATTGTGCGAGCGCAAAACATCTGGTACCGATTAAGAATGACTCAGACACGCAGCTGATTCAGTCTTAGCTAATGTCCTACATCCACACCTGTCAGGAGCAGTACAACAACTGGCTTTTATTTACAAATACACAATACTATATTGAGTGTTAGGGGAAGGCGTGCATTAGGCGGGGTTTATGCAGTATACATCTAGTGTCCAGTCTCTCTCTGATTCGTCAAAACGTCTCCCAATGGTTACTTCTTCTTCACATTCCTGAGTTATCTTTTTTAGGAGAAATGAAACTTAACTTAACTCTTTAGACACTGAATTTAAGTGAAAGTGAACACTGGCAGCCATCTTTAATACAGTTACATTTGCATTAGCAAGCAATTAGGAAAAACTTATTGTTTCACAGTATAAAAATATAAAAGTTATATAAGAAAATATATTTTCACCTTGACAATCCCCCCTAAACACTAAGTTTTTCCCTTAATGAAAGATCCTTCGAGACTGTCCATGTGATGGGAAAAGGGGAGGTGGATTTCTTCATCCAGACACCTCAGAAGCTCTCCCCTAGCGAGAGGCCTCCAGGCAGCTGAACCCTTCACTAACCTCACATGGAGTTCTCCCGCTGTCCCTAAACTAAGTCTCTTAACATCATCTGAGAATGGGGGGTTTTGTCTACTCTCTTGAGGGGAATATACTTAGGGATCTCCCCTAGATCAGTACCATCGTACTCTGGTGGGTCTACTTCTTGATTGAGGAAGGTGCCAGTCGGAGTTGCTTTGGCAATAACCTTTTTATACAAGGGAATAACACAACAAAGAGTTATCGATCCAATTACAAGGAGGGCAATCAGTACTATACAAGCTTGTTGAAGGAATCCCTTGAGTCCACCCAACCAGCCGGAAAAGAAAGATGTGTCTACTCCAGCATTAGTTTTCAATTCTGCTGCTAACCCAGTTATCTTTTTAAGGGCTATCATGGTTTTTCCATTCACTCCAGAGTTCTGAGGGATATAAGTACAACACTCCTCTCCCACCATCCCACAAACTCCTCCTTTCTCAGCTAATATCATATCAAGGGCTAGTCGATTTTGGAGTGTCATTCTAGTGTTAGGGCCCAATTCTTCAACTATACCTTGGAAGGCATCTTGGCTGAAATTGACAAACCTTTGTTCACTGTAATATATGTAATTGATCCATTCAACATTTTTATTAATCTGCACCTGTGGGATTATAGAAGCAAAGCCAGCATAGATCTGGTTCTGGGCTTTAAATTGGTCAGGCACCCCCCTTGGCACTCCAATAGCATCAATATATACTAGTGGATCTTCTTCATAACTCATATGGAGCTGATCGAGGCTTCTCCTTTTCCTGGTAGGTTCATCAGGTATCTTTGGATCCCAGGGTAGAATCTTGAACTGCATAGCTAGTTTAACAAGGGTGCATTGGCCTGTCCAGGCATTTGGCAACCTAGGACGGAGCTTACCATCTCCACATAACCAATAAATGTCATACATATATTGTGTATGTTTGATTAACAAGTCAGTATCTAGAGAACTATTCTCTTTGCAGAAACCTGTCTCGAAGATCCCTACTGGTGTACCTGTGGTGTCGTGGGAATTATAGCAGGTGTAATTGTCAGCTAATACAGTTACTTCTCCTGGGACCTTTAGTTTGGGTTCCTTATGAATTAGTGGGACGTAATCTGGGCAATCAGTGGGCTTCAAACCTTTCAACAAATTCATGACACAGGCAGTGGTGTTTAGGTATGCTCTGAGTATTCAACTGGTCATTCGGAATAACAAAGGTAGCTGGAGTCAAACGACCCAGAGTACAAGCACCTTTTACCCCTACTGGCAACCATTTATATGCATTGTCTCCACATACCCAGAACATGTCACTAGGTAGGTCCCATAGGGCTGAATGTTGTAATACCAGTCTATGAACTAAATCTATGAACGCAGATACATTCTGAAGCATACACCAATTTGGAAGTTGTCCTAAAGGGCTACAATACCCTACATCGGGATTTCTACAGGTGGGAGTTCCTTTCTCATATCCAGATGACTCGTTGCAAGGTATATTACCTGAAATATTAAAACAAGTTTCATTATTGCCCTGGGGAAATAAATTGGAATACTCCCAGGACGTGTTATGCAACCTTCTTTCTAGCAGTATTGGTTTGAAGGCATCAGTAGAGTGGGAAGTTACATTAAAACTAACTTGTAGGCCATACATTGGAATTTGCCCCAGGTAGGTTAACCGAGTTCTATTCCTGGGTACCCAAGCCCCCCCTTTATATGCCAGATATTGAAGGTATGTGTTACTTCCTGAAAGATTACCCTGCCACCAAGGGTATCCTACCCATCCCACAATAGGTATTCCAACAGTTGTGTTCCATAACTTCACATTATTTGTGGCATTATTAGCGAGTGTATCAGAACAACTGGTCCAGGCAAATAATTCCTCGGGTGGCACAGGAATAACAAGGAACGGAATACTAGTGGCCGATATTGGTGAATGTGTGCAGATCCAGCAATCTGCTGGAGACTGAGTGTCTTTTGACCAATCATTTAGTATTTTTTCATGATGTTGTATAAACTTATTATTCAAGGACATTGGAGAATTTAGATTGTCCCACGCAGCTACCATTATTACAGATAATGCAACAAAACCAAACCAAAACATTATGCACTCTTATGCTTTGTTAATTCCTGTGGCTAGTTTGCAATGCGATGCGTGGATCCAGGTTGGTCGTCCTTCCAACTTAACAGCAGTAGGCGTTGTCAGGAGTACTTGGTAAGGTCCTTGATATCGGGGTTCAAGGGTCTTTCTGGAGTGTTTCTTGACATATACGTAATCACCAGGTTGTAGACAGTGAGTTCCTTCCACACTATCTGGATCTGGAATGGAAGAGAAAACTAGAGAATGCATTTGAGTTAAATGCTTTTGCAACTGGATTACATAACTTGTCAAATTATCCACATTGAGTGTTAAGACCTGTGGGTAGTACAACCCTGTGTTCGGTGGTCTTCCAAACAGTATCTCGAAGGGTGACAGTTTAGTTTTCCCCGTGGGTGTGTACCTTACTGAGAATAATGCTAATGGGAGACACTCTGGCCATGGTTTATGGGTTTGTTCCATGGTTTTCTGTATTTTCAATTTTAGTGTCCCGTTCATTCTCTCTACCTTCCCTGAACTCTGTGGGTGGTAGGGTGTATGAAATGCTTGTTCTACACCTATCATTTGCATTACATTTTGCATTACCTCAGCAGTAAAGTGTGTACCTCTGTCTGATTCAATTGTTTCAGGGACACCGAATCGTGGTACTAGTTCCATCACCAGTTTCTTTGCAGTAGCTCGAGCTGTAGCCGTTTTCACTGGGTAGGCCTCTGGCCATCCAGAGAAGAGATCTACACATACTAGGATATTTGCATACACTCCTACCTTGGTAGCTGTATGTCGTCAATCTGCCGTCTCTGAAACAGGTAGAGAGGCCTAGGTGTCGCTTTCTTAGGGACTTTTACTGTTTTACCTGGGTTGTGCTGTGCACAGATGAGGCATGATTGTACAAGTTTCGCGGCTGCGCAACTGAAGCCAGGAGCGATCCAGAAGGCATCTACCATGGCACACATGTGACTTTTTGAGGTGTGATTGTGGCCATGTGCTGCTTGCGCCATGATTGGGAACAGGGACTTTGGTGGGCACATTTTATCCTTATTCTCCCATACTCCATTTGAGTTCAGCTCAGCTCCCAGTCTCCCTCGGTGTACCTTCTCTGTTTGGGCAGCCTTTTGCTGGAGGGATTTCAGGACATCTAGACCCAATGTGGCTGGAATACGCTGACTTCCCGCCACCGTCCACTGCTCTCTCTAGGCCGCCTTGTGCTATTTTAGCAGCCTCGTTCGCCCTTCTATTGCCCTCTACCTCCACGGAGTCACCTTTGTGTGTGCTTTTACCTTGACAATGCCAACCTGGACTGGTAACATCAATGCCTCCATCAATTGTTTCACCAGCTCTGCATTTTTAATGGGCTTCGAATCTGTGAAAATATTAGCGACTTTACCTGCAGCGGCTCTACACGCCTCAGTGAGTGCCTTCAACTCTGCCTCCTGCGCCGACATGTGAGGAGAGAGTGGTTCCGCTCGGATTACCTCATGTGAGGATACTACTGCATATCCAGTGTAGAATCGTCCATCCTGGTGGTATCTGGGGCCATCTACAAAAAAGAAACTCAAAGTCTGCATTAGGAACAGGTTTTTCATGAATGTGTGCAAACCCAACTGTCTCCTGACTCATCAGTTCTATGCAGACATGTTCATGCGTCATGTCAAAGTATCTTTCCTCACGCGCTAATATGGTCACCAATTCCCCCTTTTCTGAATCCACAGGCAGGAGGGTGGCTGGATTCAGAACGTTACATCTTTTGAGGAGTGACATACTCAGGAATTAGTAGAGCACACTCAAGTCAGAGCTGTCTGGCCATAGACAGATGTTTTGGTTGAACTTGTAGGAGTATGGCATGGATGTCATGTGGGGAATAGATTGTCAAAAGAAACGTCAGTGTCATCTCACATGCCTTTCCTATTACGTCTCCACTTTTTTCCTTGTGCTCCAGCATACATGACAGGTCGTTTTATTGTCCTTGTTTGCTCAATTTCTTTAGCTACCTTAAGGAGGTCTTTCGGATCTACATGTCTCCATTCAGGTCTGGCTGTCTGTACTGCGTCTCGTAAGTCTTTGTTCATACCGTCAATGAATGCATCCACCAGTATTCTAACATCAAGTGGGTTTATGCAAATGTACCCCATGTCTGCCCATTTCAGCTGTAACCGTCCAAGGTATATCTCTACTCTCTCTCCTCTTTGCTGTGTCACATTAGTCAGGAGTACAGACTGCTCTGATTGTTCCACTGCAGCCCATTGTCTTAGTGACTCACAGTACGTCTCCCCAGATTGTGCAGATTTATCATCCATGCCCCAAGCCTGATTCTTTGTCACATCTGTGTGTCTTAATGATATGATCTAGTGCGTCACCTGCCTTTAAACTCACCAACCTCTCTAGGTCTGCCCAGGTACACTTATATGTTTGCTGTACTTCCTTTATGTGTCTGTAAAACGGGAATGGTTGGTCTTCAGGGGCAGGCAGCTGCTTCAGCAAAGCTAGCTGGTCAGAGGGGCTCCAGGGATAATACACCTGTATCTTTCTTATTCTAGTCACACTTCTAGGTCCTGATGGGGTTGGCCGTCTGATGTCTACTGTCAGCTTACTCCTCAAGGGCCAATGTCCCCACTACCCACTATCCACACTATTATGTCAGCTTCTTATGATCTTGTCTGGATAGGATTTAGTGCAATTCTCTTAGGTCAGTAGCACAGGTCACACAAGTAGCTATTCAGTCTGGATTTGTCTGAGTCTGACCACAGTGTTTACAAGTCCATCTGTTTTGTCTGGGTCTCTGGTTACACTTTGTCAATCAAACATTCATAATACACCTTCCATACTGCTGCACATTCTCAAGCATCATTTATTCACTTGCTATTTTCTTCCCTTGTCTGTGCCTTTTTGTACATCCAAACATTCACACTCTGGTATTTTTGCCTTTTTCAATGTTTGTCCCACTTGTTTTACTGCTTCCTTCCTTCTCTGTCTCTTGTAATTTGACACAATTTGCTATACAAATCAATCACACAACTAGAAGCAGGTTCAAACACATTAATGACCAAGCAATCACTTACAATTCCCTTCTAAATTAGGCACCATATCTTACTTTTAACTTCCAATCTTCAATTAAGTACTGTTGCTTTAAAATGCACAAATCTTTCAGCGTGTACCTTACGGATAGAATTACAGAGAATTTTGAGCACAGCTCACACTCAGCAGAGATAAGAGCGAAGGGAGAAGAAAAACTATGCAGCGCCATCCTTCACCCCTCCCGTCAGAATGCAGCGTCGTCCTTCACAGAATTCTGTAGTTCTTTAGACTTATCAAAATCAATTTCTACAAAGAAACTCAAAATCACGGGATTTCACTGTAAGGGCAGATAACTGTATAATGAGATTAACCATGCCTTGCCCTTTTTCTGGCCAAATGCATTCAGGAAACTTTACAATGCAATGCCACATATAACACGAACTATATCATTACTCAATTCATTCAGTCTCAGATGTAGATTTGAAATATCTATAACGCATCTGTCCGGGATACGGCAATGCTCGGGTGTCCTGTAATCATATATAGGGCCTGCAGTGTGTAACACTATATCACAGGGCAAATTCCCTCCCTGGGTGGACATAGCGTCTCCTGGATGCAAGGGGCCATAATTGGCAAGGTAGGCCTGACACTCTTGGGTTATGGCTGGGCCTCCCTTTTTAGCTATCTGTTGGGCCAAACCACCTCTATGCGACAGGGTAGAGTTAGCTGGGTTCACTATGGCTCCTACCTGGTGGGTAACTATGTCCCCATACCCCACTGAGAAAAGAACCTGGGAGCCCTGAGGTGTGATGTAATAGCGTGAATGACAGGGGAACCAGATTTCAGGGTCATGGGGCAACCTAGAGGATTTGTTGAGAGGGGTAGGTAGTGGGCTCCTTCCGGGCCGGGGGGATTCGAACGGACCTAATAGCAGTGGCGGGGCAGGGGGAATTGTAGCAACCTGATTGTCAGAATCTTCTGATCCCTCATCATCTCCGATAGCTTGGCGCCTCATACGCATTACGGACCGGAAAGCCGTACTGCCGGTCAGGGCATCAAGAGTGAAGGGACCTTGACCAGGTGTATTTACAAATATCACAGTGGGTTGCACCGGGAGACTAGGCCCAGAGGCCGGAACAGAAACAGGAACATTAGAGGTGGGAACAGCATCGGTCGGTGCCGGAGGTTTCTCAGGAAGTGGTGGTCCCTGATAGTACTCGCCGGAAAGTGTTACCAGCGGACATAGTGGCTGGGGAGGAATTCCGGGTGCACCAAGATGGCTGCCGGTGGAGGCGTGGCATGCCCCACTTCCGTCCATGGTCTGGGCGGAACCCCAAGGACGGCCCGCCCCACACACACGGCAGGTTTCCACCCAGGTTGGATTCTGCACGCCACAAACAGGACACACCCACGTTTCTGGAGAGCTCGTCTTGTCGCCATTATAGGGCGGTGGTTGGGACTGCATTTTCATCATCAGTGGCACGGCGGCCATTTTACAATCTATAAGATCACAGTTCAAAGGCATTTTATAACCAAACACAGGTTCCGCATTGTCTGATCCTCTTTCCCCATCAATCTCTTTCCATCCTTCATTCTTCAAGCCTCGCGCAACTCGCAGATGAGCTTGTGCTTGTTCTAACAATCCTTTATCTTTCAACATGCCTCGTTTGTTCTCTATGAGATTATGCCACATAGCCGGCTGTAATCTCCCTGACGAGGGCAATCCTACATGCTTATACAATCTCTCAACATTCTTGACTGCCTTCTTGCCTTCCCGTGACGCTACTATTGCCTTGACCTCCACAGCATCCTCATCTAACTTGTGGGGCACAGACTTCTTCTGCTTTAAGATACGCAGCATGACTCTTACAGAATACTATGGTTCTCTGCAGAAAAACCACTGGTAGCGATATCAACACTGATGTTCCACAGTACGGAGCCTCACGTTCGACGTACTAGGAAAAGAGCCTCGCGCTCAATATTTCCTTTCCCTAACCTTGAACAGCAGTGATTAACAGATTATCCTGCCACGATATTCCAACAGTCGGGAGGCGGTCTCCTAGTGAGAGCCCTCCACAGAAATACAGGTGGTCCCTTCTCGGGACGTCTTAATTACCTAGCTGGTACAATATCACAGAGGCTGCGTCTCCTATCCCTTCCTCTAGGTTGCCCCACAATCTGCAACTAGCTCAATTTATCACTCCACTTCACTACTAGACAATAGTCACGGGTAGGGTGGTTGAATGGAGTACAATGACCGGTGGAGGAGGTGTGGTGTACACGAGGACGCGCAGAATGCGACGTCTCTCAGTTGCTGGTTCAGAGCGTGACACAGGATCGCACTCAGTCTCACCACTCAACCGGTCACCCCTCAGACCCAAGGAGACCACAGACAAACCAATAACGGCTGAGACACTAGCAAGTGTGACACATACAGTGTATATGATCTCACTTACCGTGTTTTGGAGGGTGATCAGTCCTCGAGGTCAGCCACTACAGGTATCATCCACAGACATCCAGGCATGGGTCCAGAGGAGCCTCGGATCACTGTCCACGCCCCCCGTTGGGCTCCAAATTGTCGGGGTCGTAAACGACAATGAATCCTCATTCACCAGTCATTCCAAATCATTGTGCGAGCGCAAAACATCTGGTACCGATTAAGAATGACTCAGACACGCAGCTGATTCAGTCTTAGCTAATGTCCTGCATCCACACCTGTCAGGAGCAGTACAACAACTGGCTTTTATTTACAAATACACAATACTATATTGAGTGTTAGGGGAAGGCGTGCATTAGGCGGGGTTTATGCAGTATACATCTAGTGTCCAGTCTCTCTCTGATTCGTCAAAACGTCTCCCAATGGTTACTTCTTCTTCACATTCCTGAGTTATCTTTTTTAGGAGAAATGAAACTTAACTTAACTCTTTAGACACTGAATTTAAGTGAAAGTGAACACTGGCAGCCATCTTTAATACAGTTACATTTGCATTAGCAAGCAATTAGGAAAAACTTATTGTTTCACAGTATAAAAATATAAAAGTTATATAAGAAAATATATTTTCACCTTGACAGACATGTTCACTCAATAAAGATCATTTTTTTAAAAAATATATATTTATTTTGTGCTGGATTATAATTGCTATTGAACCAGAAAAAAAACCTTTAAAATCACTCTTTATTAAACATCATAAAAAAATCACCTGTAAAGTGGCAAAACACAAGTTACAAAGCACATATGTAAAACGTACCGGCCTATAAATAGGACCCCCTCCCCTGATGTCACTATCGGTAAGTAAGGAGGGTTATCCTACAAAAACAAAATTGTAATGGGGGAGGAAACTTTCTCCTATACTTCATCCCTACTTATGCCGTGGAGGTTGGCACCCTAAAAAATCAATAATGGTGCCGCGGAACCTAGTCGTCTGTCCCTAAGAGCCCATAACCTCCCTATTCAAATCAAACAACGTGATATCACCAGCGAGGTGTCAAGCAATAAGGGATAGTAGTCTCAAAAATGATGTTGTACATATATTCATATAGATCATCATATATATTTTTGTCCAAAATTTGCCACAGTCAATAACATAGAATATGGCAACAAAGATTTATCCACACAGATACCAGCATTATATAGTATCGTGTATATATATATATATATATATATATATATGTCCATAGAATATACAGTATATGTCCATAGTTCAGGTCATAATCTACCGTATTTTGATAAAAACATATAGACAAAAATTATAGTTACCGTAGATATCTACCGAAAGGTTTGCCCCCAGACATTGAGAACATTTTTTTCCCAAAAAATCTCAGAGCAGTTATGGCGCAAGTGATTCACCCATATAATCACCACAAAAACATTGTTATTAGGTATTAATTTAAACCATATTAACTATATTGGTGCTTTCATGATGACCGTAAATCACCAAATAATTCCTAATAGCAAATTTTTGTGGTGGTTATATGGGTGAATCACTGTATATTGGAACATTGTAATCAAACTGATTAGTATTAACAGCTTAAAAAACTAATCTTGACATCCTATTTTAATGTTTTTTCTGTCCAATTTTGGGACGTCTATGCCTAAATATACTGTTAACTACTTAAGAATGGTGATCAGGTGTGATCAGGTGTGGTCGTCTACGACAATTGACTGGCTTTGCCTGGTAAATGGTGGTTCACGTCAGCGTGCTGTAATTTAGCTTTGTACAAAGCAAAAAAAAACATTTTCGTAAAAGTTTCCTAACATGATAAATCCCATTCTTTGCCCTCAATGCTTTCTGAAGTCACTATAATAATAATAATAATTTAATTTCTATAACGCCAACATATTCTGCGGCACTTTACATTTCAGAGGGGACTTGTACAGATAATAAATAAATAATAAATAAATAAATGCCCAGGGTGGTACATTCCAGACAAGTGGCACAGAATTTTGAGAAGTCTTGGTACAGGAGTGGGAGGATCTGATTATTGAGGATGTTGGTCTTAGGTCATTACTGGAATGGAAGGCACTGGTAGGCTGGGATCACACACAGCCAGATACGGCCGAGTCTCGCAGGTTAAAACCAAGCTCTGGCGCCGGCACTCCGGAGCGGAGCGTGCAGCCGCACAGCAATACATGGAGCTGCACGCTCCGCTCCAGAGTCCTGGTGCCAGAGCTCGGTTTTAACCTGCGAGACTCGGCCGTATCTCGCTGTAGTGTGACTCCGGCCGTAGGGTGATAGACAGAGATGAGAGATTTATGTAGAGGCAAGAGTGGGTACATATATCAGGAGTGGAGAGGCACAGTAACGAAAAAAAAAAAGCCAGATTTGGGAAAAAAGCAGCATTTACATCAGGTAAAAAAATTACATATTTGCGGCAAGTGACAGGTCCCCATTCATTGTGCTAGAGATAATGAATAAACTCTTTAAATTTTGGGGTGCTCCTGTTCAATCAGACATGGTAGGCACTTTTATTATTTACGTGTTTTTATTTACTGCTTGGCTGTTTTTTTATATTAAAGAATGTAGTGAGGCCGGGATGTGACATTTTATCTCAGACCGCTCTGAACAGAGTTTATGACTTCAGTAAGTGAAGGAGGAAACAGCAAGAATTCACCCTGTCAAATGTAAACGTTAGAACCTGCCAAACCTCAACGTCAAGACATCAAGTAGAATTAAGAAAGAGAAGAGCATACTGTATATATTTTTTTTTTGTAAGAAAGCAGGAGGTTAGGTCTTGGATGGCAGGTACGTGTTACTGAGATGGCTTTTATGTTGGCTGGATTTTGGGTCCAGGATTTAGGAGAGACCAAAAGAGCCTGGGAGGGGAAGGTCACTCCTATACTCCAGTCCAGGTCTTACAGGCATAATAACAGGTAGCTAGGTTAGCTCAACAGAGTGTGCTGTGTTGGAGGTGGAGAAAGATCGTTCATGGTGGTTAGTCTAAGCTAGAGATTGAGAACTGCCTGTGATACCAAGTTGGTGAGACTGTTTGATTTACTTTGACTTAGGGCAGTCTCACACGTCCAGATAATTCCAGAAAAACCGGTACCAGAGCTATCCATGTCCGTGTTTCCATGTGGACATGTGGTACCTCTGTGAGGCACACTTGTGGCAACTGTGTGCCGCACGTGTGCCGCATCAGGACCACACAGCCGCCGGCGCGAAGAAGCGGCTACTGTAAGCGCTGTTCCCGGGGTTTGGTGCTGACCGCGGCTGCCATTCTGCTCTCCTGCTCTGCCGGCAGGAGAGAAGAATGAATGAAAACCCGACGTGGGGTCCCCCTCATTTTCTGAACCAACAAGACGAAACTTACAGCTGGGGGCTGCAGCCCTCAGCTGTCAACTTCAGCCAGGTTGGTAGTGAAGAATAGAGGGGTCCCCACACTGTTTTTTTAATTATTTAAATAAATAATTTAAAAAAACGGCGTGGGGTCCCCCCTATTTTTGACAACCGACCAGACTAAAGCCGACAGCTGAAGGCTGATATTCTCAGGCTGGTAAAGGGCCATTGATCTTTGCTCCCCCCCAGCCTAAAAACAGCAACCCCCAGCTACCCAGAAAAGGCGCATTTATTAGATGCACCTAATCTGGAGCTTTTCCCGAATCTTCCCACTTGCCCTGTAGCTGTGGCAAGTTGGGTAATAAGGGGGTTAATGCCACCTTTCTACTATAAGGTGACATTAAGCCTGGATTAGTAATGGAGAGATGTCAATAAGACACCGATCCATTACTAATCCTACAGTATATAAAGGGTTAAATAAACACACACAGAAAATAAGAATAAATAATTTTAATGAAAGAATACAACACACACATTTTTATAATCTTTATTATACTGGTAATTCCTTTATTCCTCCAATTTTCTTGCGATGCCACGCTCCTACTTGATTTGTGACTCCCCGGAATTGCACTCCGGCGCAGGCTTATCTGACCTGTTGAGGGCAGAACAAAGTACTGCAGTGCGCAGGCGCTGAACCGCTCTGACCTTTCCCGGTGCCTGCACACTGCAGTACTTTGCTCTGCCCTCAACAGGGCAGATAAGTACTCCTGTGCAGGAGCGCGATGCCGGAGAGCTATGAAGCAAACAGGAGAGTGGCATTGCAAGAAGATGGGAGACGCTGGATCCAGACCTGCAACACCCATCGGACCGGGCAGCCCCCAGGTGAGTAAAATAAAACTTATTTTTCTTATCTTTCAGGTCGGATTGGGGGCTTATCTATAGCATTATAGAATTCTGTAGATAAGCTCTGAAAGGAAGTGGCCGCATCTTATAGCGACCAAAACAGGTGACAGGTTCCCTTTAACACAGTCCCTAAATATATAGTGTAGTCACTTATTATACATAGCACAGACCCTTAGTATATAGTGTACTCACTTATTATGTATAGCACAGTCCCTTAGTATATAGTGGACTAGCTTATTATGTACTTTGTTATGTATAACTCCATCCCTTATTGCATACCATCCTCTATAGTTATATATGGTACCATCCCTTATTATATACAGTAGCTTCCTCTGCTGTTATGTACAGTGCTGTCTCTTACATAGTGTATTCCTGTTATATTTGTTATTCACAGTGCCCTCTTTTATTACATAGTCCGAACTCTTGTTAGATATAAAATAACTGCTGATGGAGGAGGCGGTGACAAGACTACCAGTCCATTATCTCCTCCATTAGAAAAGAAGCTTTCTTAAGCTCCATCAGCCATCATTGCATTATATATCTAACAAGAGAGGACGGTATGTAATAAAAAACAGGGCTCTATGTAATCCAATATGTAAGGGACAATGCTGTACATAGCAAGAGAGGGCACTGTATAAGGGACGGCAATATACATAATAAAGAAGACTATGTAATATATATACATCTATGGGTGTGCAGCTATATATATATACTGTATATATATATATGTAGCTTTGTCACCATAAAAGGAGGGGCCCCAAGCTGTCAGTGTCAGCCCCTGTTATCACCTCACTATCCAACAATCTTAAATTACTTTTTGACACTTTTCATTCTCTCCTTAATCAGAGTGCAGGCTCCCACCACCAACCTCAGCACTGATAATCTGGCCAATTAATTCAAAGACAAAATCAACCATATCAGACAGAAAATTTTCTCCCTAACCCTTAATATCATGCATTTTCCTCCCACACTGCATCTAGCTCACTTTTTGTCTTTGAACTGGTCACAGAAGGGTTTACCTGCACCTGTGACCCTATTCTCGCACATCTCCTTCAGTCCCTCTCCCCCTGCTGTCACCACTCAGCCATCCAAAATATTTAAGCTCTCTTTCATCTGGTATCTGTCCCTCTTTATTTAAACACACCAGCATACATCCATTACGTTAAAAAAAATCCCTCGACCAGAACTGCACTGGTAACTACAGAGCGGTCTCCAATCTTCTCTTCATCTCTAAACTAATGGAATGCTTGGTCCATTCCCATCTAATTCACTATATCTCAGATAACTGTTTTCTTGACCCTTCATAATCTGGTTTCTGCTCCTTACACTCTACTTAAACTGCACTTAGGCTAAGTTCACACTTGCGTACCGGGGCTCTGCGGATGGCTGCATACTTCTTCCCTGAAGCTCTGCCCACTTCCGCACTTCTTCCGTTTAGGTCTGCCTACTTCTGCATGCGTCCTGCGTACCTATCTTTAACATTGGGTATGCAGGACATGCGGATGTATGCTGATGGGTTGTTTTGACGCGCCCGCCGACCGCACGGTAATGCAACAAGTACGCATCCACATGTGCTGCATACCCAATGTTAAAGATAGGTACGCAGAACACATGCAGAAGTAGGCGGACCTAAAAAAAGAAGTGCGGAAGTGGGCGGAGCTTCAGGGAGGAAGTACGCAGCCGTCTGCGTAAGTGTGAACTTAGCCTTACTAAGGTCTCTAATGATCTACTAACAGCTAATTCCAATGGTCACTGCTCCTTATTAATTCTTTAGTACCATCTCTGTTCTGATTACACATAATTATTCACATCGTCTCCTGACATTACCCATACAATACTACAAAATACTAGTGATTGTCTTTCCGCTGTCTCTAATATCATGTTCTCCCTCTATCTAAAACAAAATCTGTCAAAAACTGAACTCCATGTGTTTCCTCTCTCCTTTAACCTACTGATGCCCGATATTGCCATTTATGTGTGTGGTTGTAGCATTATTCCCCAGCAACATACCCTCTGCCTTAGGGTCATATTTAATTCAGATTTTTCATTCACCCCGTTCATCTGATCACTCGCTCACTCATATCACCTACACCTCAAAACATCTCTAGTAGTATTCAACCTTTTCTTACATTTGACTCTGCAAAATTATTACTGTTATTCTTATTAATTCTCGTCTGGACTATTGCAACACTCTACTAAATGGTCTCCCTCATACTAAATTCTCTCTTCTCCAATCTGTCCTGAATGCAGAAGCCAGGACCAAATTCCTCTCCTACCACTACACCGATGCCTCTATACTGTGCCAGTCGTTACACTGGTTTCCCATCCGATATAGAGTTCAATATAAACGTGTCACTCTCACCCACAAAGCGCTCCACTGTTCAGCATCCCCCTACATCGCCTCCCTCATCTCAGTCTACCACCCTACCCGCGCCCTCCGTTCTGTTAATGACCTATCTATATTCTGAACCTCCCACTCCCATATCTATGACTACTCGCTTGCTGCACCAATTTTTTGGAATGCACTACCCAGGGCAATTAAACTTATTCCCAATACTGACAGTTTTAAGCGTGACCTAAAACCACATTTCTTTAAACTGGCCTATCACCTCACCACATTTATCTAACTATTCCCCTTTTGCCCACACAACATTTTCCTTAAAATTAAGACCATCATAGCATCTGTTCACACATTTTCCATGCACTTAATTGGCCTTTGTGTCTGAACTTATACACATTTTGGCTGGTGACCGGTTCATGCAACGCTTTGTGAATACACTATTTATTATATTGATTCCTGGACCATACAACAGAAGCACTTTTTACCATTTATCTTTCGTGTCTCCCTTATTTTCGCTTAGATTGTAAGAATGAGAAGAGGCCCTTCATTTTGGTATATGTTGAGTTACGTGTTATTCTGTAATGTCTTTATTGTCTGTACAAGTCCCCTCTAATATGTAAGGTCTGCGTAATATGTTGCTGATATTGAAATAAAAATTATTATTATTATGACACCAGCGGAAATCTATCAGTAAGTAGAAAACGAACCTGCCACTTAGTAAAAAATAATATCAGCTGGTTCAACTGATGGCCTGATTACCATGGTGCCACACAAGAAACATCTCATGATGGGTAAACCAGTGAGCTGTCTCAACACCTTCACAACCTTATTGGCGCAAAACATACTGATGGCATTGGCGGAAGAGTTTCTGACCTATTGGAGGTCCCAGTGAACACTGTTGGTGTCATAATCCAGAAGTGGAAAAATTATAATTTCATTGTAAACTGGCCATGACCAGGTGCTCCCCACAAGATTTCAGACAGAGGCATGAAAAGAATTATCAGAAGAGTTGTCCAAGTGCCGATGACCACCTGAGGAGAGCTCCAGAAAGATAGGCACAATTGTTTCAAAGAAAACTATAAGCAATTCATTCAACCTCCTGTATGTATGCTTATCATGCAAGACTCCATTGATGAGCAAAAAGCATATTCAAGTGGGTATAAAGTTTGCTCAACAATCTCTCATACAAGCCTGTGAAATACTGAGAGAATATAGTCTGGTCAGATGAAACCAAAATTGAACTTTTTGGATGTTCTAATACACACCATGTTAAAACATAATGCCAACAGTGAAGTATGGAGGTGTGAACATCAAGGGGTAGGAGTGGTTTTCAGCATACGGCACTGGCAAACTTCATGTAATTAACGGAAGGATGAATGGACAAATGTTCAGATACATTCTTGATCAAAATCTGCTGTCTACCAGGATGATGAAGGTGAAACAAGGGTGGACATTTCAGCAAGACAATGATCCTAAAAACAGCCAAGGAAACCCACAATTTGTTTCAGAGAAAGAAAATAAAGCTGCTGTAATGGCCCAGCCAATCACCTGATCTGAATCCAATAGACAATTTATGGAAGGAACTAAAGCTCAGAGTTTATGGAAGGAGCCGACAGGACCTTCAGGATCTGAAGAGTGTTTGTGCAGAAGTATGGGCAAAATCACACTTGAGCAATGCCTGCAACTAGTTTCTCCATATCATAGAATCATAGAATCATAGAATCGTAGAGTTGGAAGGGACCTCCTGGGCCATCTGGTCCAACCCCCTGCTCAAAGCAGGATTCGCTAAATCATCCCAGTCAGATGTCTGTCCAGCCTCTGTTTGAAGACTTCCATTGAAGGAGAACTCACCACTTCTCGTGGCAGCCTGTTCCACTCATTGATCACTCTAACTGTCAAAAAGTTTTTTCTAATATCTAATCTGTGTCTCCTCCCATTCAGCTTCATCCCATTGCTTCTAGTCTTTCCTTGTGCAAATGAGAATAAAGTTGATCCTTCTACAATGTGACAGCCCTTTAGATATTTGTAGACAGCTATTAAGTCTCCTCTCAGTCTTCTCTTTTGCAAACTAAACATTCCCAAATCCTGCAACCTTTCCTCATAAGACAGGGTTTGCAGACCGGTCACCATTCTGGTCGCTCTTTTCTGAACTTGCTCCAGTTTGTTGATGTCTTTTTTAAAATGTGGTGCCCAAAATTGGACACAATATTCCAGATGAGGTCTGACCAAAGAGGAGTAGAGGGAAATAATTACTTCACGTGATCTAGACTGTATGCTTCTGTTAATACATCCTAGAATTGCATTTGCCTTTTTTGCTGCTGCATCACACTGTTGACTCATATTCAGTCTGCAATCTATTAGTATACCCAAGTCTTTTTCACATGTGCTGTCACTTAGCCCTATTCCTCCCATTCTATATATGCTTTTTTCATTTTTATTGCCCAGATGTAGTACTTTGCATTTCTCCCTGTTAAAAACCATTCTGTTAGTTGCTGCCCACTTCTCCAGTTTATTTAAATCTTTTTGAATCCTCTCTCTCTCTTCTCTAGTATTAGCTATCCCTCCTAGCTTTGTGTCATCAGCAAATTTAATCAGTTTACCCTCAATTCCTTCATCTAAATCGTTGATAAAGATGTTGAACAATACAGGGCCCAGGACAGAGCCCTGTGGTACCCCACTTGAGACATTCTTCCAACTGGATGTGCAGCCATTTACGACCACTCTTTGGGTCCGATCACTAAGCCAGTTATGAATCCACCTAACAGTTGCCTTGTCCATTCCATACTTAGTCATTTTTTCAATAAGGATTGTATGAGAGACTTTGTCAAATGCTTTGCTGAAGTCAAGATATACTATATCTACAGCATTTCCTTGATCCACCCAATCAGTAATACCATCATAGAAGGAAATTAAATTAGTCTGACATGACTTATTAGTTACAAACCCATGCTGACTCTGTTTAATCACTTCATTCTTATCCAGGTATTGACATACATGTTGTTTAATAATTTGTTCAAAGATCTTTCCTGGTATAGAAGTCAGACTCACCGGCCTATAGTTGCCTGGGTCCACCTTGTTCCCCTTTTTGAAGATAGGAACAACATTTGCTCTTCTCCAGTCTTCTGGCACTTCTCCTGTTCTCCAAGAATTTTCAAAGATTATGGAGAGGGGTTCAAAAATTTCTTCTGCTATCTCATTCAGTACTCTGGGGTGTAATTCATCTGGACCTGGAGACTTGAATACATTTAGGTTAGCTAAGTGTTTCCTCACTATCTTTCTGTTTATAGATATCCTGGATTCTTCTATTCCCTTAATAGGACAGTGAATAACAGTTGATGTTACATTTCCTTTCTGAGAGAAAACAGATGCAAAATAGGAATTTAAAAGTTCAGCCTTCTCAACATCCTGTCTTACCATTTCATCATTTTCATCCTGTAAAAATCCTATAGCATCTTTGACTTTTCTTTTACTTTTGACATATCCCCAAAATCCTTTATTATTGCTTTTGACATCTCTTGCAAGCCTCAATTCATTTTCAGCTTTAGCTAATCTGATTTGTGCCTTGCAGGTTCTGCAGACAGCATTATATTCTTCTTTAGATATGCCTCCTTCTTTCCATTTTATAAACATTTTTTGCTTCCTTTTTAGCATGTGCTTAAGTTCTGTGTTCATCCATCCTGGTTTCCTTAAATGCTTCCTATTCTTCCCTCTTTTCGGAATTGTTAACAACTGTGCTTTCAGAATTTCATTTTTCAAGATTTCCCATCCTTCCTGGACATTTTTGTCTTTAAGGATATCCAGCCATTGGATCCCTCCAATTCTCTTTCTGAATCCCTTAAAATCTGCCTTTCTGAAATCTAACCTTGACGTCTGAGTCTTCACAGGTCTTCCGCCTCTAGTTATCCAAAATTCTAAAATAGCATGGTCGCTACCTCCTAGGGTCCCAGCCACTTTTACCTCCTCAACCATTTCCTCCCTGTTTATAAGGATTAGATCCAAGGTAGCAGTTCCCCTTGTTTTCTCCTTTACCTTTTGGAAGATAAAGTTGTCAGCAAGAGAGGATAAGAATTTCCTTGACCTGTTAGTTTTGCCTGAGAGAGATTCCCAACAAATGTCTGGATAGTTGAAATCTCCCATGACAACTATGTCATATTTTTTGGAGAACTTGGCCATTTGATGCATAAAGAGTTCATCCATATCTTCAGCTTGCACAGGCGGCCTGTAGTAAATGCCTACAATGGTGTCCTTTCCATTGTTCTGTCCTTGTATTCTTACCCAAACAGTTTCCACAGAACTCCCAGTCTCTGAAGCTTCAATCTCTGTGCAGATATACGCATTTCTAACATACAATGCGACACCCCCTCCTCGTTTATCAAGTCTGTTTCTTGCAAATAAGTTGTATCCTTCTAGTCTTTTATTCCAATCATGTGTATTGTCCCACCAAGTTTCAGTGATTCCAATGACATCATATTTCTTTTCCTGTGTTAGTAGTTCCAATTCTCCTTGTTTGTTGCCCATGCTTTGTGCATTAGTATAGAAACATTTTAGTTTGTGATTGGTTTCTCTTTCTCCAATATTTTTTTTAATTAGATTCTTTCGTCTTTGTTCTCCCTTTCCACTTCTAATTGCAGAGTTCTCAGTAGCATTTGTCAGGTGTATGGCTTTTTCTGGTCTTTTGCTTCCCTTCCCATGTTGTTCTAGTTTAAAGCTCTCCTTACAAGTGTAGCAAGGCGACTTCCAAATACCTGCTTTCCAGTCTTCGTAAGTTGCACCCCATCTCTAGCAAGTAGTCCATCGTATAAGTAGTTCACTCCGTGATCCAGAAATCCAAATCGTTGCTGACGGCACCATCGACGTAGCCAGTTGTTCACCTGCAGAATCTTATTCCACCTCCTTGTTCCATGGCCATCCACTGGGAGGATGGAAGAGAAGACCACCTGCGCTCCCAGTTCTTTCACTTTCTTGCCTAAGTCTTCAAAGTCTCTGCAGATGGTTTCCAGGTCGTTTCTTGCGGTGTCATTTGTCCCCACATGTAGTAGCAGGAATGGGTAGTCATCTGTAGGTCTGAAGAGTCCTGATATCCTGTCAGACACATCTTTAATTTTTGCACCTGGAAGACAACACATTTCTCTTGAAGTTATATCCGGTCTGCAGATAGCGGCCTCTGTTCCTCTCAACAGGGAATCCCCCATGACCACCACTCTCCGTTTCTTCGTCACAACATTTTTCTTTCTCCATCCAGGAGGACTCTGAAGGCGTACAAGGTTGCTGTTTGTTGGCAAAGTCTTATCCTGATGTATTTCTTCATCGTTTTCCTGCGTGAGAGCCTGGTACTGGTTTCTGAGCAGTATGGGTGCTGACTGCCTCCTGATCCTCCTGCTTCTCTGGGTCACATGTCTCCATTCCTCTGTTTCTTCAGGTGCACTTCGAATTTCTTCTCTTTCTGTAACATGAAGAGATAATTCTGCTCTGTCCAAGAACTCTTCACCTTCCTTAATGATCTTCAACGTAGCTAACCTCTCTTCGAGATTTTGCAACTTTTCCTCCAACAGGGTCACAAGCTTGCATTTGTGGCATGTGAAGTTTGGCTTTTCCACTGGTAAATCTGTGAACATGTAGCAAGAAATGCAGCTCACCAAATGGCTCCTGGCCTCTTCCATCTTGAGATTTCTTAAAAAGATGAAAGATGAGCCAAAATTCGTGCGCCGACAGGTTTCTCCGATTTCCTCTTTTCAGCTGCAACGGCCAAAACCCAGTGATCGTTGAGCTCGCGGAGACTCTTCACTTATCCCAGAAGGCACTGGGAATATGCAAATGATCTCCTCAAGACTCTTCCCCTGGTTTCTCCGATTTCCTCTTTTCAGCTGCAACGGCCAAAACCCAGTGATCGTTGAGCTCGCGGAGACTCTTCACTTATCCCAGAAGGCACTGGGAATATGCAAATGATCTCCTCAAGACTCTTCCCCTGGTTTCGGGAGGTGTCTTGAAGTTGTCATCACCAACAAAGACTTTTGTACGAAGTGTTAAATACATTTCAGTAAGCACGTTTAATGCTCTTTCCCTGTGCGTTTAATACTTTTTCCTGTATCATTTCTCATTATTACATATAATTAATGTATGGACATCCATGGTTTGATTTGTTTGCCTATGTGGAGTGGATTGGTTGTTACCAGCATCCGGTGAGAATTTCATACCAATAGCACCTTTATAAATATATTTACTTTGAAAATTGGTGACAAGTTCAATACTTATTTCACCAGCTGTATCAGTATGTATGCATATATATATATATATATATATATATTGTGGTGTAATTACTACTGTGTCCGCTAGGGGGCGCTGTGTGGATGTCCCAAGAGAGAGGATGAGAGGCAGAATACTGAGTGGCCGTTGTGCATCTCAAAGTGGGTGGCTTTGAGATGAAGGCTTGGTTATGTGCTGATCAGCAGAGCTGATCTTTCGTGCCTATGTGTTAGGGAGAAGCCTTCAGGCAGCTGGAGAGATGGGCGGGTTCTAGCTGCCTACAAATCCACCCAGGGGTGTGTCTGATAACACCTATAGTAAAAGGCTATGTGAAGGACCTGTGATGAGGTCATAGCCATGTGACCCAGTGGGCGTGGCTACGGACCATATATGGTGGCCAGGGTAGGTCACATGGGTGAATGCTGGGACCTGATTGGTCCAGTTTGGAAGGTCCCGTGAGGAGAAGGATCTCCTGGCTAACAGCCTGTGGAGCGGCTGTGTGTGTAATGGCGGCCAGCGTCTGAGAGTCCCTGAGAAGTGAGTGGATTTCTGCAGCCTGGAGAAACAGCCATGTGGGAACCCTGACGTGGGTGAGATAAGGATGAGGCTGAATAGCGTGTAGAATGGACGCTATCCTGTAATGCTGTTTATATTGCTGTGGTTTATGATGACAAATAAACCTCATGGACTGTTATGGCTTATGAAAACCTGAGCTGGATCTGATTGTGTGCCTGCCAAGCGAGTGTCCCCCAACCTTGAATGACAGCGCTACCTGACAATATATATATATATATATATATATAGATAGATATATATATATATATGCTCATGACATCCATGTTGTGATCAGGATGCCAGCCAGCATCCTCAGTTGGCTGCTCAGAAGTCAGAAGACACCTGTAATTCTTTCCAGACTTGCTAGACAGGCGACACAGATGTGGCATTTGCAGCTTGCAGACCATGAGCGAGTGATACGTCTCACGGAGGCGACACTTTTCAGATATGGACATGCAAATATGAAAATAGGAAATCTTCTTTACTATCTTTTTTTTTTGCCTGTGGCAAATGAACCCATCCATTCTGTAGAAGGAGCCTTAACCACAGCATTACCAAGAGTTTTTAACCCCTTCCTGACAAGGCTAAATATCTGTCATTTAGAATTCATGGTTTCCTGTTTAGCTTACCAGCTAGGGCAGACTCACACTGAGTCTAACATCTATGCTTCTTCTCCATAGCATTCCATCTATATACAATCAAATCAGGGGTATCACCCATAATCTCTTCTCTTTTCTCACATCAGCATCCACGGAGACAGGGGACAGACTTATTTCAGATACAACCCAGTCTGTTTGCAGATCTGTGGAGGAGAACTTGATGACATCAATGCAATCCAGTAGTCTAAATGGAAAAAAATCACTTGGTTGGCTGTAAGCTAAAATTATTTTAACATATGGATTGGTTAAACCAGTATGGGTGTGAGAAATTGTTGCTGGAGACTTCACAAGTGCAAAGACAAGACACAGAATCTTACAATATTATTTATTATTGACAGTCCCAGCACCTACCATGCTGACAGAATGCTGATGAAAAACTAGAAACCTAAAAAGTGTTGTTACACATTACAAAAATAAACATATCTATTGGTTTAAAATGAAAGGCTTTAATGAAACTTGCATAAATCCCTATGTAGATAGCTAAAACAACTGAGTTTATCATTCAATTCACCCTACGATCCCTATAGTTCCTGGGTCCTAATGCAAAATCAGTAACGTTTGAAGAGTACCTATAATAAAAATTACAGACCTCTCCATTCTGGGAAAACTTAAAACCAGCAGTGTATCAAATACTTATTCTCCCCACTGTACTACCTATCTGACTAAAAATTGGCAGCACTTCAAAGTGCAGTGGGAAAAAAAGTGGGATACTCTATTCACTCATATTAAGCATGGTGTTTCTGCTCCTATATGTAGCCTCTTCACTGCTTAAAGGGAATCTGTCAGCGGGTGTTTGCTCTGTTATCTGACGACAGAATGGGGTCGGAGCTGAGACATAAATTTCAGGGGTGTGTCACTTATTAGGCTGTGCGCTGATGTTTCCATACAATGAATGTTTTATCATCTGGAGATTATCACTGAGTGGACTACAGCTCACATGAGCCCTGGTCCAACCATGTCCCTTCCCCTGATTTGCAGCTGTCAACACACAATGTACATAGAGAGCCTGATGTGGATGGGGTCAGCTTTCTGAGCTCTGCTACATCTAAAAACTCTTATCGTGTCACAACTGCTTCACCCACTAAACAATGTGATACATAATTGGAATCAGGGTCTCTTTTCCAACATTACATTGATCTCAGATGAGGTAGCAGCAACCTGCTAGGTGAATAGAATGCCACACCTTTTTTGTATCTATCTATCTATCTATCTATCATCTATTATCTATCTATCATCTATCTATTATCTATCTATGTATCTATCATCTATCTATCTCATATCTATCATCTATCTATCTATCTATCTATCTATCTATCTATCTTATATCTAGCTATTTATCTGTTTATCCATCTATCTATCTATCTCATATCTATCATCTATCATCTGTCTATCTATCTATATATCTATCTATTTATCTATCTATTATCTATCTAGCTATATATATATATATTATCTGTTTATCTATCTATCTATTTGTAACGGGATGGGTAAACATGTTCGCTTACTTTTGTATTGGTACTGCTACACCACTAGGTGTATTACCATTGGTTGTTATACTGGTACTGCTACACAGTTAAAGTGTATTACCATTGTTGCTGAGTGTATAATGTAATAGATGTTTATGGTATTTTTGTATTATTGTCTTGTCTATGTGAAATGTTTGATATTGTTAGATAGGGAAAATGCAGTGCATACATAGGCCACTAGATGGGGGGCATGTTAGGGCACTTAGTTTCCAGCTAGTGTGTAGTACATAGTTAACTGTAGGAGGGGCTGCTGTGGGATAAGCTAGTGTAAGTCTTAGGATAAGGCAGAGGGCCAGAAGCGCCCGAAGAGTCCACATGGGCAATAAGCCCAGGACTCAGCAGCAGACTCGCAATGTTAAAAGTGAGAAGCCCAGCCTTCCTCCGCAGCAGCACAGCACAGCAACTTGCTAGTACAGCAGAATGTGGCAACTTCTTGCTTGGGCACACACTTTTAAGGCTATGTGCACACGTAGTTTTTTGGATCTGCGGATTTTGCGCTTTTGCCCTGCGGTTTTACACCTCATAATGGATGAGGTGTGAAACTGCAGCGTTTCTGTCATGATCCAGTGATGGATCTGGCGGTATTAAAAGCACAAAGTGAACTTTTTTTACTTTGGTTAAGTTCAAAGGTGTTTTGACTGTCCCCGGTGGTGGTTGTGGTATTGCACTTTAGGTTTTTGTGCACTTAATTTGGATCAGGTGTGTCACCCTATAAAGGTGTGCTCAGGGTGTTCACTCACTGCCTGTGATATTGTGAGATTGCTTTCACTTTGAGTTGGAGAGCCTGGAGGAAGGATGGAGCTGGTGAGGAGTCCTGCGCAGCTTAGCCAGGGGGGACGTGTTGCAGCTATGGTGTCTGGACGAAGGGCTCGCATGGCGTGGTGGGGTCGCAGTGATGGAGTCAGCAGGAAGTGTCTGCATGGTCTGGTGGAGTGGCTACTATGGAGAGTGGCACTCACCATGTGGGACTTGGCCGCTGAGCTGGACTCAAGCATGCTTGACTTCGTGGCAGAAGCTGAACACTTCCTTGGGACTCTGGTACTAAGCAGCTGCAACTGGTGTTGGACTCTGCTCCAAGGTTGCACTAAGGTGAAGGATCCTGTTATGGTGATGGATCCGGGTGGAGGAGAAGATGCACTCAGGTGGAGGGCTCTGTTGCTAGGAGCGCACGCAACAGAGCAAAGCTAAGTGGTGTTTCCCCTGTATTGTCTCTTTCCTCATGTGTGTTATTAGTGCAGTGGTGGGATTAGTCTCCGCACCGACCCATTCCCTAGTGAGGGTTTAGGGTCAGGGTGAGCAAGGGCGTTAAGGTACGCGTGCAGCGACAGGTGCGGAGCCTGTTTAGGGAATGTAAGGAGTGCAGGGACACTGGCTCAGGGGAGCTTAGGAGGTCTCCATGTCCCCATTCCCTATCGCAGGGCCCACCATTGTTAAAGTTTCCCAGGTTCCCCCGTTATTATTTGATTATTGTATGTATAACGTGTAATACCTAAATTCGCCAGGTGGAGGCGGCGTATCCACCTGCACGTTTTATTATTTAAATGCGCCCCACTGGAGGCGGTGTATCCAGGGTCACGTGTGTTATGGGTCCGCCTTGCGGTATCATCTGCGTCCCGACACACGTGACCATGACATTTTCTGCACCAAAGAATTGACATGCTGCGGATTGTAAACCGCAGCAAAACCGCACGGAAAAATCCGCAGCATGTGCACAGCGTTTTTTTTTTTTTTACATAGAAAATAAAGGTACTGTACAACGCAGCAGAATCTGCTGCAGACCCGCAGAGCCAAAACCACTGCGGATCCGCAGCAGATTCCACAGCGTGTGCACATACCCTAAGACCTGGGCTAAACGGTCAAGGGAACCCACAGAAGCAGTAAGTACAGATGGAGAAGAAGCGGGGCCAGTACAGAGTGCAGTACATCAGATCAGAGCTCATCCTCATTGGCTACTGACTCCAGCGACTAATGTTCTTGTGTCTGGGGCGAAACAGACCGAGGGATGCTTGGCCGTGGCAGAGCTAAATAGATAGAAAACTGGGAAACCGTCAGGGACGGTCTTATCCGGGCCCGTGCAGAGTAACCGTGAAAACAGTGCAGGGAAAGAGAAGGAACCTTGTTATATGAAGACTGTTGTAAACACTGTGAAGTCTTTGGAAAAGCTGTGTAATGAACCAAGTAAAGATGTCTTTGTTGAAGTTATGATGGACTGTGTCTCAGTTGATGTGAATTTTCCTGGAAAGGGTCTCCCACTGCATAGGGAGGACCCTGGAGGAGCTGAATCCGGAGACACAGGTATGCTGACTAGTGAGCATGATTTTTCTGTAAGGAGAGGCCAGGACACCAGAGCCCCGGTGTCCTTGGCTGCGAATACTGTCCTGGCTGACCCTTATACTCTATCTATCTATCTATCATTTATCTATCTATCTATCTATCTATCTATCTATCATCTATCTGTTATCTATCTCTCTATTATCTACTGTATTTCTCTATTATCTATCTATCATCTATCTATTTATCTATTATCTATCTATTATCTATCTATTATCCTATCTATCTATCTATCTATCTATCTATCATAAAAAGGCTTTTCATTATTTTTACTTAACTAAGTATATAAGTTTATATACTGTACTTTTTTATATCAAGTATATAACATTTAATAAGTGAAGTTATATATTGCTTTGCTGTTGTAAACTAGTTACAGGCTGATTGTATCCAGTTATGAAATGCTCTTTGGTAACGTGCCTCGTGCTTCAGGCTTCCTGAATCTTTACATTTACTAAGAAATTCTCTAGTTTTACAATAATTATGTCAGTGATAGGAAGCAAACTTTGTTGACCGCTCACAACATAGGTTTCCTACCGTGTTCTCTGTGTAAAATTAATAAATATTTCCTCATAAATTGTAAGACATCCCTTGTAAATAGAAATATTTGTCTGTTCTCCCATGTCCACCATGGGACCTGTCAATTGCCGTAAATATATACACACTGCTCAAAAACATAAAGTGAACACTTAAGCAACAATATAACTCCAAGTCAATGACACTTCTGTGAAATCAACCTGTCCAGTTATGAAGCAACACTGATTGTGAATGAATTTCTCCTGCTGTTTGTGCAAATGGAGCAGACAAAAGGTAGACATGATAGGCAATTAGCAAGACAACCCCTATAAACGAATGGTTCTGCAGGGGTGACTACAGACCATTTCTCCGTTCTCATCATTTTTGGCTGTTGTTTTGGTCACTTTTGCATTTTGTCAATACTCTCAACCCTAGAGGTACAGTAGCATGAGGCGGTATGCACAACCCACAGAAGTTGCTGAGGTAGTGCAGCGCATCCAGTATGGCACATCAATGTGAGCTGTGGTAAGAAGGGTAGCTGTGTCTGTCAGCACAGTGTCCAGAGCTTGAAGCTGATCCCAGGAGACAGGCCAGTACACCAGGAGTCGTGGAGGGGGCCATAGTAGGGTAACAACTCAGCAGCATGACTGCTACCTCCTCCTTTGTGCCAGAAGGAACAGGAGGAACAGTGCCAGAGCCCTGCAAAATGACCTCCAGCAGACCACTAACATCCATGTGTCTGCTCAAACTGTCAGAAACGGACTCCTTGAGGGTGGTATGAGGGCCCAACATCAAAGAGTAGGTGTTGTGCTTACAGCCCAACAACGTGCATGGCAATTGGCATATGCCAGAGAACACCAAGATTGGAGCCCCGTGCTCTTCACGGATGAGAGCAGGTTCACACTGAGCCCATGTGACAGATGTGACAGAGCCTTGAGATGCCATGGAGAACATTCTTCTGCCAGCAACATTCTCCAGCATAAACTGTTTTGCAGTGGGTCAGTAATGGTGTGGGGAGTGTAAGGCAGTGGTAGCACCGTACGCGGTGAAGAGGCAGTGACCCACAAAATTCAAACACAAAAGTCTATTTAATGTGTTTCCTCACAGCATTAAAAGTCCAATCCACACAAGTGCATATAATTTCAGTGCATATAAGTAGTATCCATTTCACCATTTGCAGAATCTATATTATACGTCAACGTTCATTTTACAGACACTAAACACACCAGCCGTATCTAAGACTCTATTCACACAGCATTACATGTTGCAGGCGCTACACATGCTAGTCCACCTCTGACTAGTTCCCGTGGGTGTCCTGCACCGCTATATCCCAGTCTCTTTACTCACACAGCCATACACAGTCCAGGATATCTTCCGGATCGCAGCTGGGCGCCATATCCACCTGTTTTGCAATCGTTACACACGCCAATCTTTTTTCGGGCACAGTACATCCACTTCCGAGCACAGGACTGTCCACATCCGAGACCAGTCACCGTGGACGACTTGCATCTCTGTGTACACCACAGGTTGCCAGGCCTCACTCTGGTCCTGACACACCTGAGACTCACTAAGCACTCACTCAGACCCTGGAACTGAGCCATCCTGAACTTACCAGGGGACATTTCCAGCTCTGGGTTCAGTGGGGTCTCCACGATCTCTGCTGCCACAACCTCTAGGGGAAGCCTGTCGGGGTTACACTCTGTCCCTAAGTTGACGACCCCTGTGGCAGATATCTCACCATCTTTGGGTTCTATGCCCGAAACAATATTTTCCACTTCTCCTGCCATGCACACCTTTGGTCTTCTTACACCTCCATGCACATCCTGGGGAGAACACACAGTGATCCCTACCTGTGACATCGGTCACTGCTTCCCCATTGCAATCCCAGCTACGCCTATGACCGCAATGCATTCCCACATCCTCAATACGCCTCCGTACGTATCCTGGGTAGAACACACAGCGCCCCCTAGCTGTAACAGGGGTCACTGCCTCACAGGAAGCATTTCTTTGGAGGGCAGCACAGCCCTCCATGTGATAGCCAGAGGTACCATGACTGCCATTAGGTACCAGCATGAGACCCTGTGGTCCACTGTGAGACCATATGCAGGCACACTGGACCCTGGGTTCCTTCTGATACATGACAATGCTAGGCCTCATGTGGCTGAAGTGTGTCAGCATTTCTTGCATGATGAAGGCATTGATGTTATGGACTGAGCTCTCCGTTCCCCAGATCTGAATCCAATCAAACATATCTGGGACATTATGTCTCGTTCCATTAACCAATACCACATTGCACCACAGACTGTCCAGGAGTTGACTGATGCCTTATTCCAGGTCTGGCAGGAGATCACTTAGGAGAACATCAGGACCATGCCTAGGTGTTGTGAGCATCATTTCCTTGTCTTGAGGCATTTCCACTGAGGTTGGATCAGCCTGTAATTTCATTTTCCACTTTGATTTTGAGTATCATTCCAAATCCAGACCTCAATGGGATAGTAATTTTGATTTACATTGATTTTTATGTTTTATTGCTCTCAACACATTCCACTATGTAATGAATAAAGATTTGCAACTGGAATATTTCATTCAGTGATATCTAGGATGTGGTATTTTAGTGTTGCCTTTATTTTTTGAGCAGTGTATATTTTTACCTGGTGTAAATGCCGCTGGTCTCCTAAATCTGGAGTTGTTTTTCCTTTATTTCTGCACTTATCTGTTTCTTATTCAGCCCAAACTCCGTGTTACCCTTCAGTATAATTTACTCTCTATGACCTTTTGTCAAGTATAAACCATCTATAACAGTAAATTTTATTTCTATAGTGTCGACATATTCCGCAGCACTTTACATTTCGGAGGGGATTTGTACAGACAATATACAATACAGCATAACAATAATCACATAGGTCATAACAGATACCAAGAGGATTGAGGGCCTGCTCACAAGCTTACAGTCTATGAGGAAAGAGGGAGACACGAAAGGTGGGTGGTAACAATTGCCCTGATTGTATGGACCAGCCAGCCATAATGTTAAGTGTGTATCAGTACAGACACAGAGGGCTAATGGATGCATAAAGCATGTGGGAACATGATGCGGGGAACCTGGTTATGGTAAAACTTTTGGCTGTGCCACACAGGGATAGATTAGGTTAATGTGTTGAGGCGATAGGCCAGTCTGAATAAATGCGTTTTCAGGGCATGCTTAAAATTGTTGGGATTGGGGACTAATCGTATTGACCTGGGAAGTGCATTCCAAAGAATTGGTGCAGCATGTGTATAGTCTTGAAGACGGGAGTGGGAGGTTCTGATTATTGAGGATGCTAACCTCAGGTCATCAGCAGAACGGAGGGCGCGGGTAGGGTGTCTCTATCAATAGAGACACCTAAACGGACTATAGCAAGTTGTGGCAGCTCTTTGGTTCTCTGCTCCTGGTCTCCTGTCTGTCAATCTGCTTTCAGCATAGAGATGCAGACTGTCTGTTCTGGGTGGGCAAGCCACTTGATAATGGCAGGAGCAATGCATGCTGGAAAGCAAGAGAGATGAATTACCAGCTCCTATAGTGCTGGCAGAACGCAGATGAAGAGGAGCCTTCACATTGAAACATAGTGGATGGTAAATTACAGAGCCATTTGTGATATAACATTGAGCTTCGTAAATCACAAACTTTTTTTTTTTTAACTTTTATACAACAGCTGGAATACATAGGAAATGTATAAATACTAGCACAACATGTGAGAGGCTAAACTCGGGGTTGCGTCAACAGTGTGGTTGCTGTGGATAGCCTGACAACTCAAGATTGTGACCCCCATAAATCATATTGGTTTTATTATATAGCAGTATTATTTAGATATTGCACTTTCATACTTCATGTATGGCGCTGTTATTTCTGGCCATGGTGTGGGAGTACTATTATATCACTGTATAGCGGTAGTAACATTGTATGGCTCTTTTACGCTATGTACAATGTATTATTTGGCAGTGTATGGTCAGGAGATTAACTATAGCGGGTGGAAGGGTTTCAGTCACACCCAAGGTCCTAGAGTTACGGGGGCCTAAAGCTATGTTTGCACCATAATTATGTGCTGAGTTGATGTTGCAGATTTTCTGCAGAATATTTGCCCCGGTTAGCTAAATTACCGTAGGTTAATTGCATTTTTTCATCACATTTTTGAGTTTGTTATTTTTTTACCTGTCTTTTTATGGCGTTCTCGATTTTGCAGTTTGTTTGTAATTCTTGTTGGTGTGTCATGTTTTAAATAAAGCTGCTTTGTTTTTGATACTTCTTGGTATTTGGCTTTGTCAAAACTTTATTGATACAGTCATGTGCAGATGACTTGCGTTTTTTACCTGCAGTTTTTTTGCAGCTTATTTGTTTGGGAAAAATCTGCAGATAAAACTCATCGCAGGTCAGTTTACAATGAGTAAAGAAAAACACAATGGGCAGGTGATTTCTATAAATGCCATCCTCTTTGCTAGGACTCTAAAGGGCCAGTCACACTAAGAGATATCGCTAGCAATATCGCTATAACTTGTGACGTTATAGCGATATTGCTAACGATATCTCTGTGTGTGATACTTACCTATGACCGGCTCCCCCGCTGGTTATCGCTGATCGCGCGAGAACGTTCAGGACTGTTTCTCGTCGTCAGCTTCCTGCGGCGCTTCCTGCTGTGACGACGAGCGACGCGTGGAGCAGGGCGGGAGGACGCAGGATCGCCTGGTGTGACAGGTAAGTAGCGACCCCCGTCCCCAGCGATGTGGCTGGTGAGATCTGCCTGTGTGGCAGCTCACTAGCGACCACTTAGCGATGTACCAGCGATCCTGACCGTGTCATATTGCTGGTCGGGATCGCTGGTACATCGCTAAGTGTGACAGTACCTTAAGGGTACCGTTACACTTAACGATGCATCGGGTAACTAAGTGCTGCGCGCCGCTTAGTAACCCAATATTTACCTTAGATACCAGCTCCCAGCGCCTGCTTAGAGACCTGGGAGCGTTGGCTCCTGCTGCCACATGCAGCGATGCGTGCTGGCGAGATCGCTGTGTGTGACGGGGCCTTAAGGCGCTGCGTTTTTTAGGCTTTGAAATATATGCAGCATCAGCAACACGCCAACAACTTATTGTGGGAACTTTTATATGAGAAGACCAATACTATTAAATACCCAGGATATTTGAGATTTTGCATTAGGACCCACAAGCTTGAGTTAGGTCATGGTCAAAGTCATGGGAGAAAGTGTGCCTTCATAAGTATGATGTTCACTTGTAAATTCATGAATAAATTGGCCCTATTGACTGTACGCATTAAGAGCCTCATATGCCATCTGCACTGGGGGACACAGACAGACGAGGGCCCCTGTGCAACAACAGTTTATATGGGCCCTTTACAGTCCAATTGCACATTTCCACCTGGTTTGGAGGTAGACGTGGCCCCCTTACCTCTTGGGCCCCTGTGTGCCTGCGCAGGTTGCACCAATGATATGTCCGCCCTTGGCCATCTGTCCCCTGATCTCTGGTTGAAGGCTTGAACTGGCCCACAGGAGAACAGGAGAATCCTCCGGTGGGCCGCCACTCTTATATGAGCAGTACTTAGCACAATATACTTGAATCACTGTGTACAGACAAAGGCGCCATCTTATTCATCTTTAACAATCTACCCAGTTCATTGTTATAAATATTTGTGATTGAGGATAAAGTTATATTCGAATATAGCTGAAAAGTGGGCATTGGTTACTGGTGGGCCCTTGGCATCCCTGTCCGACACTGCCTGGAAGCCATGATAAAATTAGACTATCCCCACTCTTATTAGCGCTGCATGATCTTGTGTTGTCATACCATGAACTACTCACTTCAATGGATCGGTTGAGACAATCTACAAGTAACAGCGTCCTACCTACCACTGTCACAGAACGGTATATCGACCCGCTGCTCTGGTATGACAGTCAGACAAAGTTTACTTTTAGATTATAATTAGTCATTTAACTGTGCTAATGTTTAAACTGGGTTTGTGAGTAAGATCTACAAGTGAGCTGTCACCAGATAACAACCGCGGACCTTTAACTTCTGACTTGCCGGAACCATATCAGTGAAAATCTTCTGCTGTTAGGAGAACTAAAGTCTACCCTCCTAATTATTCATGAATGTGTCTTTCAGAGCAATGGAATGAATATGCAATATGCAATCTCGGTCATTACTTCTGGCCTGCTGTTTGATGGCCATCAGCTGGACAATGAGCAGAATGTGATCTTCTCATGTTCCTGGTTATGTCAAATGGATAATGTCAGCACAGATAACTGCTCAAACCAAGTGCTGGTGCTCAGTGCACTCTTGGCGTGGACACACATTTCAGTGCACCTTCCCACTGACTTGCTTTCCATTTATCTCCACCCTTGTCTGACTCCTGTGAAGCCAGAGGTAGGCGGAGATAGATGAGAAACTCATGAGTAGAAAGGTGCACTGAGCTTGGTTTGAACAGTCACTTTGTGCTTACTGACTTCTTTAAAAAGCTCCGCTATACCCATACACATTAGGCCCAGCATGTATTCCTTGTGAGGAGAGAGGAGTAAGTAGCTGCCAAACACTTATGGCAATGGCTTGTCTCCTGGTTGAAAATGCCCAAACTTGTTTTTTCTTAACATATCGGACACTCAGGACATCCTCATACACATCAGGTTGGCTGAATCCAGTTACTCAGATCCCACTGATGTCAATTGCATCTATATAAATATGTATGCAGTTAGTACCCCCTAGTGGTGGATTCTGGCAGACAGAATTATGTGAAATAAGTTTGGTCAAATTCACACGTTTTTTTTCTTGCTTGCAAAAAAAAAAATCAATTTTCATCACTGTGTTGGATACTATTTTAACCATTTTTGCTCTATATGTCTCTTTTGTCTGTTTTTACCATCCATGGGTCATCCATTTTTCTCATATCCAATGAGCTTTTTTTTTTTTTTTTTTACTTTACTTTTACTTACTTGAATGTATAAGTTTCGTCCACTAATCTCACCAAACTTGGACATGTCCCCCATAATGGGTACGTGTTCTATCTGTAAAACAATGGATAGAGCACATATGTGAATGTCAGACGTGTGAATGGGGCCCTTGTGTAATAGACCAGAAGCTAACGTGACATAGGAGCAAGAGGTGCAAGTGGTCCAAATGCTGCCCTTATACAGGAGCCCCCTCATGTCCAGCACTATGATACACTATTCTTACTCTTTACAGAGCAACTTATTCCATCAGCGAGTTGTGATATAATTATGAAATTACAAACTATTGTTAGCCTCTTCTCGGTGGTGATTATTGAGGGTTTTTCCCCAGTGTGCTGAATTTTTATGGCCCTCCAGGATAAAGACTCGTGCGAGGCAACAATTATGACAGCCATTCTCCAGCAAGACAAGGCGTACATGGTATTTTCCTTTCTGTTAATTCTCAATTTTTCCTTTCCACAGTATAAAACGGAGATGGCGGTACTGCTACTGGTCCCACTGGTCCCGTTGATCACATGGTAAATGGTCTCATGACTTTGCTGCTGGGTCTAAATAAATTTCATGCTTCCAGGTTAGCTCACCTGAAGTTAGAGGAGAAGAAAGTGGTTAGAAAAGACTAATATGGTACATGAAATGTAAAAAAAAATCTTTTTGGAGAAAAAAAGAAAAAGTAAAAATAAGACAAAAGGAATATAAAATATAAAAATGACACAGCAAATACTGATACCTGTGAAATATCAAAATAGCATAATAATAATAGCACTACTACTACTACTACTACTACTAATAATAATAATATAATACTAAAATAATAATAGTACTACTAATAATAATAGTATTAAAAATATTAATGATAATACTACTTCTAATAAAAATAATAATAGTACTAAAATAATAATAGTACTACTAATACTACTAATAATAATAATATAATACTAAAATGATAATAGTACTACTAATAATAATAGTATTAAAAATATTAATGATAATACTACTTCTAATAAAAATAATAATAGTACTAAAATAATAATAGTACTACTACTACTAATACTACTAATAATAATAATATAATACTAAAATGATAATAGTACTACTAATAATAATAGTATTAAAAATATTAATGATATTACTACTTCTAATAAAAATAATAGTAGTACTAATAATAATAATAGTACTAAAATAATAATAGTACTACTACTACTACTAATAATAATAATAGTAGTACTAATAATAATAGTATTAAAAATAATAATGAGAATAACAGTACTACTTCTAATAAAATAATAATAGTATTACTATTATTATTTTTAGCACCATTTAGTACTCTTATTATTTACTATTATTATTGGCACTATAATTATTATTATTATTATGTTTATTTTACTTCATTACAAAAAAATAGATTTAATAATTAAAAAAAAATGAAAAAAAATATCTCAGGTTAATGTTACTCAAAAAATAACAAATGCCATATGGTTAAAAGTGGTAAAATAATACTGGGAAGCACAAAAAAAATGTAAAAATCAATATTAAATAATAATCTAATGAATAAAAAATATCTATTTGACCACTACATGCAAAAACTACTGTAAAAATAGAGTTTTTATTAACGACCAGAATGAAGACTATTTTTTTCTCTGCGGAGTTTCACGCTTGTATAATTTTACCATTGACCTTGAGGCTACACAGTCATATTTGGAAGGGTCTTTGGATTTGATCAATAATTTTATTGTTTTGTTTTTTACATATATTTATGCAAATGTAAAAAAAAGATGGATTCAATTTTAGGCATGTTTTGTGATGTGCCAAATAACTTTTTTTCGACCCCAAAATATTGTCATTGTTATTTTTATAAGCAACTCCCATTATATTGCATGGATCTGTGCTTGGATTGAAGGAAGGCTCCAGATCGATAGCTTGTACGGTGTCTGGCGCCTGCAATCAGGGCCGGACTGGCCATCTGGCAATTCTGGCAAGTGCCAGAAGGGCCTGTCTGGTTGTGGGCTGCCTTGTCTGCTATGTAGTTAACAGAATCAGTGTTTTCAAGACACCCATACTGTTAAGAGTTGTGACGGAGAACAAAGTCGCTGACTCCGTCACTTACCCCAGCAGGCCACAGGTATCATTAAAAATATTGGTCTGGTAGTAAATCTTGCTTTCCTCCATCCAGAGTAATATATCCCATCTGGTGCTCAGGGACAGGGACAGCATGGGCCTATGTGATTTCAAATACCAGGGCTACATTTCAGCCCCAGTCCGTACCTGCCTGCAATATAGCGAGTAGCAGACATCTAGTGAGCTTGTAAAATTGTGACATACTGCACTTCAATTATGAGAACTGTACTAAGTAGTTGTTAACGGGTTGAGTCAAATGTCTTAATGTCCAATTTACAACATGCCTATAAATTTGTAAGTAAGGAACGAGACCGATCCATGTCACAGATGTGACGAAAAGAGAATTGACTGCGCGTGGTAAAGTGACATCTGATGGCTCATTGAAGTATTGGAATAGTTTTTTGAATAGTGCATTTATATTGAGTGTTAGTTTGTAGAGTGATTTTTCATTTGTGACTGCCCTTTTATATGTTCTCATATCTATTGAAGCATTTATAATTTTTCTTCGTTTTTAACCTATTTCTCACGTTTCGTGTTCCCGAGAACTTCATTATCCACAAAGGTTTGGATAATTATTCTAAAACATTACATCAAAAGAATGTTGGCGCAACTTTATTTTTTACTTGAAAAATTGCATAAATTCCTCACTGGAATACAACAGGATGGCACCCAAAAAAAAGCATACCGAATTGTATATAGTAATACGTGGGGGTGCAAAAGTCATTGTGAGAAAGTCAACCATTTTGTAAATACATAGTGGTATATAATGTACTATACCTTTTAGATATTATGATGATTATTCAATCTGCCATACATACTTTATATTAAGGAATTAATTTGACTGTGAAAAATTGCATTTTTTTGTTTTTACTTTTTACATATTAAATGGAGAATTTTAAAGAAAAAAATAAAATTCTAAGTGGTTAAAATAGAAAAAAAAATACTGCCCTATTTGTCACAAAAAAGACACAAAAGTAAAAATAATCATTAAATAAAAAAAATTAAAATAATAATAACTGAAAAATTAATAGTAATTAAATATCAAAAAAATAAATATTTTAACTGTAAAAATAAATAATTTAAAGATGTTTGATCAGTACATGGAAAATGTTGTAGAATGTTTATACTTTTAGGGAAAAGGCGGTGTTTCTATATTTGACTATCATGTCTACTTGCTTTGTTTCTATATCTTTTTTTTTTATAAGATCTGCACCAGTTTTTAATGTTTCACCAGTAAGACTTCTATCATATTGTCTTAATATGTTTGTTATAACGTTACATGATAGCATGTATTATGCCGACAAGCTGCCGTGTTGTGCTGGTCACATGACCATGGAGGACCATTTTTGCGCCCCTCTTTTTTGAATGTATTGCCTATTTATTCCCCCATTTTTGCAAGTTGTACCCTATCATTGTGTTTTTTCCTGTTGAAGAGGTATGATCACCTCGAAATGCACTGACAAACAAAACCGCATCCATACCGCATCTGTTCTCCTATTTTATAGTGGATCCCCGGTAGCGCAGTTTTACATCCAATTTCATCTCCAAGTTTGCTTACCATCTGTTTGGTGGATCAGCAGCAGCCGCTTTCACTTAGAAGCTAACAAAGAGGTTGTGACTTTCACAACCCTCCCAAGTCAAAAAATATGACATAGTTGTCATGGGAGATTTCAACTATCCAGACATTTGTTGGGAATCTCTCTCAGGCAAAACTAACAGGTCAAGGAAATTCTTATCCTCTCTTGCTGACAACTTTATCTTCCAAAAGGTAGGGGAGAAAACAAGGGGAACTGCTACCTTGGATCTAATCCTTATAAACAGGGAGGAAATGGTTGAGGAGCTAAAAGTGGCTGGGACCCTAGGAGGTAGCGACCATGCTATTTTAGAATTTTGGATAACTAGAGGCGGAAGACCTGTGAAGACTCAGACGTCAAGGTTAGATTTCAGAAAGGCAGATTTTAAGGGATTCCGAAAGAGAATTGGAGGGGTCCAATGGCTGGATATCCTTAAAGACAAAAATGTCCAGGAAGGATGGGAAATCTTGAAAAATGAAATTCTCAAAGCACAATTGTTAACAATTCCGAAAAGAGGGAAGAATAGGAAGCATTTAAGGAAACCAGGATGGATGAACACAGAACTTAAGCACATGCTAAAAAGGAAGAAAAAAATGTTTATAAAATGGAAAGAGGGAGGCATATCTAAAGAAGAATATAATGCTGTCTGCAGAACCTGCAGGGCACAAATCAGATTACTTAAAGCTGAAAATGAATTGAGGCTTGCAAGAGATGTCAAAAGCAATAATAAAGGATTCTGGGGATATGTCAAAAGTAAAAGAAAAGTCAAAGATGCTATAGGATTTTTACAGGATGAAAATGATGAAATGGTAAGACAGGATGTTGAGAAGGCTGAACTTTTAAATTCCTATTTTGCATCTGTTTTCTCTCAGAAAGGAAATGTAACATCAACTTTTATTCACTGTCCTATTAAGGGAATAGAAGAATCCAGGATATCTATAAACAGAAAGATAGTGAGGAAACACTTAGCTAACCTAAATTAATTCAAGTCTCCAGGTTCAGATGAATTACACCCCAGAGTACTGAAGGAGATAGCAGAAGAAATTTTTGAACCCCTCTCCATAATCTTTGAAAATTCTTGGAGAACAGGAGAAGTGCCAGAAGACTGGAGAAGAGCAAATGTTGTTCCTATCTTCAAAAAGGGGAAGAAGGTGGACCCAGGCAACTATAGGCCAGTGAGTCTGACTTCTATACCAGGAAAGATCTTTGAACAAATTATTAAACAACATGTATGTCAATACCTGGATAAGAATGAAGTGATTAAACAGAGTCAGCATGGGTTTGTAACTAATAAGTCATGTCAGACTAATTTAATTTCCTTCTATGACAGTATTACTGATTGGGTGGATCAAGGAAATGCTGTAGATATAGTATATCTTGACTTCAGCAAAGCATTTGACAAAGTCTCTCATACAATCCTTATTGAAAAAATGACTAAGTATGGAATGGACAAGGCAACTGTTAGGTGGATTCATATCTGGCTTAGTGATCGGACCCAAAGAGTGGTCGTAAATGGCTGCACATCCAGTTGGAAGAATGTCTCAAGTGGGGTACCACAGGGCTCTGTCCTGGGCCCTGTATTGTTCAACATCTTTATCAACGATTTAGATGAAGGAATTGAGGGTAAACTGATTAAATTTGCTGATGACACAAAGCTAGGAGGGCTAGCTAATACTAGAGAAGAGAGAGGATTCAAAAAGATTTAAATAAACTGGAGAAGTGGGCAGCAACTAACAGAATGGTTTTTAACAGGGAGAAATGCAAAGTACTACATCTGGGCAATAAAAATGAAAAAAGCATATATAGAATGGGAGGAATAGGGCTAAGTGACAGCACATGTGAAAAAGACTTGGGTATACTAATAGATCACAGACTGAATATGAGTCAACAGTGTGATGCAGCAGCAAAAAAGGCAAATGCAATTCTAGGATGTATTAACAGAAGCATACAGTCTAGATCACGTGAAGTAATTATTTCCCTCTACTCCTCTTTGGTCAGACCTCATCTGGAATATTGTGTCCAGTTTTGGGCACCACATTTTAAAAAAGACATCAACAAACTGGAGCAAGTTCAGAAAAGAGCGACCAGAATGGTGACCGGTCTGCAAACCCTGTCTTATGAGGAAAGGTTGCAGGATTTGGGAATGTTTAGTTTGCAAAAGAGAAGACTGAGAGGAGACTTAATAGCTGTCTACAAATATTTAAAGGGCTGTCACATTGTAGAAGGATCAACTTTATTCTCATTTGCACAAGGAAAGACTAGAAGCAATGAGATGAAACTGAATGGGAGGAGACACAGATTAGATATTATAAAAAACTTTTTGACAGTTAGAGTGATCAATGAGTGGAACAGGCTGCCACGAGAAGTGGTGAGTTCTCCTTCAATGGAAGTCTTCAAACAGAGGCTGGACAGACATCTGACTGGGATGATTTAGCGAATCCTGCTTTGAGCAGGGGGTGGGACCAGATAGCCCAGGAGGTCCCTTCCAACTCTACGATTCTATGATTCTATGATTCTATGAAGTGAGAAAATCACATTTTACTATTTCTTTTGTAATCCGGATAAGATAAGTCCATATTGCGCTTATTGTCATTCCAGTTTTTATGTACACACATTGGGTCCAGAGAAGAAAGTGTTGGTAGCGCTTCCTATTACTTTATGCACAGCATTTTTTCATCAAATGGGAAGGCAGAGACTGTAATAAACTATCTCTGCCTTCTCTATGTGGAGTCTGGCTGTGTCTGACAGCCAAATCCCTACATCTACAGTATCACATGCATCTGCTCTACTATGAAATTACATTTTGGAAATCAGCGTAGAGTAGAACGCTGACCTTAATTGTCTATGGGCGGTCAAGAAGTAGTTAAGTGAAACTCGTAACAGCAATGTTGGTGGTGATTGCTTGTAGAACTATTGGACTAATAGCAACATCAATGGACAAATGCACCGACACTGGAAGTGGGACACAGAAGGAGGATTCTGGATAATGAGAATTCTGCCCCCAAAATCATGGATTCGGTAAATTTGTATTTGATCTGTTTTTACTGTAAAGTATGTGGTTGAATTTTCCCTTTCTCAATATGGCACAATATTGAGATACTTTGTTTTTCCCCTTTGCCTTAAATATTGATCCAAATAGAAACATATAAACTGGACTTCCTGCTCTTTATAACATACACATAACTAGTTGTCATTTCCGTAAAATACTGTTATGTCTCACCAGGGTTGGACTAGCCCACTAGAGACCCGGAGATTTCTCCGGTGGGTCCTGGCTCTTCTTCACTCGTAGTACAAATCTTGCAACTGCTATGGGGCTCTTGAGTGGGGGAGAAAGGTGGGACCTCAGAATCAAATCCTCTGGTGGACCAATGTTCTTAAGTCTGACACTGTGTCTCACCAGGAGTGGTGGATCCCCAAAATCTTTTCTTTCAGATGACCAGTTCTTATGTAGCATCGTATTGTTTCAACAGAGTGATCCTGTTAGAATAATGACAGCTGAAGTGGCTGAAAGGTAAATGAGGGAGCAGAACAGAGACCATAGAAACTGATGAAGCAGAGTTCAAGTAAAGGCAATCAGTGCAGCAAAATACAGCGGTAGAGAATCAGAGGTGACTAAACAATGAGAAACAGGTGAAGAAAGTAGTTTAGTTGCAAAACTGGTTCAGCGGTGTTGAAGAGTTAATTCAGTGATATATTAGAGCTAAGTTTGTGACATAATCCAAACAGAACAGGCACATCGATAAGGCAGGTTTACTCGGCAAAGTAGCAGAGTTGGGTTTGCCACAGAGTTTACGGCAGAGCTGGCATAGTAATAGGGCAATTTACAGGAAAGCTGGGTTGGTCATAGAGTCCAAGGCAAGAGCTGAATAACTATAAGATGACACATGAAGTTAAGCCATAACAATATTCAGCCTTTATTACTGCACAATGGCAAACAGAATAAAAACACTAAAAAGAGACACATGTCCAATATGCCTCAAAAGGTAAATATATACATGTAGCCATATTGAAAGTATTCATCATAGACAAATATATGACATATAGCCAGATACCAAGTATATCAAATGATGGCTAGCACAAAGATGATATGTAGCTCCAATACAATTTACTATATACAATCTGCATATATACCCCCTGGGACAAAGCTATAGCGAAACGCGCGTCGGGGATTGCTGCCTCACAAGGTTGTATGCTTTCTATATGCACTCTGCACTTTACTTTCAAATCAGTTAACCTGGCTGGCCTGGGATTGTAGGTGCTATGTTTACTCTGTCAGCATTAGGATTAATTTGCTGTATATTATCTCTGCCTATTTAGTTGCCACTTAGCCATACATTTGGGCTAATACCGTATATACTCGTGTATAAGCCGAGATATTCAGCCCATTTTTTGGGCTGAAAGTCCCCCTCTCGGCTTATACACGGGTCATATACCTGGGGGTCGGCGGGGGAGGGGGAGCTCGCACGCTTCTCCAGTCTCCCATCCTGTCTTCAGCGGTTACGTGGTGCCGCTCATTACCACTCATGAATATGCGCATATTGAAGACAGGAAGGGAAGGAAGACAGTGGAGAAGCAAGCGAGGCTGCAGAGACCGCGGCAGGATGGGTGAGTATAGCGATATTCACCTGTCCCCTGGTCCATCGCTGCTCACCGTTGTCTCTGCTGCATCCTTTGTCAGTAACGTTTAGGCAGCAAGGGGCGCGGTGACTTGATTAGTGCACGCTCAGCTGGCTGAACAGTCACTGACACAAGAAGCGGCAGACAGCGGCGATGGACCTGGGAGAGATGAATTAGGCATTTTTTTGCAGCATATGGGGGGCATATTCTATGCAGCAGCATATGGGGGCATAGTCTATGGAGCAGCATATGGGGCAGCATATGGGGGCATAGTCTATGGAGCAGCATATGGGGCAGCATATGGGGGCATATTCTATGGAGCAGCATATGGTGGCATAGTCTATAGAGCAGCATATGGAGCATATTCTATGGGGCAGCATACGGGGGCATAGTCTATGGAGCAGTAAATGAGGGCATAGTCTATGGGGCAGCATATGGGGCATATTCTATGGGGCAGCATATGGGGGCATAGTCTATGGAGCAGTATATGAAGGCATAGTCTATGGAGCAGTATGTGAGGGCATAGTCTATGGAGCAGTATATGGGGCATAGTCTATGAGGCAGCATATGGGGGCATAAACTATGGAGAAGCATATGGGGGCATATTCTATGGAGCAGCATATGGGGGCATATTCTATGGAGCAGCATATGGGGGCATATTCTATGGAGCAGCATATGGGGGAATAGTCTATGGATTCCACCCTCGGCTTATACACGAGTCAATAAGTTTTCCCAGTTTTTTGTGGCAAAATTAGGGGGGTCAGCTTATTCACGGGTCGGCTTATACACAAGTATATACGGTATTCACATTGGTATTATATAGCGCTTGGTTGGCGCAGGACTTTTTTTTAGCGCCGTCTGTGACTATACTTCACTTGTATCTGCCACTATGTTAACTACGCATGTTGACACTTTGTTATACTATGTTCAAACTCTATAGTGGTTACTTATTTATACTGTGTTCTGGGTGTATCAATGTATACTATTGGGTACTGTATCATCATTACCATTATTATTGTATTACCCTTATGATATATCCGCTAGTGTATGTGCACTTATACTCTATCTTGTGGCAGGGTATATATGCAGATTGTATATAATAAATTGTATAGGAGCTACATATCATCTTTGTGCTAGCTATCATTTGATATACTTGATATCTGGCTATATGTCATATATTTGTCTATGAGGAATACTTTCAATATGGCTACATGTATATATTTAGCTTGTGTGGCTTAACTTCATGTGTCGTGTTTGATGTAGTGATTATTTTGAAGTGCCATTTGTTAGGCTCATTTATTTGGATATATTATAAATAACTATAAGTCAGGATAACACAGTGATGTAGCAGTACTGACAGGGTCCAAGGCAGAACTGGCACACCAAATAAGTCAGGCTTTTTCAGCGATCTAGCAGGAACTGATAGAATCCAATAGGAAAGACAAATGGTTAACACTCGACTTTTTGTGAAACAGTGCTAGTGAAAGGAACCAAAGGTCCCATAGGCATAAGCTCAGAAAAAATCACTGCACACGTACAAGAAAAATAATGCTTCAGGTGAGTATTTATTTGATGCTGATAGGTGAAGCGACAGTTTAAAAGACATTTCGTCCAATTACCGCAGAGACACAGAAGTGTCTGCATCCTCCACTGCGCTACCAATGACTCAAGCCCATATTCCCTGGAGACTGAGTTCAGGACTGGGCAATGACTCTACCGGGGATTAATATGCTCTATGACATACAGTATTTCATTGCGGTGACACGACTTAACTGGTTTTCCCATGATGCTTATTTGAAAAGGTGACTATATGATAAAGGCTATTAATTGGCCGAAACGTCTTTTAAACTGTCGCTTCACCTATCAGCATCAAATAAATACTCACCTGAAGCATTGTTTTTCTTGTGCGTGTGCAGTGATTTTTTCTGAACTAATAGAATCCAAGGCAGAGCTGGGTCAGCGATAAGGCAATGTTACCAGAGGAGAGCTGGCTTTGTCACAGAGTCCAAGGTAGAGCTGATTAGTGGTGTACAGAGTCAAGTACTATAAGTAGTCGAAAAACTAGAAGGCAGTTCATGATAGCAGCATGGTCATCAGCTACCTGCATACTTAGGCACTGTCCCTCTTAGGCCTGAACAAGTGACATGACAGGACTGAAACTGACAGAAGAACAGAGGAAGCCATGCAAGATAGGAGGAGGATGCAGCACCCAATGATGTATTCAAAAGAGGGGATTAGCAGATCCGATTTCAAATTTTGGCCTCCCGTAGTTACGGTCTCACCTTGTGAGGTGAATCCGCTAAGCCTTAGATCTGGGTGGGCACAATGGTCACAGGGGTGTCAGTGCAGCAGGAAGGAAAGTCACGTGGGAGCAAGGATTGTGCGCTGGAGGACACAGGCAGACAGGACACAGGGAAACAAGTAGTTGAAGCAGGTCATGGTGCACAGATAAACTAAAAGTTTAATGCCAAGACACAGTTGTGTGTCTTGGTGGGCGTTACATAGTTCTAGGCAGATGATAGCATACCGGGCTACTTGCAAAGGCTAACGTGGAGCATAAGAGAGTTTAGTGGACCAGGCAGAAGGGAGCAGAGTGATGACCCAAGATGGGTGTGTAACACCTACTAAGTGCTTCACAGATTTCACAAAAAATGTATCAGGTAGAACTTTTGTTATAAGTGAAGTGGAAACTATCATCTCTTAACAAGCACTTGTGGTGGAATTCTTTGATAATCAGAATTAATTTTTAAAAAAATCTAAATCGATAGAAAATATTGATGTGGGCATAAAAAAGTAGTGTGATCTGAGTGAACGTCTTTCTCCTTAGCCACAACAAAGTCACTTTATCTGGTGTAAGATATCTGCAGAGCAATTTTTGTAAGTAAGAATGCACATATCAGGCAATTGTACAAGGCGGCCTTCCTGTTTAATTCCATGTCACACCAATCTATCTCTGTTTAGAAGATTACATCCTTCCTCAGTCCACTACTACACTGCAAGGGGGTTTCGTGGGCCCGTTTCAATTGTTCATTGAGCTCTGTGATAACATTTCTCCAAAAATTAACCAACGATGACAAATCCTGGCAGCTAGTCAAGAAAGGTTTCAGCCCGGTGATTCATTAGTTTGTGTAAAAATAGCTAACCGTGTTTATAGGCAAGTCTCCCAGCCTCAAAAGAGAAGACTTTTAGCTGGAGCGTAGATTAAACAGCTTTACCGGGACATCGAGCTAATCATCTATATAGCGTATCTGTCAGATGTAGAGCAATTGGCAATAAACTACTATTGAAGAACCCATAACCCAAGTTATTCACTGAAAAGAGGCATTTAAGGCAGCAATAAATTTTCTTTTGATGGCCGAGTTAAAAACAACAGTTAAATATTTGTGTTAGTAGCTCCTGTGTTTAACAGACTAATTAAAAAGACGGAATTCGGCTGATTGCATCTCTAAAAGGGTTGTTGTCTTAATCCCTTTTCTGACAGTGGAAAGAAAAGCATTTTTCCACAATAAGGGCTTTTTGGGCTTCCATAAATCGCTTGTGCCGAAGACATAAATGTGGCTGGAGTGCTCTTAATATTACTCTTTATGTGAATTGTCAAGGTGAGGTTCCATTAACTTCTTTGTGATACAGGGGATCTTTACTTGTATTACTTTTGCTGCTTTTTTTTAAGGGTGGAGGTCAAGGTGAGATCTGTGTTTGCAATAGTTCAGCACGTCCTAACCCTTAAGGGCCTGTTACACTAAGCGATATCGCTAGCAATATCGCTATAGCGTCACTAGGTTTGTGACGCAGCAGCGATATTGCTAGCGATATCGCTATGTGTGATACTTACCTTCGACCGGCTCCCCCACTGTCTGTTGCGGATCGCGCGAGAACGTCCTGGGCCCTTTCTCGTCGGCCACTTCCTGCTGGGCTTCCTGCTGTGGCAACGAGCGACGCGTGGACGCGGGCAGGAGGACGTCAGGATCGCCTCGTTTGACAGGTAAGTAGCGATGTCGCTGGTGAGATCTGCCTGTTTGGCAGCTCACTAGCGACCACTTAGCGATGCACCAGCGATCCTGACAAGGTCGTATCGTGGTCGGGATCGCTGGTGCATCGCTAAGTGTAACGGTACTCTTACCTAAAGTTAGTAAACATAGCAGATAATGGTTACCATATGTAGCTTGATTTAAAGGGGTGATCCAATTTATCCTGATTTTAGAAAAATATAGTGGACATGATTTTGGGCCACTTACTGATATTCTGTTACTTGGTTGTTCTGGTTCCAGCACCTGGCTCTACATCCTCTTCCTTTTTCGACTAGCAATCGAGCATGCTCCTATGAGCTCAAACTTCTAGACCTTATAGGCTGGCTCAGGCTACATCCATGCTGCTGTCGTTAACAGATTTCCAACTTCTTACTCTACTTACTCTTCTGCTACATTTTTGGTTAACTCTGCTATACCACTGGCCTGTTCTTCCTGGACTCTGTGACAAAACCAGCTCGGCTAAATTGCTGGGTATCTCTGCCTAACTGCTGTTCCAGCACTGCTCTGTGACAAGCTCAACTCTAATACTTCATTGAGTTAACGCTGCTATACTACTGGGTCAGTTTTGCCTCAGGACCTCCAGTGTTTTAGCTTTGGTTCTGTTGGCTACATCGCTGTCTAGCGCTGCATCACTTGCTGTGACTTCACTCTCCTTCATCGGTTCATGTGATTCCAGTTCTGCTCCTCCAGATGCCATCCATAGCATCTTCGCTGTTCCAACTATATTGTTCCAAAGTGCCAGTGCTGTCAGTCCTTGCTGCAGTAGGCCCAGACTAAGGGCTTTCATAGAATCATAGAATCGTAGAGTTGGAAGGGACCTCCTGGGCCATCTGGTCCAACCCCCTGCTCAATGCAGGATTCGCTAAATCATCCCAGTCAGATGTCTGTCCAGCCTCTGTTTGAAGACAAGCTACTTCACCAGGTGAGACACAACATACACTACCGTTCCAAATTTTGGGGTCACCCAGACAATTTTGTGTTTTCCATAATTTTATTAATCAAATGAGTTGCAAATGAATTTAAAATCTAGTCCAGACATTGACAAGGTTCGAAAAAAAGATTTTTATTTGAAATAATAATTTTCTCCTTCAAACTTTGCTTTCATCAAACAATGCTCCCTTTGCAGCAATTACAGCATTGCAGATCTTTGGCATTATAGCAGTTAATTTGCTGAGGTAATCTGGAGAAATTTCACCCCATGCTTCCAGAAGCTCCTCCCACAAGTTGGTTTGGCTTGATGGGCACTTTTTGCGTACCATACGGTCAAGCTGCTCCCACAACAACTCAATGAGGTTCAGATCTGGTGACTTCGCTGGCCACTCCATTACAGATAGAATACCAGCTGCCTGCTTCTTCCCTAAATTGTTCTTGCATAATTTGGAGGTGTGCTTTGGGTCATTGTCCTGTTGTAGGATGTAATTGGCTCCAATCAAGCGCTGTCCACAGGGTATGGTATGGCATGGCATTGCAAAATGGAGTGATAGCCTTCATTATTCAAAATCCCTTTTACCTTGTACAAATATCCCATTTTACCAGCACCAAAGCAACCCCAGACCATCACATTACCTTCACCATGCTTGACAGATGGTGTCAGGCACTCTTCCAGCATCTTTTCAGTTGTTCTGCGTCTCACAAATGTTCTTCTGTGTCATCCAAACACCTCAAACTTGGATTTGTCTGTCCATAACACTTTTTTCCAATCTTCCTCTGTCCAATGTCTGACGAAGAAGGTCCGTGCACCTTCGAAACGCATAGGTGATTGGTCTCTCCCAACCTCCGTTCCCCGTGTTCAGTTCCCTGCTCTAGGTGACGTCACCCAGACCACGCCCCCCGACACCTCAGCACTGTCAGCGGCGTCTCTCGGCCGGGGCACGCCACGCGCCTCCACTCTTGGTGAGGTTCAAGTGGGCCCCACTATCCAGGGGGGACGCTCCCCTGTCCCCACTTGTCCTCTGCCTGGAGTGTACAGCACTCTCCTTGTGCCATTGGTGTCTATTGCCAGTACCTACATATTCACTGGCTCCTACCCCCCTGCTTCGGCACACAAACTCCTCTGCTGCAGTCGCTTCTATGGATCTTTTGGTGGATCAGGAATCTCCTTCATAGGATCACTTTACTTACACTGGACCATTCAATCCTTGTAAGGTAGGCAGAGGATTCTCTCATCCACTTGTTATACCTCCTTGATCTAGTCACTACTTTTGAGACTTTTACAACTCTAGCGCGGTGCTCTTTTGTTATTCTCCTGAATCATTTAATGTTAGCTTCATTGGAAAAAAAACTGTGCTTTTCTTTCAAAAATAAGGAAATTTCTAAGTGACCCTAAACTTTTGAACGGTAGTGTAGATACATTTTTCAGGTTCTCTTCTCACACTAGTTAGTACTGCCTCCCTCACAGACTGCACTGCTCTTTTTCTTAAAATTTCTTCCATTGGAGGAGGATTTGACCAGACCTATCCATCACCTTCTCTAATTGAAAAATTCTGCACATTGGAAAACTGTTTAACAATTTGAGGAGGCAGCATGACCTGAGGCAAGAGGTCTGTCCCTGTCTGGGACAAAAAGGACTCCCGTCTTGGGCCTAGGTGTGTCCCCGCTTGGGACAGAAGGCGCCCCCATCTGGAGCACATGTGTGTCCCCATCTGAGACAGAAGACGACCCCATCTGGGGAACATGTGCGTCTCTATTTGGGATAGAGGGTGCTAACCCTAAAATACAGGCTGCCAGGACTGTCAGGCAGCGGGCACAAGGACTGAGTGGGTGCCCCATCAGAGACTGTGAGCTCCGGAGAGCTTACTGAGAGTCATGGACTTTGCTGCTGCAGCCATTGCTGTGACTAGGGACAGACCAGGAGTTGCACTTTTCTTTCTCTTCATCTTCATCATCTTTATTAAATACAAGAGCGGGAGGCTCCAAGTGTGCAGAGTCGGTCGCTGCTGGAGGAAAGAAGCCGGAAGCGCCGGAGACCCTAGACTCACCACTGAGGTAACCCACTGCGACCTGGGGCTGGGACTAGAACTGTCATTTCATGTGCAAGGGGCCAGAGTGCTCTCTGACCGTGGTCCAGTGGATTCGCCCACGACTACAACCTTGTGCCACCTTGTTACAATGTCAATGGATAGAAATCCATATAATATATATATACAGTCTTCCAGAACTGCTCTGTGTTCTGGTTTTTAAGAGGACCCCAAGCAGAGAATCCCCATTTATGATATCCATATGCCTCAGTGAGACATATAGACAATAGTTGTCTCTATGCGTACATACATTTTACACAGAGCAGCAGACAAATATAAATGTATAGCGTTGTGTTGTGTGTATTGTGCACCATATTTACTGATCATATTTTATTTTTTATTTTATGTTTGCAAAATCACAGATCAGATTTTGCAATTCTCAAAAATTTTTCCCATAGCAGGTTTCAAGGGTACGTACACATTGGTACAAATATGCAATAGATTTTTTGTCCACATTTGCCAGGTGACACTTCACAGAGTATTACTTTAGCAGTAAAGTAGATGGGGTTTTAACAAATCTTATCCACACATTGCTGAAAAAAAATCTTTGTGGCATTTGACTTGTTGCAGATTTTAAGTTGGCATCACATTAATTCATGTAAGTGATTTTTGGCACGGATGTCATCCTTTGCAACACATGGAGCGAAATCAACGGAAAATCTGCAACAAAATCCTCTTTGTGAAAATATGTAGATCTCGCCATGTAATTGCAGCAAAATCTGCCAAGTGTGAAGACATCCTAACAGTGAACATCAATCTGGAGGACTTGAAGGCCCTAAAGATGAACATAAATAGAAAGCTCATAAAAGAATATGGATGCAATTCTATGTTCTTGTTTGTAATCCTTATGAAGAATACAGCAATGAAGGCCGTTTTTATATATCCCACATTTATGGACTGCAATGTCCAGACTGGTCATGGCTCTTGTATATGCTCATGAGGCTGCTGAGTTCGGGTTAGGAGACCCGCTGCCTGAAAGGACATCACTCATACTGTGGGGAAGGTGACCGGACAAACGGACTTGTCAGAAGGAAGAAGGAACGGTGTGTGCACTTTAGACAGATGTTAATAATGACAGAAGGGAAACAGCTGGGAAAAAGTGTAGAATGAGTGCAGTACCTCGGTTTGACCACAAGATGGTAGGGGGGAGTGTGAGTACAGGACTTGACAGCAGCTTGTGGCTCTAGAAACCGTTAGTCATGGGGGGCGGGGTTACAGGGACCCGGGAAGGTGATAAATAGGACAGGAGGGTTTCAGAAAGTTCCTGTGTCGGGAGGAGCTCAGTAGGAGAGGAGTCAGTGAAGGAATACGAACAGTGTGGGGAGCTCAACTAGGGGACTGGGGAGAAAAGAAGTCAGGGGGGTGGCCCCGACACGAAGAACCGCAGAACAGACGAGGCCCGGGGGGTACCAGATTGACGACGACCTCTGACCGGTGAAGTGCTGGCGGTAGATAAGCCTAGGGCGGCGCCGGTGACAGAGCCGTGAGGAACATTACTACGACAGAAGAAAGGTGTAGGTACCCGGGCCTGAATACGGAGAGCTGTGGAAGTGCTGCGATGTATTGCTGAGGTAGTCAGGAGGACGGCCAATAAACTCGGACCTGTTGCACCCGAAATCTGCCTCCGTCTCGTGTCTGTGACGTCTGTTCGCGGTAAACAGGGGACCAACCCCCAAGCTGGGCCACCTTACCACATTTGGCGTAGACGGCAGGATCGCTGCCGCCAATACTTCAACTTCAGTGGCAGGCCTGCGACAGAGGAAAGCAAAAGGACTTGGGCTGCTTTATTTGTGGATTACAAATTTGGGACGTTTCTGTCACCAGAGGAACCGGAGCGGTACAAAAACTGCAAGGATGGCTGTGGCGATTTGGTGGCAAAAAGAGACACAGACATTTCTATTTGGAGTGGATGATCCGGGGCTATATGAAATTTGCCCCTGGGGGGAGTGGTGTTCATCTGGAGACAACCGCCCCCTCATATTAGACCCTGGAAGATGGGTGGAGAAGCCGACCACCGCCCCACCCAAGAACGGGAGTGGCCCGGGTGGAGAGACCTGTTGCGGCTGTTTTGCGCCATTCAGCTACTGGACACCGGACGGAATGAGACGCAGCTGTCGTGGTATCGGATGCCTGGAATGGCGGTGGCACCAGGAGATCCATTCTCGTCGGGAGACCTGCTCAGGGAGCCTCCCCTGCAGAACCATCGAGCCTGGAGGCCAGCCCTGCCGGACGGCGAGGTGAAGATCAACGGCTGGGGAAGGAGCGGTGGGAAAGCCTGCTGGGAGCCGCGGCGCCTGGGAAGGTGAGCGTGTCCCCGGCCCCGCCGGCGGCACCCCAGGCAAATCCCGTCCCCACGCTCCATTTGCCAGATAGACCTCGGGGCCCCCGACACCAGGCCTCGGCCTCCCCGACCGACTTCTCACTCTTCGGTGTCCCCGGCTCCGGACGACTACATGGTCCCCGCCAGGCCGACCGTCGCCACTTACAACGACCTCGAGCCACCCTGCCCGGCGACACCTCATACTGTGTTGCCGGCGCGGAACCAACCCGCGGCCGCCTCTGCCGCGCTCCATCTTCCGGCGGCGGCCTATCCATCGGGGACTGCCGCCACGTCAGCCCCACTCCCGATCACTGCTGTAATCGGGCCGTCAGCCGCCGCGGTTGACTCACCAGCATCTGCAGTCGCTGCTCCATTTGCGGCCTTGACTGCGGTCAACTTGCCGGTGCCTGCGGCCGCCTTGGTTCCAGCTGCGTCCTCCCACGCGGCCACGCCGACTTCACTTCCGAAGCCGGCTGCGGCCTCCTCATCGGAATCTGTGGCTGCCTCTGCCCCGCTCTCGACCCCGACTGCGGCCCTCCCACCGGACTCTGCGGCTTACACCGGTCCCTCTGCTTGGGTTGCGGAGGTCATTGAGGGAAAGAAGGCCAGAGAGCGGGAGATCTGGGGGCTACTCCATGAGAAAGGAGAGGATGGCATGGCGGCTCCACAGTCCACCGGGCGGCAGGTATACTCAAATGTGGAAAAAGGCTATGGGTTCATCTGGGACCTCGCCACTGGTCAAAAAGTGTACTTGAATGTGACTTCCATCTGTCACGGCCGGGCTCTGCAGGAGGGAGACTTGGTCTCCTATTATAAGGAGTACTGCCCCCGCGGCTTCTACGCTGTTGCAGTGTTCGCCTACCCCGAAGACTACGAGCCCCCGTAAAAGGACTCACAGAGACACCTCAAGTATCCCAGGGACTTCACGGCTGTCGAGTCCCCTGCTGAATTGGCGGAACATCGGCCGTCAGGAGATGGCCCGGACTACCGGGATCGTCGTGCACCGTTGTGCAGTCTACAGGACAGTTTTACGTCCATGTTACGGGAAATGGTGTTTTGGTTTTTTTTGTTCTTTGTTGTTTTCTCCTGACACAGCGGGGATGCATACGGGAAACTGCTTATGTTAAAGGAAGGGGGAGTATGCCTGTTTTGTTTTTTATGTTGATTCAAAGAAAAAGTAAAAAAAAAAAAAAAAGAAAAAGGGGGTTACTTATGCTATTAGTAAAATCTGGTTATACAAAAGTTGGTTTAATGTATAATATGCATAAGGAATATGCAACAGGTCCCATGTAGGAGGTATGTGTGAGGAAGACGCCGACCATGACTTTTTAAATTGAAGGACAAAGAGATGGAAGATATAGAATCAGACAGTGGTCCCAAGCGAGACACCACGGACATCCCAGAAGAATAGGTTGTGGAGGAAAGACCAGTTCCTCCCACATCACCAATGTGACGTAACTACACAGGCACAGCTCTCCGGCGCCCCCTTTGTCTCTCAGGTCAGTAAGGGAACTGCACCTAGAGCAAATGGCCGCCGGGGAGGATGTCCTGTTACCCGCTGGGTATTCTAAGATTCGTAATCAGAGTAAAAGCATCAGCCCAAGATTAATTTTATGGTTTAATTGACTTAAGGGGGCACTAGATAATTACAGAAATATACAGTAAGCTATACAATGGAATTACAGTGGATTTGCAGTCAGAGTAAAATATAACAATAAGGGTACAAGACTTAGAGATATTAAGCTGGAGGTCAATTTACCAGGTTTTAGGTTGCATGTGGGTGCCAGGAGCTCTGCAGTCCACAGGTACAAGAATCTTAGTTGCCGGACAGACCCCAAAGCACGTGCCACTGCTCCCCTTGGCAGATCTGTCCCCAGTTCCCTTCTTAGATCATCATCGTCAGGCTAATAATCTCCACCCTTTAGCTCCCTGCAGAGCTTATTCCCGATATCTAAGAAAGGGGGTAACTTTCTACAGCATGATCGGATCAGGACACGAGCGGTACCAGTGAATGCAGATTGTTTTGCCTGTCGTGTGGAGAGCAAACATGGCCCCATTGGGTCGCTGTGGAGGGCCAATCTCTATATGTCAGGTCCCAGAGCCCTTACCGACTCAGGAGTCGCACTGCCAGATGCGCGATTTCCTCAGGGTCACGCGGATATTTTTTATGAGTCTATAACTCGAAAGGTGCGCTCATAATCCATGATCCTAGGATAGAGCTGGAGAGGCTGGGAGGGACAATGGATGTGCATTTCTGTGTCTAGCTGACAGGTATATTCTAATTGAGGCCCCCAGGCACGTTCCTGCCCCATGCTGACGTGGCTCCTACTCAAACTTTGAAGTTCTGTTTTGGGCCTTATCTCATTATCATACTAAAAGGCCTTGCTATTCAACATTGGAGCACTAATTCCTGCTTTCTTCAATATGTTTACAGGCCCTGGGGGTGTCGGAGCAGTTAACTTCTTCATCACACCTCCCTGCTTTAGCGGGCGCTAGGGGGTATCACATTCCTGTGTTCCCCCATGCGCCCTTCTGCACCCTCTCCTTGCCGGGACAGCCCATCAACGTTACCATGGTCCCTGCCTCTTTTGTGGCGAACGTTGAAGTGATACTGCTGGAGAGCGAGGCTCCAGCGTAGCAACCTCCCAATCATCCCAGAGACCGTGTGTAACCAGCTAAGGGGGTTGTGGTCTGTTTCCACGTTGAATTGGCATCTGTACAAGTATGGCTGCAGACGCTGCAGGGCCCCCACACTTGTCAGACACTTTCTCCATCATGGAATAGGCCACTTCCCTCGGCTGGAGCTTCCGGCTCAGGTACAGAACGGGGTGTTCATGGCCCGTAGTGTCGACCTGGCTGAGCATAGCACCGAGGCCGAAGTCGCTGGCGTCGGTCTGCACTACGAACGGCCGCGTGAAGTCGGCCGCCTGTAGTACAGGAGAGCTAGAAAGGGCGGTCTTGAGCGCCTGGAAAGCTGTCTCACAGGTGACTGTCAAGTCGACTGCGACGGGCAGCCTCGTCTTGGTGAGGTCCGTCAGGGGCTTGGCCAGGGCACTATAGTGTGGAACAAACCTCCTATAGTACCCGGCAGTCCCCAAGAAGGACATCACCTGCTTCTTGGTCCTGGGGGTGGGCCAGGATGCGATGGCATCCACCTTCCCGGGATCTAGCTTCAGAGCTCCCCCACCTACCCGGTGTCCCAGGTAGTGGACCTCACTCATACCCAGCTGGCATTTTTCCGGCTTAATGGTCAAGCCTGCTTGCTGGATCCGCCCGAGCACCTGCGCCAGGTGCTCTAGGTGATCCTCCCAGGTGGGACTGAAGATGGCAATGTCATCTAGATACGCGGTTGCATACCCTTCCAGTCCCTCGAGCAGCGTGTTGACCATCCTCTGAAAAGTGACAGGGGCATTCTTCATGCCGAATGGGATCACCGTGGACTCGTACAGTCCGAATAGGGTGATAAAGGCAGAGCATTCCCGTGCCCCAGGGGACAGGGGAATCTGCCAATACCCCCTGCTCACATCCATGATGGTCAGGTACTTGACCCCAGCCACCTGATCGAGCAGGTCATTGATACGCGGCATTGGGTACGCAACGGTGACCGTCACAGCGTTGAGCCCCCAGTAGTCCACGCAGAACCGCGTAGTTCGGTCCTTTTTAGGGACGAGGACTACAGGCGAAGCCCACGCGCTTTTGGACACTTGGATCACCCCCAGCTTCAGCATCTCATCTATCTCTTGGCGCATGTGCTGCTGCACCTCAAGAGAGACCCGATACGCTGAACGCCAGATCGGGGGGTGATTGACGGTGTCCATGTCATGGACGGCTGTCTCAGTCCTTCCGGGCAGGCTGCGGAACACCTTCTGAAAGGGGTGTAGGGTGACCCCCCAAATGGGAACGTTGGTCCTCCGAGAGCTGATGGCCAACCCCCACATCCTCGATGGATCCACCCGCCTTGGCTTGGGTGAGCAGATCCAGGAGGGTTTCTACCTCTCCTTCCTCAGGAAGGTTGCACACTTGGTGGGCACAAGCCTCCCGCTCATGATGGGCCTTCATCATGTTCGCGTGGAAGGCCTTCCTCCTTCCACAGGCGTGGTCCAGGGTGACCATATAGGGAGGTTTGGACCCTCCCAGGCTGCCTAAAGCTTGTTTTGAGGTACGGGGACCAGTACCCACACCTTTTGACCCACCTGGTAGGTCCGCTCACAAGCATTCTGGTCGTACCACCGCTACTGGTCAGCCTGGGCTTGGGCCATATTGTCATTCACCAGCCGTGTCAAGGCCATCATTCTGTCCCGGAAGCGCACAACATACTCAATGACTGACACCCCAGGGGTAGCCAAATCCCCTTCCCATGCTTCCATCACCAGAGCAAGGGGCCCCCATACACGTCGCCAGTACAAGAGCTCAAAGGGGGAGAACCCCGTTGAGGCCTGTGGGACCTCCCAGTAGGCAAACAGCAGGTGTGGGTGATACCGCTCCCAGTCTCTCCCGTGGGAGTCGACCAAGATCTTCAGCATCTGCTTTAAGGTGCCATTGAACTGCTCACACAGGCCATTGGTCTGTGGGTGGTACGGGCTGGCTACCAGATGTTGCACCTGTATCTGCTTACAGAGAGACTCCATCAGCTGCGACATGAACTGGGTCCCTCGGTCGGTGAGCATTTCCTGGGGGAACCCCACTCTGGAGAAAATCTCCAGTAAGGCAGTGGCCACTTTGTCGGCCCGAATGGACGACAAAGCTACTGCCTCCGGGTACCGGGTGGCATACTCCACTACCGTTAGTATGAAGCATTTCCAGGAGCGACTGGGAGTGGACAGAGGTCCAATGAGATCCACAGCCACCCTCGAGAAAGGCTCTTCGATGATGGGCAGAGTTACCAGTGGGGCTTTGGGGTGCCGCCCCGCCTTCCCCGCCCTCTGACAGGTGTCACACAAACAGCAGTAGGCAATCACCTCGGTCCTCATTCCCGGCCAGTAGAAATGCTGAGCTAGCCTGGCCCTGGTTTTAGTGATCCCTAGGTGTCCGGCCATGGGAATCTCATGTGCGATCCGCAACAATTCTGCCCTGAATGGATAGGGTACCACTAACTGTCGGTCCCTGGGCCATGCCTCCGGTGAACCCTGCTGGACCATTACCCGGTACAGCCATCCCTGGTCCCAGACCACTCGCTCGTGGTCGGACTCCAGGGGAGGCTGTGCCGCCTGCTCCTTGAGAGCTTTAAGGCTAGTGTCAGCTTCCAACGCTGCCTGAAATCCCTGACTCGATGTGGCAAGAATTGACGAAACTGCCACATCCTCTAGCAACTCCCCGGGATCTGTCTCCTGGCCACTGTCTGACTTGGCAGCCACTTGGTCGGAGGGGGGGAACCGTCGGACCTCCATGAGGCCCCTTGGGCTCCGGCGCTCCTACTCCTGGTAACAGCAGCCACGACCACTGAGACCACAGGTAGCGCCTGCTTCCCCTCGGCCCCTGACCAAGTTGCCGGGTCAGGCAGACTTCCCGGACCTCCTGACATCCCAGATACAGGGAACTCCTGCCCTGGGGTCTTACCTGGTGGCTCCTCTCCCGGGACGCCCCCTCCCCCCATGGCCTGTTCCTCTTTCTGCAGAGGCCCTAGACTCAGCAGGCTGGATTCACTTAGGGGCCCTACACTGCCCATAGCAGCCCCTCCCTCCACCTCTGAGCTCTCCCCTGAAGTCTTCTCACCTGTCCTCACTGTGAGCCCTGTGTGTGTAGTGTCAGTGCATGGCTTCCCATCAGGTTTCACTCCCTCCTCCACTGTTGGAGGCACATTCAGCACATTAACATTAGCATTCACAGTATTGTCATGACATTCTTGGGGAGCCGGACTTGGGGGTTCAGTGGCCACATACTGAGACACTAGCCGCCCCAAATCGGTCCCAAGCAACACATTGTCAGGAATATTTGGCGTTACTCCCACCTCCCGCATTCCCCTCCCGGCGCCCCAGTCCAAAAACACCTTGGCGACGGGCAGCACCGGGTCAACGCCTCCAATTCCGGAGACAGAAAGGGTTTTCCCAAGCACCAAGTCTTGAGGGGACACCACCTCAGGACGTACCAGGGTTCGTTCAGCGCCTGTGTCACGCAGTCCCATGACCACTGAGCGGCCAATGGTGACGGGTTGGTAATTGTCCAGGGACCTCCCACCACCCCCTCCCACACACAAAACAGTGGAGGGTTTCTGGGACAGGGATGGGGCCTTATGGTGCTGGGGACACGCAGCCTTAAAGTGTCCTGGCTGGTTGCAATGATGACAAGGTCTAGGTTCTGCTCCTGGCCTGGAGAGGGCAGCAGGGGGGTACACCCCTTGCCCTCTGGGGGCTGGGGGGACAGGGGCAGGATTGGGCTTACCCCCTCTCCAGGTGCTGCTGGCAGGCTTCTTTGGCTCAGATGCCCTGTTGTTGGCATACTCGTCTGCCAGGGCAGCTGTAGCAGAAGTCCCCTTTGGTTTCCGGTCACGGAGAAACTGCTGGAGGTCCTCTGAGCAGTTCCACAAGAACTTCTCCGTGACGAACAGTTCCTGGACCTCCTGGTGGGTGGTGAGCTCTAGACCCGAGGTCCAGTGCTCCGCAGCTCTCAGCAGTGCCCGCATGTGGTCCGTCCAGGTGTTCTTTGAGCCCCGCTGCAGGCTCCGGAACTTCCTGCGGTACGACTCTGGGGTGAGGTTGTAGTGCTGGATCAGAGCCCGCTTGATGCTGTTGTAGTCCTGCTCCTCCACGGCAGGTAAGTCCCCCAAAACTTCCAGGGACTTACCCCTCAAATGGGGGGGTCAGGTACCTTGCCTACTGATCCAGGGCCAGATGGTGTTGGAGGCAGGTTCTTTCAAAGGCCAGCAGAAAGGAATCCAGGTCTCCATCCTTTTCAAGCAGGGGGAAGTCCTCCGCCCGGACCTTGGAAGCCTTGGTCCCTGGTGGGGCTGGAGTGTCCAGCAGGAGCCCGTGCTGAGCCATCTCCAATCGGAGCTGGCGCTCCGCAGCTTCACGGCGTTCTGCAGCCTGCAGCACACGTTCGGCATGCTCACGCTCCGCTGCTTTCTCTGCCGCCGCTTGCTCACGCTCCGCTGCTTTCTCTGCCACCACCAGGAGTCAGTCATGGGCGGCGTCGTTACCAGCCTCGAGCTGTGCCATAACTGCTTGGAAAAGGGCCTCCGATTTGGACAGGCTGGGGCAGGAAGGTGGTGGACAGTCCACTGCGGGACTGAGCACGGGGGTCTGGCTCCTTGGGGAGCCGTGGCTGAGCTCCCCCTCGCCTTCAATGGTATTGTCCTCCACCACCTCCTCATAGACCATAGCTTTGGCCTCCCCTTTGCCTTACTCCTGGTGCCTTCCGCCATCTTGGGAACCTTGGTTTACTGACACAGCTGCAACCCTGACCTCGCACACAACTTATTATATTTGCACTCTGACCGTGTAGTGCTGGGCTGACCTTAAGACCCCAGCAGTGAAAGTTACCGCTGGTACTCTCTAGTGTCTGGGAGTAGGGGTCCCACGCACACTATTACTCTGATCCCACCGCTGCCACCAATGTGGAGGAAACACCAGTTCCTCCCACGTCACCAATGTGACGTAACTACACAGGCACAGCTCTCCGGCGCCCCCTTTGTCTCTCAAGTCAGTAAGGGAACTGCACCTAGAGCAAATGGCCGCCGGGGAGGATGTCCTGTTACCCGATGGGTATTCTAAGATTCGTAATCAGAGTAAAAGCATCAGCCCAAGATTAATTTTATGGTTTAATTGCCTTAAGGGCGCACTAGATAATTACAGAAATATACAGTAAGCTATACAATGGAATTACAGTGGATTTGCAGTCAGACTAAAATATAACAATAGGGGTACAAGACTTAGAGATATTAAGCTGGAGGTCAATTTACCAGGTTGTAGGTTGCATGTGGGTGCCGGGAGCTCTGCAGTCCACAGGTACAAGAATCTTAGTTGCCAGACAGACCCCAAAGCGCGGGCCGCTGCTCCCCTTGGCAGATCTGTCCCCAGTTCCTTCTTAGATCATCATCGTCTTGTTCTTCTGTGAGAGTGTCTCTCTGCCATGTGCTGCTAGTTCTTAAGCATGCTGAGTCCCTCCCCCTGTGTCAGAGGGTGGGCTAATAATCTCCACCCTTTAGCTCCCTGCAGAACTTATTCCCAATATCTAAGAAAGGGGGTAACTTTCTACAGCATGATCGGATCAGGACACGAGAGGTACCAGTGAATGCGGATTGTTTTGCCTGTCGTGTGGAGAGCAAACATGGCCCCATTGGGTCGCTGTGGAGGGCCAATCTCTATATCTCAGGTCCCAGAGCCCTCACCGACTCAGGAGTTGCACTGCAAGATGCACAATTTCCTCAGGGTCACATGGATATTGTTTATGAATCTATAACTTGAAAGGTGCGCTCATGATCCTAGGATGGAGCCAGAGAGGCTGGGAGAGCTGGAATGACAATGGATGTGTATTTCTGTGACTAGCTGACAGGTATATTCTAATTGAGGCCCCCAGGCACCTTCCTGCCCCATGCTGACGTGGCTCCTACTCAAGCTTTGAAGTTCTGTTTTGGGTCTTATCTCATTATCATACTAAAAGGCCTTGCTATTCAACATTGGAGCACTAAATCCTGCTTTCTTCAATATGCTTACAGGCCCTGGGGGAGGGGTAGGAGCAGTTAACTCCTTCATCACATAGGTGGACGCTGACAATGACCTGGAAGGCGTAAGGCCTCGGTCATGGCGTTCCAGACAGTTGAGGGTGACAGAAGAGGAGAGTAGTGGGAGGTACACGCCGTAGAGTAATCCGGGTGTACCTAGCCCAATTTGAAAGAAGTAGTCATGTGGCGTGCGTGGCGGCGAGTAGCAGTAGGCTGCTCGGAGCATGGTGCTCCCGGTTTGGTTCGGCCCCCGCATGTGGCGGGCTTGGCCCAACAACCGGTCCGACAACAGGCTGTGGAAAAGCTTCAGGACGACGAAAGTAGGGACGATTGTCGAGGACAACAATAGACAAAGGAAGGGAGAGTGTGGGGAAGGGGACCAGATGAACGGACTTGTCAGAAGGAAGAAGGGACGGTTTGTGCACTTTAGACAGATGTTAGAAATGACAGAAGGGAAACAGCTGGGAAAAAGTGTAGAATGAGTGCAGTACCTTGGTTTGACCACAAGATGGCAGGGGGGAGAGTGAGTGCAGGACTTGACAACAGCTTATGGCTCTAGAAACCGTTAGTCATTGGGGGGCGGGGTTACAGGGACCCAGGAAGGTGATAAATAGGACAGGAGGGTTCCAGAAAGTTCCAGTCCTGGGAGGAGCTCAGTAGGAGAGGAGTCAGTGAAGGAGTATGAACAGTGTGGGGAGCTCAACTAGGGGACTGAGGAGAAAAGAAGTCAGGGGGGTGGCCCGACACGAAGAACTGCAGAACAGACGAGGCTCAGGGGGTACCAAATTGATGACGACCTCTGACCGGTGAAGTGCTGGCGGTAGATAGGCCTAGGGTTGCCCCAGTGACAGAGCCGTGAGGAGCGTCACTATGACAGAAGAAAGGTGTAGGTACCCGGGCCTGAATACGGAGAGCTGTGGAAGTGCTGCAATGTATTGCTGAGGTCGTGTCTGTTACGTCTGTTCGCGGTAAACAGGGGACCACCCCCCCAAGCTGGGCCACCTTACTGCAATACCATTTTCCAAATAACTTTATTACATTTTTAGAATAACAGTAATATTTTATATTGACATTTAAAGGTAGAGGTTAGAATAAGACAAAGGGAAGGGAGAGATAAGGGGTTCGGAGTAGGTTTCAGTTGCTTTATTAAGACATACAAAGGGTAAAACAAAAGGAAGGGTAGGAAGGGGAAATATAAACTAAACTAACAATGTAGTGTCTCTTCGATATATTTGGGGATTGAATAACCCCATAAGGAAAAGACAAGACAATACTAACAGTTTTATTTCTCTGCAATATTTTTAGGAGTAAATAGACCCCTATAAAATAAAGACAAGCATACATATATATTAGTAACCTGCAAAAAAAGAGGTATTAGTATCACTTGAATATTGCTTACTGATAAATGCTTATACAACGAGCTAAAAGTATTCTCAAAAAGTAAATTATATGTAGACTTGTCAGAGTTGGCCCGAGTAACCACTACAATACCATGAAAGACGCACAAATAAAATCATCTAATGTGACATAAGCTGTTGCAAAGCTGTCTGGCACTGGTTTCTTTTCCTCTTTCCTTTCCAAAAACATAATTTATTTGCTAGACCAATCATGTATGTGTGAAAAGGGGATAGGGGATAGGCAGGGGCGTAACAATCACGGCCGCAAAGGGTGCCACTGTGACCGGGTCTGTGCAGGAGGGGGGCCCGCCGACGCTAGCGAAAACTCCAGTTGGGTGTTCGAGGCCGCTCATTCAGCTGAAATGCATTGCAATACACACCGCTGGCCAATCAGAGGAATGCAGCTGGCGTGCTGGTCACAAGTGGTGTGTGGCAATGACGTTATGCACTTCCTGTCGTTTGCGCGCTGATGTCAGATGTTGGCTACAGAACAAAACACTGCACGTAATGGGAATGCAGAAAGGTGAGTAGAATTTTTTTTGAATGCGTTAATGAACAGCAGCAGAACAGGGGACATATATATCAGGATGGGGGACATATATATCAGGATGGGGGACATATATATTAGGATGGGGACATATACACTCACTGGCCACTTTATTAGGTACACCATGCTAGTAAGGGGTTGGACCCCCTTTTGCCTTCAGAACTGCCTCAATTCTTCGTGGCAGAGATTCAACAAGGTGCTGGAAGCATTCCTCAGAGATTTTGGACCATATTGACATGATGGCATCACACAGTTGGCGCAGATTTGTCGGCTGCACATCCCTGATGCGAATCTCCCGTTCCACCACATCCCAAAGATGCTCTATTGGATTGAGATCTGGTGACTGAGGAGGCCATTTGAGTACAGTAAACTCATTGTCATGTTCAAGAAACCAATCTGAGATGATTCGAGCTTTATGACATGGCGCATTATCCTGCTGAAAGTAGCCATCAGATGTTGGGTACATTGTGGTCATAAAGGGATGGACATGGTCAGCAACAATACTCAGGTAGGCTGTGGCGTTGCAACGATGCTCAATTGGTACCAAGGGGCCCAAAGAGTGCCCAGAAAAAATTCCCCACACCATGACACCACCACCACCAGCCTGAACCGTTGATACAAGGCAGGATGGATCCATGCTTTCATGTTGTTTACGCCAAATTCTGACCCTACCATCCGAATGTCGCAGCAGAAATCGAGACTCATCAGACCAGGCAACGTTTTTCCAATCTTCTACTGTCCAATTTCGATGAGCTTGTGCAAATTGTAGCCTCAGTTTCCTGTTCTTAGCTGAGAGGAGTGGTACCCAGTGTGGTCTTCTGCTGCTGTAGCCCATCTGCCTCAAAGTTCGACGCACTGTGCGTTCAGAGATGCTCTTCTGCCTACCTTGGTTGTAACGGGTGGCAATTTGAGTCACTGTTGCCTTTCTATCAGCTCGAACCAGTCTGCCCATTCTCCTCTGACCTCTGGCATCAACATGGCATTTCCGGCCACAGAACTGCCGCTCACTGGATTTTTTTTCTTTTTCGGACCATTCTCTGTAAACCCTAGAGATGGTTGTGCGTGAAAATCCCAGTAGATCAGTAGTTTCTGAAATTCTCTGACCAGCCCTTCTGGCACCAACAATCATGCCACGTTCAAAGGCACTCAAATCACCTTTCTTCCCCATACTGATGCTCGGTTTGAACTGCAGGAGATTGTCTTGACCATGTCTACATGCCTAAATGCACTGAGTTGCCGCCATGTGATTGGCTGATTAGAAATTAAGTCTTAACACACAGTTGGACAGGTGTACCTAATAAAGTGGCCAGTGAGTGTATATCAAGATCGGGCACACATACAGTATGTCAGGATGGGGGACAGGATCGGGGACACATATATCATTATGGGGGACATATATAACAGGTTCTGGGATATATATACCAGGATGGGCAATATATATACCAGCATGGGTGACATATATACTAGGATGGGTGACATACAGTGGGGAAAAAAAGTATTTAGTCAGTCAGCAATAGTGCAAGTTCCACCACTTAAAAAGATGAGAGGCGTCTGTAATTTACATCATAGGTAGACCTCAACTATGGGAGACAAACTGAGAAAAAAAAATCATTTTATTTGCATATTATGGTGGAAAATAAGTATTTGGTCAGAAACAAGCAATCAAGATTTCTGGCTCTCACAGACCTGTAACTTCTTCTTTAAGAGTCTCCTCTTTCCTCCACTCATTACCTGTAGTAATGGCACCTGTTTAAACTTGTTATCAGTATAAAAAGACACCTGTGCACACCCTCAAACAGTCTGACTCCAAACTCCACTATGGTGAAGACCAAAGAGCTGCCAAAGGACACCAGAAACAAAATTGTAGCCCTGCACCAGGCTGGGAAGACTGAATCTGCAATAGCCAACCAGCTTGGAGTGAAGAAATCAACTGTGGGAGCAATAATTAGAAAATGGAAGACATACAAGACCACTGATAATCTCCCTCGATCTGGTGCTCCATGCAAAATCCCACCCCGTGGGGTCAGAATGATCACAAGAACGGTGAGCAAAAATCCCAGAACCACGCGGGGGGACCTAGTGAATGAACTGCAGAGAGCTGGGACCAATGTAACAAGGCCTACCATAAGTAACACACTACGCCACCATGGACTCAGATCCTGCAGTGCCAGACGTGTCCCACTGCTTAAGCCTGTACATGTCCGGGACTGTCTGAAGTTTGCTAGAGAGCATTTGGATGATCCAGAGGAGTTTTGGGAGAATGTCCTATGGTCTGATGAAACCAAACTGGAACTGTTTGGTAGAAACACAACTTGTCGTGTTTGGAGGAAAAAGAATACTGAGTTGCATCCATCAAACACCATACCTACTGTAAAGCATGGTGGTGGAAACATCATGCTTTGGGGCTGTTTCTCTGCAAAGGGGCCAGGACGACTGATCCGGGTACATGAAAGAATGAATGGGGCCATGTATTGTGAGATTTTGAGTGCAAACCTCCTTCCATCAGCAAGGGCATTGAAGATGAAACGTGGCTGGGTCTTTCAACATGACAATGATCCAAAGCACACCGCCAGGGCAACGAAGGAGTGGCTTCGTAAGAAGCATTTCAAGGTCCTGGAGTGGCCTAGCCAGTCACCAGATCTCAACCCTATAGAAACCTTTGGAGGGAGTTGAAAGTCCGTGTTGCCAAGCGAAAAGCCAAAAACATCACTGCTCTAGAGGAGATCTGCATGGAGGAATGGGCCAACATACCAACAACAGTGTGTGGCAACCTTGTGAAGACTTACAGAAAACGTTTGACCTCTGTCATTGCCAACAAAGGATATATCACAAAGTATTGAGATGAAATGATGAAATTTTGTTTCTGACCAAATACTTATTTTCCACCATAATATGCAAATAAAATGAAAAAAAAAACAGACAATGTGATTTTCTGGATTTTTTTTTCTCAGTTTGTCTCCCATAGTTGAGGTCTACCTATGTTGTAAATTACAGACGCCTCTCATCTTTTTAAGTGGTGGAACTTGCACTATTGCTGACTGACTAAATACTTTTTTTCCCCACTGTATATACCAGGATGGGTGACATATGTACCAGGATGGGGGACATATATACCAGGATGGGGCCCAGGATAAGGGACATATATACCAGGATAGAGGACATATATACCAGCATGGATGACATATATATCAGGACGGGGGACATATATACCAGGAGAGGGGACATATATAACAGTAGGGGGGACATATATATATATATATAAACACATGGACCATGTACACAGTGAACAAGTCTGTACGACAGTGTTCACACCACCAAAAGACTGAAACACTGAAAAACACAGTATAACAAACGATATATATAGCCACTAACACATACATGTATATATTACATAGTCTCCTTTATTTTGTATATTGCCGTCCCTTATTATATAGTGCCCTCTGCAAAAAATGTATACTAAGCCGCTCTACCAAATGTCAAGGTATACCCATATCAGAGCAGTCCCTAACCGATGTATTTAAAAACCTGACCATGTGTATAGTACCTATATGAGCAGGATTCAGAAAGGTAATGTCCGATGTGGACACGCTGTGGAAGATTGCTTATTTGTGCATGTCCCACAAAGGAGGGGTGGAGACCTCCCTAATCTTGCAAAAGCAAAAAACCAATTGAATATAAACACATGGGTCATGCACACAGTATATATACCAGGATAGGGGACATATATACCAGGATGGGGGACATATTTATCAGGTTTGAGAACATATATACGAGGATGAGGGACATACATACCAGGAAGGAGCCTAGGATGAGGGACATTACTACATATTGGGGGATAGGTGTTAACACATATGACGTGTGTCCTTATAGGATTTAGAACTCTTTAACGGCCCATGCATCTGACCAACATGTGGAGGGATGGAGCAGGGGCTGGTCCAAATTTTGCACCAAGGCCCATTGGACTCTAGATACGCCACTGACGATAGACTACATTTAGACTGGCCAATGGTGGTCACTGATACATGCAGGACAATTAGTGATAGTTTAAATACTCTACTTAGCCTGGCAGACCGCACTTCCATGTGCACAGAACGATTATTAATATGATCGTCCGTGTACGTACAAAATCATTGTTCTCGGCTGCACGTGCCCTGTTTATACCAGACAAAGTGCTGCAGAGAATGATGATTTTTAGGCATTTTTAAGCAAGATTGAAAAAATGATTTTACCGGATAAACAAGCATTTTCTTTGTTCGGTGGGTGATTGCTGGTTGATAATATGGAAATGAGCCTTTGGGAGGATTAGCTGTTGGCCCAGTGCGCATTGGGATAACAGCAATCTAAAGCCCCTTCACACATAGTGAGATCGCTAGCGATTTCGCTAAAGCGTCACCGATTTTGTGACGCAACAGCGATATCGCTAGCGATCTTGCTACATGTGACACCTCCAACCCGGCTCCCCACTGGATATCTCTGATCATGCGAGAACGGCCTGGTCCATTTCTCGTCGTCGGCTTCCTGCTGGCGCCGACGAGCGACTCCATGGACGAGGGCGGAAGACATCACCCTCGCTGCGTGTGACAGGTAAGTGACAACCCCCGACAGCTGCTGCATCGCTAGTGAGACCTGCCTGTTTGGCAGCTTACTAGCGACCATTTAGCGATGCACCAGCGATCCTGACCGGGTTGTATCGTTGTTGGGATCACTGGTGCATCGCTAAAGCCCCCGTCACACAGAGCGAGATCGCTAGCGAGATTGCTGCTGAGTCACAAGTTTTGTGATGCAACAGCGATCTCACCAGCGAGATCGCTGTGTGTGACACTTATCAGCGACCGGCCCCCCTGCTGGGTATCGCTAATCGTGCTCGAATGGCCTTGACATTTTTTTGATCGTTGGTTTCCCACTGGCCAGCATGCATCGCTGCGTGTGACAGGCGGGAGACCAGCGATCAGCGAGCTGGAGCTGGTAACCAAGGTAAACATCGGGTTTCTAAGTGCCACACGGCGCTTAGAAACCCGATGTGTACGTTAGATACCAGCGCGCTGGTGCAGGGAGCTGGTAACCAAGGTAAACAGCGTGTTTCTAAGTGCCGTGCGGCACTTAGAAACCCGATGTTTACCTTGGTTACCAGCTCCCTGCACCAGTGCGCTGGTATCTTAGCGTACACTGGGGGTAACTAAGCGACGTGCTTAGGCAGGCACAGACATTCTGCTGCAAGTTCTCCTTAAAAGACAGTAAAGCTAAGCTTTTTTTTCCATAGATTTAATATGTAACTCTGATTTCAAGAAAACTTGCAAAAGAATATCTCCTCCCCTCTCCTCACCATAGAATCTTATAAGTACCAACCATGACCTTCCATCTCAGTAATACAAAGGTCTATCTTCACTGAATACAGATTGAGAGTGTAAGGCCGGGGTCGCACTAACCGACGCAAAATACGGTCAGTATTTTACATGCGTAATACGGATGAATGACCCCTAAACAGTGATCCGTATGTCATCCGTAATCAAGGTGCGGTCGCGTATTTAAGCATCCGTATGCAATCCGTATGGCGAGATTTTCTCGCCGCCTTGCAAAATGGACAAATAATGGAGCCCTATGACAGGGTTTCTAACATAAACGAAATAATAGATATAGACACATAGAATGCATTATATATACATATATATGTATTCTATGTGTCTATATCTATTCTTTCTTTTCTTTATTAAACCTGTCAGTGTGATTTTACTGTATCGCGCACTGAATTGCCGGCTTTGCTAAATGACACCAGGTGCGTATTTCTCGCATTGGCGTACTACGGCCGTAGTACGCTGACAATCGCAGAGCGTAGAATACGGATGAGAAATATACGGCTGGTGCGAGGTACCCCATAGAGAATCATTGGTCCGTGTCTAATGCGTGCTTTTAGCGCCTCTCACTCTGCCGTATTCCTCGCCAGTGTGACCCCGGCCTAAGGGTGTGCACACGCTGCGGATTTGGCCCTGCAGATCCACAGCAGTTTCTGCTGCGGTGTACATACAGTACCATTATTCCCTATGGGAAATGGAAACCTCAGGGCAGACGGTGCGGATTTTTCCGTGCGGATTTGCTGCGGTTTCTAATCCGCAGAAAGAATTGACATGTCAATTCTTTCTGCGGATTCCGCAGCGGTTTACCATCTCCTCCATTGTGGAGATGGTAAAACCGCAGGGCAAAACCGCAGGATAATCCGCAGATAAACCGCAGGTCTTTTTACCTGCGGATTTATCTGCGGATTTTGAAAATCATCGCGGATCAATCCGCAGCAGATTCCGCTGCGTGTGTACACAGCCTAAGATCAGTCCAGGAGGAGAAAGAAGCAGATTTATCTAATAAGATATATTACAAAGTTGCTCATTTTCATGTGTGCTATATATTTATGAAATTAAAATGTAACTGTTGGTTACTTTAAGGTTAAGTAAGGAGAGACTTCATGTGAAGTTAAACATGCTGTTCCAAGAACAAAGTTTAAATCAACAGATCTTGGAATAATAATAATTTCCACAATTGGATGTGTATAAATAAAATGTTCCTGTGCTGAGATAATCTTAGAAATGTTCTGTGTACTGTGTAATGGCTGTGTCTGACTGTGCAAGAACATGGCGTGATCATAACACAGCTCCTGGGCAGGGGAGGAAGCAAAAGAGAGTATACAGACTTTACAGCCGGGGATTGCAAATAATTCTTTCTTTGAGATAAAATATTGTTTAAAAACATGTACATAGTGAAATGCTTTACTGACAAATTAATCAGCTGTGATCCCCCACTGTAATGTCTGTATCCTCTCCTTTGGCTTCCTCCCCTGCCCAGGAGATGTGGTATGATCAGACCATGTTCCTGCATGGTCAGACACAGACATTACACAGTACACAGGAGGGGCACATTTATAAGATTATCTCAGCACAGGAACATTTTATTTAAACACATCCAATTGTGGAAATTATTATTATTCCAAGATCTATTGATTAAAATGAACTTTAGTTCCTGGGAAACCTCCTGTAAGTTAGCACATGGTTAGCACAAAGGACTTACATATGAATTATTACTTCCAAGGACATTACAAAGCATCATGGAAGATTTATTACAATTGGAGGAAAGACATTTCCGGCAGCCAAATAGCCGGAAAGGGTTCTTTACAGTTAGTGTAGTCAGACTATGGAAACTTTGCCTTCCAAGACCCTGATACACATGATTGCTTAGCTCTTGTGTTCTCTATCAGAAATCCAATGTGCCAGATCCATCATCTGTCGGGAGGAGAGTCAGGAGGCCCCAATATTCATTAGATTATTGTCAGATTGTACCGACATTAGTCTAATGTGTATGGGGGCCTCTAAACCTGATACTAATCTCCATCTTTGGTCATCATCATGTCATTTTTAAGTACAAAATAGCTACGGTATTATATATAACATTTTTTTGAAGATACAACTGGGGAAAAACTACAACTCCCAACATACCACAATCTGGAGAGTGACAGGTTGGAGATCCCTATTATAAAATGTTCATTTTGTCTGATTTTTCTCTTTATAGGTATATTTTTGAGTAAAATGCAAATTGTTCTTTTAGTCTATAAACTTCTGACAACATGTCTCGGAATTTCCAAGCAATAAATTTTGCATTTTTTTATGACAAAGAAAAATGTTCAAAATAAAAAAAAAAATGCAGTGCTTTCAGACCTCAAATAATGCTCAGAAAACAAGTTCATAATTATTTAGAAACAACAATACTAATGTTTTAACTCAGGAAGAGTTCAGAAATCAATATTTTGTGGAATAACCATGATTGTTAATCACAGCTTTCATGCGTCTTGGCATGCTTTCCACCAGTCTTTCACACTGCTTTTGGGTGAGCTTATGTCACTCTTGGTACAAAAATTTAAGTTCTTCTTTGTTTGATGGCTTGTGACTATCCATCATCCTCTTGATTACATTCCAGAGGTTTTCAATGGGGTTCAGGTCTGGAGAATGGGCTGCCCATGACAGGGTTCTGATGTGGTGGTCTCTTAATTTTTGCCAGAGCTGTATATTTGCTCTGCCATGAAGATGCACATTCCTAATTAGTGCACAGAGATTCACTAATGAAGGCAGGATAAGGAGTCAGCATTCAATTAGCGCTTCAGGGTGGTAATGTGTTAATAATGCCTCCTTTTGTTTTAGAGAGGATTACGCCATTATCACATTAGGACATCACCCACTTTAGTAACTCTGTGCGGTTATCTGCACTATCTAATAGTATCCGTTACAGCACAGAGACCAGTTATTAGGTCATCGTCATTTCAAGGTCAGCGGGAACAAAAAAATACCGATGTTTGGTTTTGCGCTTTTGAAACAAAATGTATTTTCACAAAAACTGAAATGTAGGGGGCGCTATAAGTAAAGACTACATTTGGTTTGAAGACATTTTATGGTATATTCCCAATCAGAAGACCTTATGTGGTCATTTTAGTGGCCAAAAATCAGTTCTGTGCTTCTGAATGGGTTTTTTTTTCTGTAACACAGGATTTAAAAAAAAAAAAAAAAATGCTATAAAGATGTAAAGTCACTGAAATTTATGGATCAAATCTGCTTTGTGTGAATATATTTTTACATGAGCAGGTATTCCTTATAGAGGACCTGTCACCAGGTCAAAAGTTGACAGTTTTTACTCTTACTTTATTCTGGGTTATCATCTTTACAATGGGGCGGTGCTTACAGGGTAATAAGGCAGAGCAGCCTAAGCCCATATCTCTGGAACAGTATGGCAAAATAAAAAAAAAATGACGTACTCAAGGGAGCAGCGGGAATAAAATAAGATAACATTTTTTACACTTTTCGCCTGGTGACAGGTCCGCTTTAATAATAGGTAATAATATAATGAAACAGATACAGTAATGCATAGATTTATAATAAATACTATAAAAACTAATTTTTAAATATAACATACTGAGCTTTTTTAGTGGCTCAGTGCCTGAAATTTTGATTATTTAAACAGGAATGTTACGTAATCTACTAATAAAACGGCAGAATAAAGTCGATTCAAAATGCTGTATGAGATTTTAAAAAAATTGCTTCCTACTTCCAAAGACAGTGTCAATTTCGTAGTTCTACCCCATAATAATAACCTTTATTTTTATATAGCGCTAACATATTCTGCAGCGCTTTACAGTTTGCACACATTTCCATCACTGTCCCCGATGGGGCTCACAATCTACATTCCCTACCATTATGTGTTTGGAGTGTGGGAGGAAACCGGAGTGCCCGGAGGAAACTCACGCAAAGACGGGGAGAACATACAAACTCCTTGCAGATGTTGTCTTTGGTGGGATTCAAACCCAGGACTCCAGCGCTGCAGTGCTAACCACTGAGCCACCGTGCTGCCCGTTGAGGTAAGTAGTACTGAGCTGTAATAATAGGATCCAGCCCATAGACAAAAGTTATTTCTGACCATAAGGGTATACTGTATTTACACGTCTTTTTCAAGAGGGCAAATTTGCCAAGTTTTTCAAGAGGAAAATGCTTCCGAAACCACTGGCATTTTTTTGCTGTTGACTTGAGTCTTTTTTAGCTATTTGTTTTTTTCCTGAGCGTTTTGTTTTTTTTCTTGTGTTGTCTTTTTTTACTGGCATTTTCTGGTAATTTTTTTTTAACTCTATTGAACAATGAAGAAACCTCTAGCAGTTTTGCAAGCAAAATCATGGGCCAAACTCAGAATTAAGACACCCTGACGTCTTCCGGAATCTTTTGAGACTTTCCATTGACTTCTATAATAAAGTATAGAGCGTCTTCAGAACTGAAACCTTCTGAAGACGCTCAAAACCAAAACCAGGGGAAGAGTCTTGAGGAGATCATTTGCATATTCCCAGTGCCTTCTGGGATAAGTGAAGAGTCTCCGCGAGCTCAACGATCACTGGGTTTTGGCCATTGCAGCTGAAAAGAGGAAATCGGAAAACCAGGGGAAGAGTCTTGAGGAGATCATTTGCATATTCCCAGTGCCTTCTGGGATAAGTGAAGAGTCTCCGCGAGCTCAACGATCACTGGGTTTTGGCCGTTGCAGCTGAAAAGAGGAAATCGGAAAACCAGGGGAAGAGTCTTGAGGAGATCATTTGCATATTCCCAGTGCCTTCTGGGATAAGTGAAGAGTCTCCGCGAGTCTCCGCGAGCTCAACGATCACTGGGTTTTGGCCGTTGCAGCTGAAAAGAGGAAATCGGAAAACCAGGGGAAGAGTCTTGAGGAGATCATTTGCATATTCCCAGTGCCTTCTGGGATAAGTGAAGTGAAGCCGTTGCAGCTGAAAAGAGGAAATCGGAAAACCAGGGGAAGAGTCTTGAGGAGATCATTTGCATATTCCCAGTGCCTTCTGGGATAAGTGAAGAGTCTCCGCGAGCTCAACGATCACTGGGTTTTGGCCATTGCAGCTGAAAAGAGGAAATCGGAAAACCAGGGGAAGAGTCTTGAGGAGATCATTTGCATATTCCCAGTGCCTTCTGGGATAAGTGAAGAGTCTCCGCGAGCTCAACGATCACTGGGTTTTGGCCGTTGCAGCTGAAAAGAGGAAATCGGAAAAACCGCGCGCCGAAATTTGGCTCATCTTTCATCGTTTTTAAGAAATCTCAAGATGGAAGAGGCCAGGAGCCATTTGGTGAGCTGCATTTCTTGCTACATGTTCACAGATTTACCAGTGGAAAAGCCAAACTTCACATGCCACAAATGCAAGCTTGTGTCCCTGTTGGAGGAAAAGTTGCAAAATCTCGAAGAGAGGTTAGCTACGTTGAAGATCATTAAGGAAGGTGAAGAGTTCTTGGACAGAGCACAATTATCTCTTCATGTTACAGAAAGAGAAGAAATTCGAAGTGCACCTGAAGAAACAGAGGAATGGAGACATGTGACCCAGAGAGGCAGGAGGATCAGGAGGCAGTCAGCACCCATACTGCTCAGGAACCAGTACCAGGCTCTCACGCAGGAAAACGATGAAGAAATACATCAGGATAAGACTTTGCCAACAAACAGCAACCTTGTACGCCCTCAGAGTCCTCCTGGATGGAGAAAGAAAAATGTTGTGAAGAAGAAACGGAGAGTGGTGGTCATGGGGGATTCCCTGCTGAGAGGAACAGAGGCCGCTATCTGCAGACCGGATATAACTACAAGAGAAATGTGCTGTCTTCCAGGTGCAAAAATTAAAGATGTGTCTGACAGGATATCAGGACTCTTCAGACCTACAGATGACTACCCATTCCTGCTACTACATGTGGGGACAAATGACACCACAAGAAACGACCTGGAAACCATCTGCAGAGACTTTGAAGACTTAGGCAAGAAAGTGAAAGAACTGGGAGCGCAGGTGGTCTTCTCTTCCATCCTCCCAGTGGATGGCCATGGAACAAGGAGGTGGAATAAGATTCTGCAGGTGAACAACTGGCTACGTCGATGGTGCCGTCAGCAACGATTTGGATTTCTGGATCACGGAGTGAACTACTTATACGATGGACTACTTGCTAGAGATGGGGTGCACCTTACGAAGACTGGAAAGCATGTATTTGGAAGTCGCCTTGCTACACTTGTAAGGAGAGCTTTAAACTAGAACAACATGGGAAGGGAAGCAAAAGACCAGAAAAAGCCATACACCTGACAAATGCTATTGAGAACTCTGCTATTAGAAGTGGAAAGGAAGAACAAAGACGAAAGAATCTAATTAATAAAAATATTGGAGAAAGAGAAACCAATCACAAACTAAAATGTTTCTATACTAATGCACAAAGCATGGGCAACAAACAAGGAGAATTGGAACTACTAACACAGGAACAGAAATATGATGTAATTGGAATCACTGAAACTTGGTGGGACAATACACATGATTGGAATACAAGACTAGAAGGATACAACTTATTTGCAAGAAACAGACTTGATAAACGAGGAGGGGGTGTCGCATTGTATGTTCGAAACGCATATATCTGCACAGAGATTGAAGCTTCAGAGACTGGGAGTTCTGTGGAAACTGTTTGGGTAAGAATACAAGGACAGAACAATGGAAAGGACACCATTGTAGGCATTTACTACAGGCCTCCTGTGCAAGCCGAAGATATAGATGAACTCTTTATGCATCAAATGGCCAAGTTCTCCAAAAAATATGACATAGTTGTCATGGGAGATTTCAACTATCCAGACATTTGTTGGGAAGCTCTCTCAGGCAAAACTAACAGGTCAAGGAAATTCTTATCCTCTCTTGCTGACAACTTTATCTTCCAAAAGGTAAGGGAGAAAACAAGGGGAACTGCTACCTTGGATCTAATCCTTATAAACAGGGAGGAAATGGTTGAGGAGGTAAAAGTGGCTGGGACCCTAGGAGGTAGCGACCATGCTATTTTAGAATTTTGGATTACTAGAGGTGGAAGACCTGTGAAGACTCAGACGTCAAGGTTAGATTTCAGAAAGGCAGATTTTAAGGGATTCAGAAAGAGAATTGGAGGGATCCAATGGCTGGATATCCTTAAAGACAAAAATGTCCAGGAAGGATGGGAAATCTTGAAAAATGAAATTCTCAAAGCACAGTTGTTAACAATTCCGAAAAGAGGGAAGAATAGGAAGCATTTAAGGAAACCAGGATGGATGAACACAGAACTTAAGCACATGCTAAAAAGGAAGAAAAAAATGTTTATAAAATGGAAAGAGGGAGGCATATCTAAAGAAGAATATAATGCTGTCTGCAGAACCTGCAGGGCACAAATCAGATTAGCTAAAGCTGAAAATGAACTGAGGCTTGCAAGAGATGTCAAAAGCAATAATAAAGGATTTTGGGGATATGTCAAAAGTAAAAGAAAAGTCAAAGATGCTATAGGATTTTTACAGGATGAAAATGATGAAATGGTAAGACAGGATGTTGAGAAGGCTGAACTTTTAAATTCCTATTTTGCATCTGTTTTCTCTCAGAAAGGAAATGCAACATCAACTGTTATTCACTGTCCTATTAAGGGAATAGAAGAATCCAGGATATCTATAAACAGAAAGATAGTGAGGAAACACTTAGCTAACCTAAATGAATTCAAGTCTCCAGGTCCAGATGAATTACACCCCAGAGTACTGAAGGAGATAGCAGAAGAAATTTTTGAACCCCTCTCCATAATCTTTGAAAATTCTTGGAGAACAGGAGAAGTGCCAGAAGACTGGAGAAGAGCAAATGTTGTTCCTATCTTCAAAAAGGGGAAGAAGGTGGACCCAGGCAACTATAGGCCGGTGAGTCTGACTTCTATACCAGGAAAGATCTTTGAACAAATTATTAAACAACATGTATGTCAATACCTGGATAAGAATGAAGTGATTAAACAGAGTCAGCATGGGTTTCTAACTAATAAGTCATGTCAGACTAACTTAATTTCCTTCTATGATGGTATCACTGATTGGGTGGATCAAGGAAATGCTGTAGATATAGTATATCTTGACTTCAGCAAAGCATTTGACAAAGTCTCTCATACAATCCTTATTGAAAAAATGACTAAGTATGGAATGGACAAGGCAACTGTTAGGTGGATTCATAACTGGCTTAGTGATCGGACCCAAAGAGTGGTCGTAAATGGCTGCACATCCAGTTGGAAGAATGTCTCAAGTGGGGTACCACAGGGCTCTGTCCTGGGCCCTGTATTGTTCAACATCTTTATCAACGATTTAGATGAAGGAATTGAGGGTAAACTGATTAAATTTGCTGATGACACAAAGCTAGGAGGGATAGCTAATACTAGAGAAGAGAGAGAGAGGATTCAAAAAGATTTAAATAAACTGGAGAAGTGGGCAGCAACTAACAGAATGGTTTTTAACAGGGAGAAATGCAAAGTACTACATCTGGGCAATAAAAATGAAAAAAGCATATATAGAATGGGAGGAATAGGGCTAAGTGACAGCACATGTGAAAAAGACTTGGGTATACTAATAGATCACAGACTGAATATGAGTCAACAGTGTGATGCAGCAGCAAAAAAGGCAAATGCAATTCTAGGATGTATTAACAGAAGCATACAGTCTAGATCACGTGAAGTCATTATTTCCCTCTACTCCTCTTTGGTCAGACCTCATCTGGAATATTGTGTCCAGTTTTGGGCACCACATTTTAAAAAAGACATCAACAAACTGGAGCAAGTTCAGAAAAGAGCGACCAGAATGGTGACCGGTCTGCAAACCCTGTCTTATGAGGAAAGGTTGCAGGATTTGGGAATGTTTAGTTTGCAAAAGAGAAGACTGAGAGGAGACTTAATAGCTGTCTACAAATATCTAAAGGGCTGTCACATTGTAGAAGGATCAACTTTATTCTCATTTGCACAAGGAAAGACTAGAAGCAATGGGATGAAACTGAATGGGAAGAGACACAGATTAGATATTAGAAAAAACTTTTTGACAGTTAGAGTGATCAATGAGTGGAACAGGCTGCCACGAGAAGTGGCGAGTTCTCCTTCAATGGAAGTCTTCAAACAGAGGCTGGACAGACATCTGACTGGGATGATTTAGCGAATCCTGCTTTGAGCAGGGGGTTGGACCAGATGGCCCAGGAGGTCCCTTCCAACTCTACGATTCTATGATTCTATGATTCTATGAAGAAAGGTCGGGTAAATTCTTTTAATCGCTTGGCATCTTTGAAAATGTGAAGCAGTTAAAAGACGCTCAAAAGACTGAATGTATGATCAGCAAGTCGTTTTTACATAGAAATGATTAGGTTCATTCTTTTGAGCGTTTCGCTAGCCCTTTTTCAGAAATTTTTTTGCAGCAGAATCCACCTGAAAAAAGTAGACATGTGCCCAGACCCTTAGGCTATGTGCACACGCTGCAGATTCACCAGCAGATTTTTCTGTGCGGATCCGCAGGTAAAATTACCTGCGGATTGACCTGCGGTTTTCCCCTGCGGTTTCACACCTGGACAATGGAATAGGTGGCAAACCGCAGCGGAATCCGCAGAAAGAATTGACATGTCAATTCTTTCTGCGGATTCAAAACCGCTGCTTTTCCGCAGTGAAAAAAACGCAGCATGTGCACAGCGGAGTGTAAATCCCATAGACTTAAATGGTACTGTACACTGTCTGCAGAAATGCTGCGCATCCGCAGAGGCCAAATCCACAGCGGATCCGCAGCAAAATCCGCAGTGTGTGCACATACCCTACGGCTAGAAAGCATAAAGATAAAGCACAGCCAATAAAAAGGTTAAAAAAAAAATATTTATTCCCAATATTCTCACTTTCTGTATGTGAATTCCAACTATCCCAATGGACTTCGATGGTCATGTTGATTTCCTCATTAATCCTCATTAGCAATTGTTTGCCCAGTCACAATTATCCACTGTCTACCTAAATCAATGCAAGAAGATTGTCTTGTTTAGTGAATGTTTCCACAATGATCAGAATGCTTTCCACTGGACTAAACCCTTTAACTGCTTAATCAATCTTAGCGGAGATAGGCGTCCCATGTAAATCTTATCAAACTGCAAATATAATGGGCTTTTTGTTTGCAGGGTGTCGATTGAGCTTACAAGCTTTGATAATTCTTCTAGACAGTCAATAAATAGAGAGTCACTTACATGGCCAGTAGGAGCCTAACTAAACTATTTAATCTCCAAAATGACAGGCAAAACAATGAACTCTGAACTTAATCCTCTCTGAAAAATCTGGGCTCGGAGTGCTGCTCAAACAGCTTCTTAGTGGACACTCCACATATCTAACTTACATCTACAATGCTACCAAGATTTCTGGACGTCATCTATCTCTTCAAAGGATTTTTTACCGCAGAACAAAAAAAACGTGAAGCATAGTCCGCCATAGGCCTCTTTCCATATGATCTAATCAGGCACCTAGACATTACCTTTCATAAGTCAGAGCTTAAGCTGCGCATTCTCCTGCTGAGCAGAGATGGGCAGATCGATTTATGGGACTCCAGTCCATCGGCCAAGTCAGTAATCTCTGGGAGGCTCATAAATCTCTTATAGAGAGATGTCCCAGCGATCCCATCCATGCCGGATCGTTGGTGGGATCGCTGGGACATCGTTATGTGTGACGGGGGCTTTAGTTTTTATTTAAGAAGCCTTCCTAATCTGCACTCATTACCTGTATTAATTACTTTCCCCACTGTACATTTCATTTCCTCTGCCCTAGTACATGATCTTACATTTATCTACATTAAACTTCAATTGCCATTTTTCAGCACAAGCCTCCAGCTTACAAAATCCCTCTGTAAAATTAAATCATCCTCTTCTGTGTTTATTGCCTTGCAGAGTTTAGTATCATCTGTAAATATTGAAATTATACTCTGTCATTAATAAATATATTAAAAAGAAGAGGGCCCAATACTGAACCCTGTGGTAACCCACTTTTAATAGTATGTAATGGTCATGTAATCTGTATGATTTTTTTTATATTTAAAGCTTAATAAAGCAATTTATACTCTTTCGAGTGGTGTCTTTTTGGGTATTTTGTACCCTGACTTTGGTCGTGTATCTGTATGACTGCAGGATTCTGTACTAATTGCACATGGAATTTATTGAGGACTACATAATGGAGCATAACTAGCCAACCAAAAATATAAGTTGGCTTCAACTGACATTTACATTTCATGACAATCCTCCATAAAGATGGACACCCACATGGATTATCCGAGCATTCCAGTGGGAGAGGGAAATTCACTGACTGACCACCTCACTACCGACCGCTGGGGAACAAATTTAACTCTTCTTCTTTGACAGTCCAGCTTGCCCAGTCCTGCTCATGTAGAAGTTTCAGCAGAACTGGACCTTTTCAAACATCCAATTGGGAGTTCTGGTTCAAAACTCTGTTCAGCTTTAGAAACACACAAACAGAATTCATGCCCAAAATGGGCCCATTTGTTAATTGATGCAATTGGAAGGAGAAGGGCCTCATTGATCATTATCGAGTTCGTTTGGATTATTGTCAGTTTTTTTAGAAAAGAACAAAAACTTCTTCATGCAGCATAATAATCAATGAGGCCCTTCTGTTTCTGTTTGAATCAGCTCTCCATGCAGATAGACTGTTAGAAGTATCTGTAAGCTTCTTACTTCCTTCTTATTGAGAATTATATGCTGACCCGTGTGTACATCCGTATGGGGAAATTGACAGTCGGCGACGTTGTATAGGCAGGCACTTTAACTCCTCCCGATTCAATGGTCTGGCTAGCTACTTATGTCTACTGTCTATGAAAGTCTTTTGTGATTATTCAAAGATTTCAAAAAATTCTCCATGCTGCGCAGACGTCTGGAGGACTATGGATTATGGATCGTCTGACAACACTATAACATTGTTCTGTGGCTGCTGCACCACTTCTGTAGTTGGTCAAGAAATCCCTGCTTGGCTTTTTTCAAAATGATCCTCTTTGAAAAAAATAAAAACAGAAGAAAGGTTTACTCCACCAGCAAAGGTATACTCACCCTAACCATATGCCTGCATAGGAAATTGTTTCAGGTCCTGGGAAAGTCATGTTAACCACTACTCAGTACCATTTAACCACGTAGAAGGAGACGCCATCGCTCATAACAGAGTAGTAAGATTTTAGAACTTTAGGTGTGGGGTGAGGTGCCTTCTCTCAGGTATTTCTATTTTTTCCAGAAAGTCACTTTAGATATGCATTTCCCAAGCTTGCCACCCATAACAGTGAATTTTACAATGTTTTATCATTGACCAACTCCCGGTCAATAATGTTTATGGTCAAGTGGACACCTGAGAATTATGATGATAACTCCCCAGCGTAGAGTCTATTATATGACTAATAAACCATTCATTTCCCTCGAATAGTAACATTTATAAAGATTTAAGTTTCACCGCAATGACAAAATTATCAAATAGGATGAGACACATTGTAGACCTCCTATCTGTCCCGTAACAGCCCATGGCGTCACGGCGTAGATTAGGAAGGGGGTCACTTGTACTGTTACATAGTGTACAAAGTTTATTTCTTGAAAGAATCGATTTTTTTAAGACATAGAATTAATGGCGTCTTCTCCTCCAACCACTTGTCAGACATTTCTAGGTCAAAGATCGTAACGATAATTGTTAACTCAAGAAAAAAACAAGTCTTCTGTTACGTCAATTGGTCGGGTGATGGGGATGATAATGTAACTACTATGATAGCGTAACTACTACTAGCATAATCTTATCCTGCTAATTGAAATTTCCACATTCTGATTATTATCAAGAGAGAAGAAGAAAGTGTTCATAGACTGTGACTGACATAGTGAATGTGCAATAGATGGAAGGAAAGGACATTGTCCTAGCAATTGATGATGTAGCACTAGAGCGGAATCTGTCCTGCACATCGGTTATACCTTATCATGCTATCATGTTACACTGAATAAAACAGAAAAATACATGAACCCCTTAGTAATAAAAGTCTTTCAATCCTAAACGTCCCCATTGCAAATTCACCGTAGACTAGAATAGGGGTAAATCTTAACTCTTTATTTATTTGAATTATTTCTCTCTCTACTGCCCAGTTGATGGTAACTAACGTCTAAGATAGTAAGAGAAATTAGTTACCATCAATTTAGCTGGAGAGAGAAATAAAAATGATTTGTTTTAGTATTTTTTCATCAATTTATTTCAGGCTAGCTGCACAATTTTATAATAAAGCAAAACAAACAATCCAGAACTAATCAGCACACTAACAAATACGAGAGGATACGTGATTAATTAATTAGCATACATTTAATTATCCAAAAAACAAATTGAGTTGAGGGGATTTTTTATATATATATATATATATATATATATATATAATAAAATGTATACTAATGAATGATTTGCTGGTGTGCTTCATAGATTAGGATTGTTTGTGTTTCTTTTTTTTCTATGAATATTTTGTATACTAGAAAAGCACCCTCTATTTGTTTCTGTTTTTCTTTGCTTCCTTTTTTATAATTATCTAGTATGCCGTGAGTTTTTGACTCTTTGGGGGATGCTAATTTTATGTGGAGATAGAAGTTTTGTTTTTTGTTTTTTTTTTAAGGAAATCTGTCAGCAAGTTTTTGCTATTTAATCCCAGAGCAGCATAATATGGGGCAAATGAGCCTGATTCCAGAGACGTGTCACTTACTAGGCTGTGTGCTGTAGTTTCAATACAATCAGCGTTTTATTATCAGGAGATAGATTATCAATGCCTGACTAGATCTCACTTGCCTGGCAGTCCAGCTAATCGATGGAACCCCGCCCCTCCCCACTGATTGGCTGCTTGCTAAGAATGTACAGTGTACAAAGAAAGCTGCCAAATCAGGGATGTGGGTGGGGTTATACACAGCCCAGAGGTCATAGCTCTGCTACATCTACATCAGACAAAACAGGGATTCTGTCAAAACTACACCAAGCAGCCCAGTAAGTGACACATCTCTGGAATCGGGGTCTCTGACACTACATCATGCTGCTCTCAGATTATATAGCAAAAACCTATTGACAGATTCCCTTTAAATGGACAGCGTATTGACTTCACTATGTACCGTGTCCTCTGGGGGGGGGGTCACTGCAGAAAAACTAAATTTGCTTTCAAATTTCAGCGGATCACCCTGAAATCTTATTTTTAGGACTCTTCCAATGAAAAGAAATTGTCCCAGAAACAACAATCTCTAGTAGTCCTGGCAGAGAAATAAAAAGAAGGATGAATCTTGATTTCAATTGGCAAGAAGGCGATTTATTCCAACAGCTCTGAACATGTCGGGGGGGGGGGGGGGCAGCGCTATGAGAATGCGGACAATGAAACATATCTGTTTTTTTTCTTTTACTTGAAATCGCTTACGTAATGACAGCGCCTTCCCGTATTATATTTTTTCCTGATTAATTTAGGATGTTGTTATTGTATGAAATAAAAATGAATGCAGCTGAGTTTTCTGGCTGGATTATCCCGCTTGTTACATTTCCTTTGCATTCATATATTTCCATAGTTACATCCTGATTACTTCCTGAATAACAAAGAAGTTAAAAATGTATTCTTTAAAAAAGGAAACATACAGGTGAACTGCTGAACCCTGGTCGCACTGCGATCACTCTCAACCAGAATGGTTCATTTTCCTTAATCTTTCTCACTTGGAAAATGAAAAGGAGGAAATGACTAAAATCTATCAGAGCGAGCCACACATCCATAAAGCTAGCGCTCGTTACCTAACCTCTCTATTACTCCAAAGTGGAGCGTCACACCGTGTATCAGTCAGTGTATCAGAGCACCATTATCTGTGCATGCCACACCAGTAAAAGTGCATCCAAGTACCGTACAGAAAAGAGATCCACAGCAGCAATCCTCATATTTTATCATCCTGTCCGTTTCAGATTTACAATTCCGCCCTGGTCTATTTCTATATAGTTAAAACATAAACGTCATGTCCCCTTCCAGAAAATCCTGATCCCAGGTGTAGTTTGCAAAAAAAAAAAAAAAAAAAAAAGTGCTTTACTCACCGACCCCAGGTCCACAGCTCTGGTGTCAGTTACTGGCTGCAGGACTGATGTCACACTGACAGCGTAAGAGCCAATTACAGAGCTGCCCGAGTAGATGAGATCGCTAATTGGCTGCCACTGTGTCGACATGACGTCAGCACAGCAGCCAGGGTGGATAAAAATCAATGTTTTTTTAAAAAAAAAATCAAAAAAATCGGATTTTTTTTTATTTAAATCGGATTTTTTTCAATAAACTGCTTTTTGAGGAAAATATTTTACCATCCAAAGGTTCTTCCATCATGAGATAAAGCTGAGTTGTTTAACTCAGTAGAATAAAGGCTGTATATGTGTAACATTCACAATGCCATGCTCTTCCAGAGGTTTCTGTAGGATTAGTGGGCAGTTTCTCTTCTATATTATCACAGACGCTCGCTTTACTTACGCAGTTCTCAAAACTGAATTTGACTCCGCAGAGGTCCCAGCCTCTTCTTCACGGCAAAAATGTTACAACATGAACAGAGTTGAGAAAAAGACCTTAATCCTATTGTTCTACAAACCTATGAATACAGAATCAACCCCTTCAGTGCCAAGTCCAAGAAGTTAGACAATATGTTTCTGATTGTTTGGAGTGGAATAGATCTGCACAACACAAGAAGAATGTGAATCTAAGTGTGAGGAGGAGGAAGGGCAAGCAGACAAGAAAATGAAAGTGAAACTTTGAGCACAATACTGCAGCATAGCCACAGACAGACAAGTCTGGATCTGTTTGTGTGTACGATCTGAGGTTTATTACATTCTTTCCTTATAATGGCAGCAGGCCGTAAAAGAGACCCAGTTTGGGAATATTTTAATGAAGCTCCTTCGCCTATCGGTAAGGCAGGCATGCGTGCAAAATGCAAACGATACAACAAAGAGATGCAAGGCCTGGTGGCGCGATTGAGGCAACATCATGAGAAGTGCGGTGATGAAGATGACCAAAGAAACACTTCTGAACAGGCAGGATCTTCAGGTTGGTAAACATTTTTATTGAATCCTATTTCTAAAGACTGAACTGTCATGTGTGAGAAAAATTATATTTCTTATTATTACTGCATGTTACTGTCATTTGGTACAGTTATGAAGAAAAACAAATATTCCTTTTGGGCAGGGGCAGTGATGTGTTGTGTACAATAAGCAGAAATTGTATAAACAATAAAATAACAGCATTGACTTTTTTTGTTTAGGGGAATTCATGGATTCTGGAAACTATCCACCTCCAAGATCACCATCATCCTGTTCTACAGTTTCAGAGTTATCCATCCAGGATAGTGCTTCATTAGCAGCAGCGGCATCATCATCAGACACCCACAGCCACATATCACCATCACCCAAAAGGAAGAAAAAACCTTTACCTCCTGGAACCACCATAGAAAGGTTTGTGATAAGAACTAGCAGATTAGAAAAAGAGTTGATTGATGAAAAAATTGCCCAGTTTATTTATGCAACGAACTCTTCTTTCCGTCTGACTGAGAACCCACATTTCATTAATATGGTTCAGTCACTGAGACCAGGATACAGTCCACCCAGCAGAGCTGATGTTGCAGGGAAACTGCTGGATCAAGTGTACGAGAGAGAAATGGAGCAATTTGCAACAGCTCTGTAGGGTAAAATTGTTAACCTAAGTATTGATGGGTGGAGTAATGTCCACAATGATCCTATTGTATGTGCTTGTATAACAACAAAAAAAAAGGTAAAGTCTTCCTTGCACAAACAACTGATACGTCAGGAAATGCACACACAGCAGAATATTTACAAGAAGTGGCAGTAAAAGCTATAACGACATGTGAACAAAAATTCAAATGTCTAGTACGCAGTTTTGGTCACTGACAATGCTGCAAACGTATCCAAGATGAGAAGAGATTTAGAAGAGCAGGGAGGGAATACAAAGCTGCTAATAACATATGGTTGCAGTGCTCATTTGCTGCACCTCTTAGCCAAAGACTTAAGTGTTCCAGAAATAAAGGCTAATGTTGTTGAAATTGCTAAATACTTCCGTAATAATCATTTTGCTGCAGCAGCTCTGAATAGGATGGGTGCAACCAAGCTAACGCTCCCACAAGATGTTAGATGGAACTCTGTGGTGGACTGTTTTGAGCAGTATATCAAAAACTGGCCTATTCTGATGACACTTTGTGAAGAAAATCGAGATAAAATAGATGGCACTATCACGGCCAAAATCCTCAACATTGGGCTTAAGAGAAATGTTGAACATATGCTGAGCTTCCTGAAACCCATCTCTCAAGCTTTAAACAAAATACAGAAAAATAGCTGTTTTATTGCGGATGCTATTGAAATTTGGAAGGAACTGAGTGAACACTTAAAAACAGAACTACACATGGACAGAATTAAATTACAAGCAGTAAACAAACGAATGGGACAAGCACTGACTCCAGCTCATTTTTTGGCAAATATTGTCAATATCCAATATCAGGGTCAAAACCTAAGTGCTGAGGAAGAGGAGTTAGCTATGACATGGGTATCCAGCAATCGTCCATCTTTAATGCCAACTATAATAAACTTCAGAGCTAAGGGGGAACCATTCAAGAAATATATGTTTGCTGAAGATATTTTAAGGAAGGTCACACCAGTAAACTGGTGGAAGTCACTTAAGCGCTTGGATTTAGAGACTGTTCAAGTAATGATTTCACTTTTAACAGCAGTAGCTTCTTCCGCAGGCGTTGAAAGAATATTCTCTTCCTTTGGACTCATTCATTCTAAATTGAGAAATCGGTTGGGACCCAATAAAGCAGGAAAGCTTGTTTTTCTTTTCCAGATTATGAATAGGAACAAAGAAGAAGATGATGATGAAGATGACGACAAGTGAGCTACAGAGGACAGCAGGGACAGTAGTAGTATTTAAGTTTTTCATGTGTCGGCTGGGCTGACAGTCTAAGTTTCTTAAAATATATATATATTTTGTTTAGCCAAATTAGTTAACAAACATGGATGTTTGTTTAAGCAAATAACTTATGCTGTAATGTTTTTATTGTTTCAGTTGAATAAATCTATTTAAATTGTTATTAAGGTCAGGATTATTTTTCTCCTTCCTAAGTACAACAGAACAGTGGTGTCCAAATATGAATGATTAACCCATTAAACTGGGGAGAAAAAAGTAATATAAAAAGTGATTCTAAAAATCTTCATCTACTTGCATGTTAAAGTAGCAAGAACTAGTTTAGGTAGAAACTTTGATTTAAATCACTGATTTAAATCAAGCCTTACTGACTAGTGATTTAAATCGTGATTTAAATCGTGATTTAAATCAGTTAGATTTAAATCAAATCCACCCTGACTGCAGCCAATAACTGACAAAGCTGTGGACCCAGGAACAGTGAGTAAGGCACCGTTTGCTGTTTTGTAAAAAAAAAACTGCTCCCAGAAACAAATCACTTAAAGGGGGTTTCCGAATTGAGCAGAAAAGTCTTTAGCCACTCTACATGCAGATTGCTGAATTGTAACAGTGCGCAATGCACACACTGTCAGGACTCCCCATTACTGGCAGATCAAATGGGAGATCACGTGACCATGAATATGCAAATTGCATACTTGCAGACACATACTAAGTAGATTGTCATCCAACTCCCTCAACAGAATATTGAAAGAAGCGGGTGAGACTCTAATCATGACCACAAGTAAGCAAATGATATATCTGCAGTCACATCACTGCCTGCTCCTGATAGGAATATGGGGAATCCTGACAGTTGCGCATTGCACACTGCTAGAATTTAGTAGTCTACAGTCACATACAGTGATTGCAGACTTTTCTGTCCAGCCTGGAAAACCCTTTTAAACATGCTCACACCTGCTGCCACCACTAGAGGGATCTTAGGAGCCAACTGCATACTGTGCTATTATTGTGTTCACTACATGACAGCATGTACTAAGCCAATTAGCTCCCTCTAGTGGTGTCTTCAGGCAATTAAATATTATCATTTGAATGTGTTTTCCCAGGTTAAAAAAATCATCACCTACTGATAAGATAGGAGACATTTGTCTTATCACCTAAATTCCAACCAAGTACCATTCCCCTGTTTGAATTTAGCGGCAGTCAAACATAATCCCTGCTTTCAGCATTTAAAGACTTTGGGGCTAACAGAGACAGCCGAGCACGGTACATAGTCGTCACCTTCAGTCTGATATGAATCGAGTGACCACACACATTTCTGCTTTCTTCTCAACACTGGACATTCCCTATGTTGTCACATGACCACTGCTATGTTTGAAAAGACATGGATAACTGCTCATTTGAATAGCTAAGCCAGACCCCTTCTATTTAACAGCCAATGTGTATACTGAGAAGGGGGCTGGCTTAGCTACTCAAATAAACAGTCCGCCAGCCCACTTCACATACAGCTTCAGTCATGTGCCAACACCAACATATCCTGTACGCGTGGACCCGGACCAGAAATAAAGTATAGTAGTAACTTGTATAGTTTACTAATTGACACAGATTGAGCGGCATTATTTTAATTGAACAATCCCTTTAAAGGGGTTATCCTCTACTTGGACAACTCCTTCTCAATCCCTTTGTTTCCCTCTTATAATATAATAACACTTACACCCATCTCCAGTGTTGGCGCCATTCCAGCGGTGTCGGCACTGCCTCTCCCGGGGATTGCGTGACGTTATTAGGTCACGCAATCCATGTGGTCATTTATCGCAGGCTTTACTCTCCCAGCCTCTGGATGTACCACATACATCCGGAGGAAGTGAGAGAGATGCAGCTCCCCCTACCTCGGGATGATTTGCCCGAAGGAGAGTAAAGTGGAAGCTGATTGACCACAGGGATTGCGTGACATAACAACGTCACGCAATCCCAATGAATGGCAGTGCTGACACTGCTGGAATGGCGCCTGCACTGGAGATGAGTATAAGTGTAGATCACATTCATACACTCAGTATTTGGTCAGTATTTTACATCAGTATTTGTAAGTCAACGTCAGAAGTAGAAAAATCAGAAAAAAAGTATAATAGAAACACGTCACCACTTCTGTATTTATCACCCACTCCTGGTTTTGGCTTACAAATACTAATGTAAAATACTGACCAAATACTGACCGTGTGAATGTGGCCTTATTACTTTACTGTGGGCAAATATGCTGATTGAGAGAGGTTGACCGAGTAGTGGACAAGCCCTTTAAAGAGAGTTTGTAGTACTAGATTGATTTTCAATATAGTAAATGCTAGCATGAAATTTGAGAATTGTTATGTAGGTCTTCAAGTCTACACTGTCATGTTCAAAGACATTATTATAACATAATAATAATAATTGAATTATTATTTTTATATATTTTAGATTTAGATATGTTTTATTATGCTGCATATTATGTGTACTGTGTTATGCAATCATAAATATTACAATTAGTTATTAATGAATAATATAAATCACATATAGTACAAAAATAGTAGAATAAAATAAAAATATAATAATAATAATAATAATAATAATAACAATACTAATACTCTCTAAATGCTAATTATTTCTATGTGTAGAAGGTGCCTTCTAGATTAAGTTCAGCTTAGGATCTGCCTCTTTGGTTGCACCATACAGAGTTTATCAGCCTGCATATGAAATTCTTAGATAACCAGCTGCAGTCATATGACTCAATGTTAAATATCACATACATGGGCACACATCCTGTCCATTGCTTCATAACGAAAGTACATGAAGTAGAATAATAAATGATAACAAAACACGAATCATATCACTTTCAGGCAATATTTGGTGATACTGATTATGTAAGGTCTTTATGCATAAAATCATCATCACAAACATGGTGATAACGCTCCTACTGTATGTTCTCTATGAGACTCCTCTTTCAGGTGGCTTATAAGGACAATTGGAATGCCAGTCCTAAATCGTACATGCCAAATCCTTCTCTCCCCTGACATCATCTCTTGGGGAAGTTTCGCGAAACCCCCATACACTTTACAGTAGACTGTTGGCTGAACCCGCCGGTATCTGAAAGTTCATCCGACATTAGTCTAATGTGTATGAGGGTCTTAAGAGAAGCAGTAAAGTTTGGATCATACAGTACAAGAGATAGGTTCTCGTTACAGAACTCTTTTCTAGCACGTTGCTCAGGGGAGTGCCAGCTTCTCTTCATCCATCTTTATTATTTCCATGGAAAGCGGCGACATCTCTTTATATGCAATCACGTAGACAGTAGAAATCACTGTAGTTGTCTCCTCAAGATGGTTTTGCTCCACCATGCCTACAGAAAGCTGTTTGTAGATTACCCTATTGCTTATTTTACCAGTATCTATGGTGCACGTGTGCCAACATCTACACCTGAAAGCCACCAAAAAAACAGCAAGATATTGAATCTTTCATATACCAGTGCTTGATATGATCTAAATCAGGACCATAGTCAGTAGAATAAAGCTGGTCATACACGTTTCCCAGACATCTATCTCTCCTCAGTGTCCCATACACATGGACCCAGGGCTCCGCTGAACTTCCATGTGTTTTTGGGGTGAGTGGAGAAAGCTGGTGTCAGACTCCTCTGGCAGTTGCTTATGACCTTGAAGACATAAGGATCGAACCTTCTCTCGATTACAGTCTTTCGATTCTTTGCTCCCTGGACATCTGCCATGGGAGAGTCAGGAGGACCTGACATCCGATGGTTGGCCAGTCCTGCTGACCTTCATCTAATGTATATGAATCCCTAACTGTGTAGAATAGCCAACATGGCCACGCACATACTCTGGTGTAAGGCCAGCTTTACATGCAATGTCAAGAATCGTACAAATGCCCCTAAAACTCTGAAGCTTTGTAAATATAAGATAAGAAGTGGTGGTGGTAAATAGAAAATCTGTAGGAAATGGAGTCTCCTTTTATTTCTTTATCTCTGCTTTTCCAGATAGCATTCTGCCTTATAATGGAGTCTATTTCTATGTGTTTGCCTGAGATATGGTGGTCTCATATTCAGTGGTATATTCACTGATATCAGCCAATTGACTTGTTATCACATGCACGTCTTCCCAAAACCAATCTCATTCCTTGATAAACCAAAATCATCCAAGACTGGGGACGACCTGCATTGTCCTAACTTCTTGGCTCTAAAACAACATTGCTGATGTCTATTCTAATGTGCATGGCCACTTTGTGTTGAAGAAGTACGTTGATGGGTGAAACATCGTTCCGCCATTATAGTTATACAGATTTGAGCTGATATTTACAGTTAAACTTGTTCTAAGCTGACATACATGTTATATATACTGGGCAAATAATGACCAATGTATTACTGGAAGGGACATTCTGCTACGATCGGGTCAGGATTGGAGTCTGTAATTATTGCAACCACTAGGGGGAGCAGAGGCTAGTAACCTAGTCAAAGGAAGTCAGAGGTCAGTACACAGGAGTGGCAGTACGATATTGGAGGATTAGCAGGACATGTGGTCAGTAGGGAAGCCAGAGGTCGATACAGACTAGTGACAAAACGATATTGGAGGATTAGTAGGTCGCATAGTCAGTAGGGAAGCCAGAGTCGGTATGTAGGAGCGGCAGTACGGTACTGGAGGATTTGCAGATTGCATAGTCAGTAAGGAACCCAGCGGTTGGTACACAAGAGACGGTAGTACAGTATTGGATAATTAGCAGGTCATGCAGTCAGTAAGGAAGCCAGAGGTCGGTACACAGGAGACAGGAGTATGATATTGGAGGATTAGACTAGGCAGCACGGTGGCTCAGTGGTAGCACCGCAGCGCTGGAGTCCTGGGTTCACATCCCACCAAGGACAACATCTGCAAGGAGTTTGTATGTTCTCCCTGTGTTTGTGTGGGTTTCCTACCACACTGAAAAGACATACTGATAGGGACAGCGATGATAATGTGTGCAAACTGTAAAGCGCTGCATTATGTTGGCGCTATATAAAAAGATTATTATTATTTGCAGTAGTAGTAGGTCACATAGTCAGTAGAGAAACCAAAGGTCAGTATGCAGGAGGTAATTAGTAGGTAGCTTAGTCAGTAAGGAAGCCAGAGGTTGGTATACAGGAGACAGCAGGTACGGTATTGGAGGACTAGCAGGTCCCCTAGTCAGAAGGGAAGCCAGAGGTCAGTACACAGGAGACAGCAGTACAATATTGGAAGATTAGCAGATTGCATAGTCAAAGGAGCATGGTATGGAGAGCAGCAGTGGGTGAGAGAGCTAGACTAGAGGCTGGAAGCTCAAGAATCTTACAAGGAAGGAGGTGCCAGGCCAGGATGAAGCCAATCAGGAACAACACAGGGTGAGCCATTCAGGAACAACATAGGTACTGATATCTGATTTAGCAAGGCGCTGTCCAGACAGCTGAATAGTTCACAGGTTCGAGTCCTGACACATTCATTACAGAAGAGCAAAAGATCTTTCACATAAATGGTTCTTCATTTGTATATCAGTTAAAAAATTTAAACATCAAAACCAAAGAAATGAGCCGGAGCATTCGTTGGTATACGTTCAATGTATAGAAGCACCTTCACACTGTGGCAATTTAACAGACAAAACCTAAAATAGTACAAAATGAGTATATAACCTGAGTTAAACAAATAGTAATAGTACATAAAATCCATGCTACCCTGACAAGGTGTACCCCAATTGGAACAGTCCTATTCTCTATTATTAAAGCCTCACTTAGGGTCAGACGATGTCAATGTAGATGGGGACAGAGCAGAACCGATTTGGGTACATCTTGCCGTGGTGGGATGGCTTTTATTATCAAAAGCAGTGTTTACTAAGTAAAGCGGGGATTCGGATTTGTCTGTTTAGCAATCCTACGAGCACCTTTCACTGAAATTTAGCTTGGACTTCCGGACCTTATCTTGATCTCCAGTGTTTCTGTTAACTGCCATTTCTAATTTACATTTCCAACTGAGGAAAGGGCAACTTGAAAACACTTTGCTATCTTCTTAGGGCCCTGTCACACATAGCGACTCACCAGCGATCCCGACAACGATATGAACTTATCAGGATCGCTGGTGTGTCGCTGCATGATCGCTGGTGAGCTGCCAAACAGACAGCTTCACCAGCGATCAGCACCAGCGACGACGAGCGCGGGCGTCGCTGTGTACCTTAGATACCAGCGCGCTGGTGCAGGGAGCTAGAAACCAAGGTAAACAGCGGGTTTCTAAGCACCGCGCGGCACTTGGAAACCCGCTGTTTACCTTGGATATGAGCTGGGAGCTCGCTGGTCGTTGCGATGTGTGCTGGCCAGCGGGAGACCAACGACCCAAAAAAAGTCCAGAGTTTTCAAGAACGATCAGCGATACCCAGCAGGGGGGCCGGTCGCTGATAGATGCTACACACAGCGATCTCACTGGTGAGACCGCTGTTGCGTCACAAAACTTGTGACTCAGCAGCGATCTCGCTAGCGAGATTGCTGTGTGTGACGGGGGCTTTATAGTGTCTTCTTCTTTGTGGGTATCCACCATTTTCAGAGTGCTAGGCAGCTGCTTAGAAGAACCCTTGGCTGCTGTTTTTTTTGCAACAATAAGGTTGTAAAGGCCTTGAGAAGGCTCCCTGGTTTTACCATCATGGCTATGAGACACCTTTTTATAGGCCACCATTTGAACCAGCTGATGTATTGTGCTTTTTCATCAAGTGGCAAGATTGCTTTCAAATTACCGATAAATTTCAGCTGGTGTCATGGCTTTTTGCACCTCTCTTTTTTCATGTGTTCAATACTTTTTCCCTGTGTTTCTCTTTATTACCCATAACTTAATTTATGAACATCTATGGCTTGATTTATTTGCCTTTGTGGATTGGATAGGCTGTTATTGACATCTGGTGAGAATTTCATATCAATAGCACCTTTAGAAATATATTTACTTGGAAAATTGTTGACGTTTTCAATACTTATTTGACCTGCTGTATACATATATATATATTTTATTTTTTGTTTTTTAAGTTATAATGTGCAAGGAAAAAAAACTAACGGAAACAGGTGATCAGAGGCCGGCCACAGAAATATCTATTCTTCTTTACTTCACTGTACAGACGTATGTCCCAGGCGGCGCAGCACTTGTGATTTATTATGTTCACAAAACAGGAAAATGTTCATTATCAAATTCTGTGAGAACAGAGAAGTAATTGGCCTTTATTTCATATAAAAAACTGTTGATTGTTGCTTTCCTGACAATCTCTCTCAACACAGAACTTCCTGTTAAAATGAATCAGCAAATGTTGTAAAGTGGACTGATTGTTACTGCTGGGCAATACAATGCAACAAGCGTCTTATCTGCTGAAGCCTGCTTGTTACCCCCTGATCTTTCCAACCCTCCAAGCACATTGCTACAAATCCAATAGTCGTATATTATCTCGGGCAGACGGCTTATTTGCGTTAGCAGGAAACTGTACAATCTAAATCTAGTAACATTACACTAATAATACCCATAAGGTAATGGATAGTCTTACATAATGTTGTCTATATTCCAAAAATTCTCATACGAATACTTCTGTTCCACCTTGTCATGTCTTTTCTTTGTTCGTGTTTTTGGAAAATTGGTCATCAGAGCCGATCAATCGATCATACTCTTTATTACGTTCCATTGCCAAGCTTACCCTGTCACATTAAGGGGTTGTCCACTCTGAAGTTTAGTTTTATGAAAATAAAAAAAAACTGCATAAAAAACTGATACCAACCTCATAAATATCCATCTCTGCTCTTTTTCTAGTGTGGAGATTGGGGATGGGGTATATTTTAGGTGTATGTCCACAAATTGAGATTCTGATTTGGCTTTTATCCTAAGTCATGTGGCAAGACTCGTTAAACAGTCAGTAGAATCGCTGGGGTCCTGGGTTCGAATCCCACCAAGGACAACTTCTGCAAGGAGTTTGTATGTTCTCCCTGTGTTTGCGTGGGTTTCCTCCCACACTCCAAAGACATACTGATAGGGAATGTAGATTGTGAGCCCCATCGGGGACAGTGATGATAATGTGTGCAAACTGTAAAGCGCTGCGGAATAGGTTAGCGCTATATAGAAATAAAGATCATTATTAATAGAATCGTAGAGTTGGAAGGGACCTCCTGGGCCATCTGGTCCAACCCCCTATAGTGACTTGTAGGACCGCTGCTTCCAACAGGTGGTGCTATAGAGTTCTAGTCCTCTTCCTCTCTGAAGAGGCAATTTGCACATTACATTTCCCAGAGGCATGCCAGACCAGGCATGTCACTCTCCACAAGGAGAAACGTTACCCCTTAGACCTCATTTGTATGACAAGAAAAACAGCTAATTTATCAAAAGATGGAACAAAAAAATATTCTAACATGAACAACCCCTTTAAGGACAGAAAAAAATATTTTATTCTTTTTTTACTTTTTATCTGCGGTCTAAAAATCATTATTTTCTTATTTTTCTGCCACGTAGCCATATGTAGACTTGATTCTGGTGTTAGGAGTGGCGGAAGACACTAAATAAAAAATAAATAAAGTGCCTTCGCCACTTGGGGTCCACCGTGCGGTGCAGAGCACTATGGTGGAAATGTGCACAGGGTTGAACTGCACCCAGTGCTCTGAAGCAAGCTCTGCTGTGCTCACAGAGCTGCAGACAAAAAGCATATACAAAACGCTGAGTCTGTTCAAGGTCACAGACTCTCAACGAGGCACACACGGTATTAAGAGTCACTGGAGTAGCCTTAGACAGCAGGACTACTCCGTCTAGACCTACCGTAAAATAAGGCGCGTGGCATCGCAACTGCGAACGCTCGGCAGTTCTGCAACCGCAGCGCGGCGTGAACTGAGCCGCAGATAAGGCACCGCTATATCGCAAGCGCGATGCTGGACGCTAGCTGCTGAGGTAGATGGAGCATAAGCGCGCTGGCGCAGGCGCTGCTACTGGCCTGATCCCAAACACTCACACAATCGTATTATCAAAGGGAAGGGGTTTTTTAAGTCAGTCACCAGTCCAAGCATCCATCAACATACATACAGCAGCAAGTATGAAATACTAGCGCATGGCGGAACAGTCATGCACACTTTTTATACCAAACGGGACCTTCCGGAAATCTCCAAGGCTCCAAGAGGAGTCAATAGGATTCGACACAGGACCTGAGCACCTGACTCCCGAACTCCAATGGGAGTTCGTCCCGTGAGCATGCTCAGTTGAGGGAACAGAGGACTTAGCCTCTGGAGAGAGTTGCCGCAGGGCACTCTCCTCTGCAATCTCCTCTGCAGCAGCGCAGGAGACTGCAGAATGTAAGGGTCCAGATTTCAACATAGAAGAGGTAGAAATCTGACTCCTAACATCTTGTTATTTAAGAATTTTTTTAAGGTGAATGGAAAAAAAACAGTATTTCCACCATTATTCTTTGGAATCTTATGGTGTGCTATAAATGACAAGTTACTTTTTGGAGGATTTAGGGGGATGCAACATAGAATCTAGATTGCTTTTCTTATGCTTTGCTACCATTGTGCAGTGGTAACACTTTTTATTTTACTACAAATATTATTGGTATTTTTCAATAGATAATATTTGTCATTTTCCCCATAGCGGCTTGTTTTTTTTTCCAGACAACTTGTAGTTTTTATTTGATACCATTTACAGTACAAACGACTTGTTAGTTACTTTTTTTTTTATTTCTACAGGGTTTTTTTTGTAGGCATGCGGAACAAAAAACAGAAGTTCTAGCATGTTTGTTACAATGTTCAACGTGCATGATAAATAACATTATAATGTTACAGTTTTGCAGGTTGTTGTGAATATATCACTATCAATTATTTACAGGTTTTTAGGGTTAATAATAAAATTTTCTGTAAGAGAATGTTCACACAGAATTTTTCCTTTTGATTTTGAAGTGGATTCATATCAAAATGTATTCAAAGAGTATCTATTGGTTTTGAAGAAGAAATCAGAAGTGGATTCTAAAATAGAATAATTGAACTTTTAGGGTTCATACCCATCACCGTGAAAACAAAGTTCTGATTTTGGTCCAAAAATGTCGGACTGTGTCATGTGATTTTCATGCGAGTACAATCCGATTTTTCACACCTAATATTTGATTAAAATCTGAATGCAATGTGATTTTAACATGAACAATGAGCAATTTTCTATGTCATTTACACATAGTTTTCAAAGGAAATATTCTTCAATACATATATACAGTATATATATGTATGTATGTGTGTATATACTGTATACAGTATATATCTATGTTTTAGATAGATGAAAAGCTGGCAATTCATTTGCGCTGTACAGTAAAATCACAGCGTGACAGGTTAGAATAGAGTACATAGAATAGATATATACTCATAGAATAAATAGATATAAAGATGACATTGACATATATAGTTAGTACAGTGAGTGTGCAGCTTACTGTACATGTATTTAATCAATTAATTATTATTTGTCTGGAAAAAATTCTGTGGGATCCCCCAACATTTTATTAACCAGTAGAGGGAAAGCCGATGGCTGGGGGTAGATGTTTCTAATTGAAAGAATGACACAGACTCAGTTAATGAATCTAAATCAACCCATACTCATGTCATCACCCAGTTTACTGAAGCCAATGTCCCCTGTAACATAATTAAAATAATAAACAATATTCCTAACCTGTCCACTCTGCTACATCTAGATGGTAAGTTGCATAGTGCAACAATGCAGCCTGTTTATCCAGCAGAGACAGTGAGCAGTGTGGGCTCGCTCAGCTCAGTGTCTCGCGGTGATGAACTCTATGACCTGACTAACATCACCGCGAGCTTGAGAAAGTTCTCCTGCTCCCGGTGCCGTCAAAAAGGTCCTGGAAGTTCACAGCCAATGAACTCACTTCACCTAACTGACGTCAGGTTAGAAACAGGTGGGATGTTTGAAGTGATGTTCAGCGGCTTTCTAAACACCATTCTCCACATGTAGAACCATAGATATTTCCTAAGAATAGAGTGTGGGTGAACATATAGATAGGCTTACTTACAAAACCTATGCAGTTTAAATTGTGTATCTTGTCTTGAAATAAAGTAATATCTTCTATGTTCATCAGTGGAATTTAGTTTCTGCACTAAGAGCAGTATCAGAACCTTCTATGTTTGCGGTTTGTGTGATGAGACACTAATTCTAGCCAAAGCAATGCTCTACATTAATTTCCATAATTTCCAACACAGCACAAGTGGGAGTCATGAAATAGGATTTAGGAAATTAATAGTGATGAGCAATTGTGATCGGAGTTATCCGACCACGCTCGGGTGCTAACCGAGTTTCTTCGGCGTGCTCAAATAATATGTTTCCATCCCCACGGCTGCATGTCTCGCCGCTGTTCGACAGGCGCAATACATGCAGGGATTGTCTAACAAACATGCAACCCCTGCAGGTGTTGCGGCTGTCCAACAGCAGCCGTGGGGGCTGAAACATATTATTCGAGCGCGCCAAAGAGGCTCGGTTAGCACCCGAGCATGGTCGGATAACACCTTATGATGGGGATGCCTGTATTCTGCAGCGTAATACAGACAAGCTAAACAGATCAGATTGCAACAATTCTCAGCTACATCTGGCACAAAGAAATTTGCAGTCTGTCAATTCCTTATGCTGATATCAGAGGCGAGTTTTTTACCTCTAGATTTTTTTACATTTAATGTAATTCTATTGAGAAAATCTGCGCATAAGGCTTCTTTTACATTTACCAGGTTTTTTGCGGCCCATTTTTGCAGGGCGTATCGCCGCAATTTTCACGGTCTGCCGCAATAATGGACAGCAAAAAAACTTGCGGATCACCGCTTTTCTTGTTTCCAATACTATGGAAGAAGTATTGGAAAAAAAAAACGGCGTTTTTTTGGCGGAAGTAACGGTGCACCGCAAAAACAAACTTCCGTTGTTTTTGCGGCCCCATTGATTTTCAATAGGGGCCGTGTCCATAAGCCATGAAAAAGATCAAGCAGGCTCGATCTTTTTTCAGGCCGCAGTTATGGCACTCACGGCCATACAGCACACGGCGCACCGTGGAATTTTTGCGGGCTGATTTTGCAGCCCCATAGCGGCCATCGAAAACACGGTAAATGTAAAAGAAGCCTTAAACTCAGCGTATCAACAAAAGAAATTAACATGTTGGGAATTTGAAACACGCACAGCAGGTCAGTTTACATTGAGTGAAAAAAAAGCACAGAGGACAGGAAATTTCTCTATAAATCCCATCCGTTTTGCTGGAACTGTAAGGCGCTGTGTTTTTTTCGTGCAGCAAAAATACGCAGAATCAAAAACTCATCGCAGGAACTTAGCCTTAGGGTAGGTTCACACAACCGATTTCTCCACATATTTGAAAAACAGTCTGATTATTCGGATCAGACTTTGACCAGAGTGGCATCCGTTTTTCTCGGATGTAAAAAAAAGACGTTTCTCCCCATTCTATCACTCAGCGAAAATCAGACCCCACTCAGAGGTCATCCAAGTGCGGTCCGGTGTTTCATTGGCAATTTTGATCCGACCCATTGGATCAAAATAGGTCATGTCCTCAAATTTTTCAATTGAGTCCCATAGAATATCATGGGTATGAGTGCTATCCATGAAAACCACAGATAGCACTCAATCAGCCTTGTGCACGAGCACTGACCCATGCAGAATTTGCTGCAGATAAGCTGTAGATATGCCGCAGAAAAATCCACAGTACGTCTTCTGTGTGTAAATAAACCATACGGTTAGTTTCCACACATTACGTATTTGGGGGAGATTTTCCATTCGGATTACTAAACTGAAATCCAATCCTGGGCTTTTCTGCATTTAAAATTGGTGACTATTTTCTTCATTTATTCATGCAACCAAATAACGCAATAAAACAACCTAAGGTTACCACCAAATACGCGACATATGAACCCATTCATGGAGTCGCTATTGAATCTCATGGGTAAAATCTCAAGCTGCAAAAAGGTGCATTTCTTTAACAGGAATTAACATGCAGCAGATTAAAAAAATGCAAAAGAATTCCGAGATCCATCACAGGTACGAAAAAAGCACATTGCACACCAACGCATTTTGGCAAAAGGCCTGGTATACGTACAGGTATGTCTTCTTTTTATACATGATTTACATCTTAGAATTCTGTTGGATTTTTTTAATATGAAATAAAGATTTGCATTTTTTATACTATGGACTCCCTAACCAGTCCTTGGATCTTATTTCCTTTTCTTGATCATTGCTTCAGGTGTTGCTCCGACACTTCTGTGTAGTGGATGTACCTTCAACAACAGGCACCATCTACCTGGAAGACGACCCTCTCTCTCTTTTCTAATTTTCAGTTCTAATCTGTTTTAAATGCTCACGCTTCAAATGCACTTTGAATACTTTTTCCTATTCATTTAAATGTAAAATCCACTTTGCGGCTCATACGGTGACTTTCTAAGGGCTCTTTAAGATGCCTGTGATCATGAGTCCGATCTTGGATCTGAATACACGGACCGGCCACGCGTCTTCCGACCCACTGCTTCATATATTTCTATAAAGCTGTCGTGCTCAGTTCGGGAGGCACACGATCAGTTCAAGAGGTTGGACCGATAATCACAGACGTCTGAAATTGCCTGACAAGGCTTTGAAAACTCGCGAAGAACGCCTAAAAAAAAAATCTCTTCAACAAATATTTAGGAAAAGGAAACGAAAAATAATATAAAAAAAATCTCCAATCACCAAAGAGAAAATAACAATTCCTTAATTTTTTTTCTGCCTCAAAAAAACTCTAAACTTGTCATTCATCCCATTCCTACTGTGGTTCCATGTGTCCTGATGCCCTCTCGTGGTGGATTCCTCTTACAACATGCCATGAATGTATGGCTGCAGGACTATCGCTTCAACTGATGTATGCCGTGATGTATGCTATTGCATAGGCAAGCAATGGCATATCGTTTGATCGCCGGGGTGTACCTATCAATATTTATGTGGCCCTTGGGTGCCCCTTTTCGCTTTCAAATTTCCCTCGCTTACGTAGAGCAATACCTTCTTTTTTATTTTTTCAGTAACTTCTATAGTTTTTTTTCACTATCATTTTGGGACCGATATGACTTTCTTTTTACGCCATTTTTTTTTGGGGTAGTGAACAAAAAATAAAAAGCATCAATTATGACAATTTTTTTTTTTATTTCAATGGTCCATGCTGTATGGGATGAATATTAAGATATTTTATAAGTTATGCAAACATGGCATTATCAAATATTTCCTTTTTTTTACTTTTTAGATTTTATTTATGTTTTGGGAAAAGAAGGGGTAATATTAATGGTTATATTTTTAATTTTTTTCTTTTTTTACATTTTTATTGGTTGTATAATACACTGCAATACTCTAATATTCCAGTGTATTGTAAAATTACCTAATTTTATGAGGCCCAACCACAGCCTCACAAGGCAGAGATGGGGGGCTTCAGTGTGCCCCTGACTGTCATGACAATGCCATCAGCACCTCACAATCCCATAAGGGACTCCTTTCCCCATTTCCAACCTCATAAATGCTGCTGTGATTGGCGCTGACTCCATGTTTAGCAGTAAGGCTTCGTTCCGACAATGAGTTTTTTGTGCAGATTTTCCCCATAGACTTGTACTAGATACGGAAAATCCACAAATAAAAAATGCACAGGCGTTTTTATTGTGTTTCCGAGGAAAAAACGCATAAACAATGTTTGTGATCAGCACCGAAGTATAACAATAAAGTTCTGTCAAAGCCAAATACCAGGAAGTATCAAAAGGAAAGCAACTTTATTTAAAGCGTGACATCGAAAAGGAACAAAAAATGTAGCGTCAAAAAAGCAATAAAAACTCATGTTAAAAAAACACACTGAAAACGCAAGTAACCTAATTTAAATGAGGCCACGTTCCCGTTCAGTATTTGGTCAGTATTCTACCTCAGTATTTGTAAGCCAAAATCAGGAGAGGACGAATCAGAGGAAAAGTATAATAGAAACCCGTCACCACTTCTGTACTTATCACCCACTCCTGGTTTTGGCTTACAGATACTGAGGTTAAATACTGACCAAACACTGAACGTGTGAACGTGGTCTTAGACTCGGGAGCTGGCTGTATAACACAACTGTCACCCATGCTTTATGGCGTGGGATCAGTTTCCAAACTCACTTTATACATGCAAGAGCTCACATCTGACATACATGTACAGTGGGTGTGACGAGCTGATGCCTGGGCCCGGTGAGCCTGTAAGGTTTGGCCAGGACCGTAGTCATGGCCGAGGACACCTGGACTTCAGTGTCCTGGCCTCCCCTCACAGAAACATATTCATCATTTGTCAGCATACCTGTGTCTTCAGGTCCAGCTTCTTCGGATTCCTTTCCCTGCTGTGGGAGATTCTCTCCAGATAGGTCAGCGGAAACTGAGACACAATCCAATTCAACTTCAACAATAACATCTTTACTGGTTTCTTTACACAGCACATCCAAAGACTTCACATTCTTTACAACAGGCTTCACAAAACAATGTTCCTTTTCTTTCCCTGAGTTACTCTCGTGATCTCAAAGCGTGGGCCTGGGTCGGACCGTCCCTGAAGGTTCCTCAGCATTTTCTCTGTGCAGCTCTGCTACGGGTATGTTTCCCTCGGTCTGTTTCGCCCCAGACACAAGATCATTAATCTCCGAAGTATAAAGCCACTGAAAGAGAGTACTGCCCTTCTGTTCTGCCTTCTGCATTTGCACCACGTCTTTACTGTACGTACTCACTGCTTCTGTGGGGTCCTTAACCGTTTTGCCCCGGTTCTAAGGGTTTCTGTCCAAACAATGAGTTGCCACATTCTGGCTCTTCAAACTGTTCTATCCCACTGCTTATCTGTTCTGTAGCTGCGGATGGCTGAGATTCACTTCAAGTTGCGTGACTGCTGTGGCGTCCTGGGCCTATAGCCCGTGTGGATGGTTCAGGCGTCCCTTGCCTTCTGGCTCTAACTCTTCCTGTATCTATCCTTACCACACAGCAGCCCCTCCTATCTTAACTATTTTCTGTACTACACACTGACTAGAAACTATGTGCACTAACATGCCCCCATCTAGTGGCCAGTATATGCACTGCACTTACCCAATCTTACAATGTTAAACATGTAATAACATATCACATATAATACATTTAGCACAAAAATGGCAATACACTTGACTGTGTAGCAATACCAATAAGACAATAAATGGTAATACACCTAGTGGTGTAGCAGTACCAGTATATATATATATATATACACTCACTGGCCACTTTATTAGGTACACCTGTCCAACTGTGTGTTAAGACTTAATTTCTAATCAGCCAATCACATGGCGGCAACTCAGTGCATTTAGGCATGTAGACATGGTCAAGACAATCTCCTGCAGTTCAAACCGAGCATCAGTATGGGGAAGAAAGGTGATTTGAGTGCCTTTGAACGTGGCATGATTGTTGGTGCCAGAAGGGCTGGTCTGAGTATTTCAGAAACTGCTGATCTACTGGGATTTTCACGCACAACCATCTCTAGGGTTTACAGAGAATGGTCCGAAAAAGAAAAAAAATCCAGTGAGCGGCAGTTCTGTGGCCGGAAATGCCATGTTGATGCCAGAGGTCAGAGGAGAATGGGCAGACTGGTTCGAGCTGATAGAAAGGCAACAGTGACTCAAATTGCCACCCGTTACAACCAAGGTAGGCAGAAGAGCATCTCTGAACGCACAGTGCGTCGAACTTTGAGGCAGATGGGCTACAGCAGCAGAAGACCACACTGGGTACCACTCCTCTCAGCTAAGAACAGGAAACTGAGGCTACAATTTGCACAAGCTCATCGAAATTGGACAGTAGAAGATTGGAAAAATGTTGCCTGGTCTGATGAGTCTCGATTTCTGCTGCGACATTCGGATGGTAGGGTCAGAATTTGGCGTAAACAACATGAAAGCATGGATCCATCCTGCCTTGTATCAACGGTTCAGGCTGGTGGTGGTGGTGTCATGGTGTGGGGAATTTTTTCTGGGCACTCTTTGGGCCCCTTGGTACCAATTGAGCATCGTTGCAACGCCACAGCCTACCTGAGTATTGTTGCTGACCATGTCCATCCCTTTATGACCACAATGTACCCAACATCTGATGGCTACTTTCAGCAGGATAATGCGCCATGTCATAAAGCTCGAATCATCTCAGATTGGTTTCTTGAACATGACAATGAGTTTACTGTACTCAAATGGCCTCCTCAGTCACCAGATCTCAATCCAATAGAGCATCTTTGGGATGTGGTGGAACGGGAGATTCGCATCAGGGATGTGCAGCCGACAAATCTGCGCCAACTGTGTGATGCCATCATGTCAATATGGTCCAAAATCTCTGAGGAATGCTTCCAGCACCTTGTTGAATCTCTGCCACGAAGAATAGAGGCAGTTCTGAAGGCAAAAGGGGGTCCAACCCGTTACTAGCATGGTGTACCTAATAAAGTGGCCAGTGAGTGTATATAACCATAGCTCCCAAGCGTCCTGATTCCCGCGGGGCAGTCCCATTTTTGACACCCCCCTCCCGCGTCCCGCCTGAGACAGTATTTTTCCCGCATTGCACTGAGCCGTCACGCCCCCCCATCCACCGACGCCATGCTCGCCATCCCAGATGGACCGCACCTCAGCCTGCAATGATGTGGCTGGGCTGTGTGTGTTCTGTCTGTGCGCAGAGGACCTGTGAAAGGGGTGGAGTCAGGGGTCACATGATCAGAGCCCTCTGTGTCTATGTGGCTGGGCTGTGTGTGTTCTGTGCGAACAGGTCCTGTGAGAGGGGAGGAGTCAGGGGTCACATGATCAGGGGCTGTGTCTGCCTCCATGTCTGTCTGCACTCTGCAGGAGTTTGGTCTGCTGTGCTGGTTGTCATGCTGGATGAGGTAAAGTTTCTGTGTGGGGTCAGGAGAGGTTTACAGTGTGGATGTAGCAGAGCCGTGTGTGTACGAGGTGTACGGAGCAGAGCCACATGTGTATGAGGTGTACGGAGCAGAGCTGTGTGTGTACGAGGTGTACGGAGCAGAGCCATGTGTGTACGAGGTGTACGGAGCGGAGCCGTGCGTGTGCGAGGTGTACGGAGCGGAGCCGCATGTGTATGAGGTGTACAGAGCGGAGCAGCGTGTGTACAAGGTGTGGGGAGCAGAGCCGAATGTGTACGAGGTGTACGGAGCGGAGCCGCATGTGTACGGAGCGTAGCCATATGTGTACGAGGTGTACAGAACGGAGCCGCATGTGTACGAGGTGTACAGAGCGGAACAGCGCGTGTATGGGGCGTACGGAGCGGAGCTGTGTGTGTACGGAGCATACAGAGCAGAGTCGCGTGTGTATGGAGCGGAGCCTCACGTGTACAAGGTGTACGGAGCGGAGCCACGCATGTACGAGGTGTACGGAGCAGAGTCGTGTGTGTACTTGGTGTACGGAGCGGAGGCGCTTGTGTACTTGGTGTACGGAGCTGAGCCGCGTGTGTATGGGGTATGCGGAGCCGTGTGTGTGCGGGGTGGAGCCATATGTGTACTGGATGTACGGAGCGGAGCCAAGTGTGTACGAGGCATACAAAGTGAGCATTTCTCACGGACACAGGAATACACAGCGGAGCCCCAAGGAGCACTTTAAAACTCGCACATGACGTTCCACCAGAAGTGATGTGCTGGAAGCTGACCGGAAATGAGGAGATTGTGACGGAACCAGGAATGCTTCAGATCCATCACCGTGTCCTCCTCTGACAGCGTGGACAGCAGGATCACCTTGGAATCAGGGATTCCGTCCATGTGAGCGGATCATGATATGCCCTGCACCAGGAGGCTCAGGTGGGCACTTCAATGGGAGTCGGGCTGCTATAGTATCTTTATAGAATCTTTCTTTCTTTCTTTCTTTCTTTCTTTCTTTTTCTTTCTTTCTCTCTCTCTCTGTTTCTTTATTTCTCTGTTCTTTCTTTCTCTCTGTTTCTTTCTCATTCTCTGTTCTGTCTTTCCCTCTCTTTTTCTTTCTCTCTCTGTTCTTTCTTTCTCTCTCTAATCTTTCTTTTTTTCTTTCTCTCTCTGTTCTTTCTTTCCCTTTCTTTCTTTCTTTCTTTCTTTCTTCCTTTCCTCTCTTTCTTTCTCTCTGTACTTTCTTTACTTCTTTCTTTCTTTCCCTCTGTTCTTTCTCAGTCTCTCTGTGTTCTTTCTTTCCCCTCTTTCTTTCTCTCTATCTCTCTTCTTTCTTTCTTTCCCCCTCTTTCTTTTTCTCTCTGTTCTTTCTTTCATTTTTTCTCTTTCTTTCTCTTTCTCTCTCTGTTCTTTCTTCCCCTCTTTCTTTCTCTCTATCGCTCTGTTCTTTCTTTCCCCCTCTTTCTTTCTTTTTCTCTCTGTTCTTTCTTTCTTTCTTTTTTTTCTCTTTCTTTCTTTTCATTCTCTTTCTTTCTTTTTCTTTCTCTCTCTATTCTTTCTTTCCCCTCTTTCTTTCTTTCTTTCGCTCTCCCTCTGTTCTTTTTTTCTGTCCCCTCTTTCTTTCTCTCTCTGCTCTCTCTCTCTCTGTTCTTTCTTTTTTCTTTCCCCTCTTTCTTTCTCTCTGTTCTTTATTTCTGTCCCTGCTTTTTTCCTCTGTGTTCTTTGTTTCTCTCTCTTTTTCTCTGTTCTTTCTTTATTTCCCCTCTTTATTTTTCTCTGTTCTTTCTTTCTCCTTTCTTTCTCTCTCTGTTTTTTCTTTCTTTCTCCTTTCTTTCTCTCTCTCTCTGTTCTTTCTTTCGCTCTCTGTTCTTTCTTTCCCCTCTTTCTTTCTCTCTGTTCTTTCTTCTTTCTCTCTCTGTTCTCTCTGTTCTTTCTCTCTCTGTTCTTTCTTTCTCTCTTTCTTTCTCTCTTTTCTTTTTTCTCTCTCTCTCTCTGTGTTTTCTTTCTTTCTTTTCCTTAGTACCAGTCAGTGTGCCCACAGTACCAGCCACTGTGCCCATAATGCCAGCCACTATGCCCCTAATAGCAGTCAATGTGATCAGCAGTGCTAAATGGGTGCGACTGGGCATGTACATGGGTGTGACCAGTCATGGAATGGGTGTGGTTGGGGGCGTGGCTTTGTCCCTCTTTCCCTTCTTCAAAAGTTGGGAGGTATGATATAACAATCATGTCTATTATCCCCTTACAAGCCTTCCTAGCATTTGGCCAGGTTCTCCTGGGTGCTGGCACCAGCCCTGGTACTTAAATAGGAGAAACAAGGCACAGGTGCTTGTGAGGATCCTAAGGTCACGTTCACACGATCAGTATTTGGTCAGTATTTCACATCAGTATTTGTAAGCCAAAACCAGGAGTGGGTGATAAATACAGAAGTGGTGACGTGTTTCTATTATACTTTTTCTCTGATTGTTCCACTCCTGATTTTGGGTTACAACAAATACTGATGTAAAATACTGACCAAATACCGAACGTTGCCTAAGGCGTCTCAGCCACAGAAGACGACGCTGGTTATAACTGGCACACAGAACTTTGGGATAGAGGGGTTGCTACAAATGTTATCCTGAGGACCATGAGCTTCAAGTCTTGTCCCTGGCAGTGTTATGGGGGACGCATGTGCAATATTGTATAAACATCATATAGCAGTCTCATCGAGCTTTTATTTGGCGGTATTATTTATTTGGCTTTATATGGGTATATAGGATAAAAGTTCATTTAAGCTTTGTATAGTGATATTATTGGTGTAATGAATAGTTGTATAGTGGCATAGTATGGCAGCTGCTAAAATCATGGGAGAAAACGCTTATAGTCACATGGTGATCACTAAAATCAATAGTCACCCACTTAATTCATGGTCATGCCAAATCTTCCTAAGTATTCCTAGCACGGCCTATAGACAGGAAGTGTCCTAATATGCTTACTGATCAACCTATCAGCAATCCGCTCATGGGGAGGAAGTTATGGCTGACAATACATGACGTGCCTGCCACTGACCTCACCAGGCGACTCCGTCCGTGTGGTAATAGAGGTTTTTTTTTCCATTCTTGCAATATCCAGAAATATTGTCATATGGTTGATCACCAGATTTCACCTCCTAATGGAAGAAAAAAATGTATGCAGCTGTAACATCAAAAACCTCCTTTCTGTGTTTGCTGGGGACATCATACACCATATTTAAGTACGCAGCCTGCGGGTCTCGTGTCCTTGATAATATGGGGGATCGGAGTCTGCACAGAAAGGAGCAGGCAACCATTAGAGGAAATGTCACACTGTAATGTTGAATTTTGAGCAATTACGATTGTTTTTTTTATGCATGGTTATAATGGTTGCAGCATAAAGACAGCTGTGACCTGTCTAGAATATACAACTTTTTTTTCCAAATTTCATATACAGCTCTGGCAAAATTTAAGAGACCACTGCACAGTTTTATAAAAATCAGCTCTACATGTCTGACAGCCATTCCATTCAAGTGTCAGTTGAATTCCATCCAGAGTACACCTCATTCTACTTAATGTGCTTCTGATTAGCTGATCACCTGAACCAAATCTTATTTAACGAAGGAAAGTATAAAAAACCCTGCTGTGGTGTTCACAACCCTTTTGCAATAGGACAAGTTGGATGGAAAAACAAGTGCTAGTAATATCCCAAAAGTAATAGGAATTAAAAAATAACTTTTAACCATGCCAAAGGAGTTGAAAAGAAAAGTCTTGAGTGAGGAAAGGAAGGGCTCAATTCTGGCTTTACTAGCTGAGGGATACAGTGAGCGTCATGTTGCCTCCATCCTTAAAATTTCTAAGACGGCAGTCCATTACAGCAAGGTCAAGCAGCAGGCATTGGGGACAACAAAGCTACAGACCGGCAGAGGGCACAAATGACTCTCCACTGACCGGGATGACTGTCATCTTATTCGAATGTCACTCAGCAACTGCAGGATGACATCAAGTGACCTACAAAAGGAATGGCAAATGGCAGCTGGGGGTGAAGTGCACAGCAAGAACAGTTCGTATCAGGCTCCTAGAGGCAGGGTTCAAGTCATGTAAAGCTAGGAAAAAGCCTTTCATCAGTGAGAAGCAAAGAAGAGCCAGGCTGAAGTTTGCCAAAAACCATAAGGATTGGACCATAGAGGACTGGAGTAAGGTAATCTTCTCTGATGAGTCTAATTTTCAGCTTTGCCCAACATCTGCTCGTCTAATGGTTAGACGGAGACCTGGAGAGGCATACAAGCCACAGTGTCTTGCACCCACTGTGAAATTTGGTGGAGGATTGGTGATGATCTGGGGATGCTTCAGCAAGGCTGGAATTGGGCAGGTTTTTCTTTGTGAAGGATTTATGAATCAAGCCGCATACAAAGTTATCCTGGAAAAACAGTTGATTCCTTCTGCTCTGGCAATGTTCCCCAACTCTGAGGACTGGTTTTTCCAGCAGGACAATGCGCCATGCCACACAGCTAGGTCAATCAATATGTGGATGAAGGACCACCGCATCAAACACCTGTCATGGCCAGCCCAATCTCCAGACCTGAACCCCATTGAAAACCTCTGGAATGTTATCAACAGAAAGATGGATAGTCCCAAGCCATCAAACAAAGAAGAACTGCTTAAATTTTTGTATCAGGAGTGGCATAAGGTCACCCAAAGGCAGTGTGAAAGACTGGTGGAAAGCAGCCAAGACGCATGAAAGCTGTGATTAAAAATCATGGTTTTTCCACAAAATATTGATTTCGAAACTTTTCCCAAGTTAATACATTAGTATTGCTGTTTCTAAATGATTATTAACTTGTTTTCTTTGCATTATTTGAGGTCTGAAAGCACTGTTTTGTTTTTGTTTTTTTTTAACCATTTCTCCTTTTCAGAAAAAAAAACAACAAAATTTAGTGCTTGGAAATTCGGAGACATGATGTCAGTAGTTTATAGAATAAAAGAGCAATTTACATTTTACTCAAAAATATACCTAGAAAGAGAAAAATCAGACAAACTGAAAATTTTGCTGTGGTCTTTTTGCCAGAGCTGTAGAAATGCACTCGTAAAGGTTGTACTTCATGCCAAAATGCAAAATTAAACTCAATTTCTTATATAGAAGAAAACTTAAAAAAAAGTTTTCACTTCAGGACTAATAAATGATATAATAAATGTATTCATACAATTAGAAATTACGTGTTGACGTTATCTACAAAAAATATCACGAATTGCACCACATTTTGACTGCAAACACAATGATAAATGTGCCCCACTATCTTTATTATAAGTGGTGCAATATGCAAATACAGCCAGAAGGTGGCACTAAATATCCTTTATTGCAGAACAGTTTCACTGGTAGTTTCACCTAAGAACTGAAAAGTGGGTTTCCGAATAACAGCTTGCTGAACTTTTAGCTGAAGGCCTTCAGTGGTGTAACTATAGTGGGTGCAGGGGTTGCAGCTGGCCACGGGCCCTGGAGCCTAGGTGGGGTCCAATAGGTCCTTTAAAGTCCTAGGAATATACTTCTACAGGCTCCTGATAGTTGAGGGTTTTGTTGGGAATTTTGCTTTGGGACTCACAAACTTCATATGACCCCACTGGTGGACTTAAAGATGTTGTCTACTACTTTATCAGTTATAAAATATCCTTAGGATAGGTCATCAATGCCTGATCGGCCGGGGTCAGACAACTGACACCCCTGCCAATCTGGTGTACTCGGTGTCGGAGGCAGCGGCGGCCACCACCGCTCGATTGCTGATTTGAATAGGAGGTTGATGTGCAGTACCCTGCCTCGGCCACTATCAGAAGATGGACAGCTCCGCAAGTTAGCAGTTCCGGCCGGTGGCTGCCAACACCGATGAACAGCTGATCAGCAGGGGCTGACAGTTGTTGGACCCCGACTGATCAGACATTGATGACCTATCCTAAGTATAGGTCATCAATGAGAAAGTAGTGGACAACCTCTTTAACTATAAAAGTATTGTCTTGTATCACAAAAACTTCACATTCTGCGATTGATTTTTCTGAGTCTAAAAATTGAGGCTTTTTAAAAAAAAGTTCCAAAAAAAAGCTTTAAAGTAAAGGGATTGTTTAGTGATAACGTGCCAATAGGTGGGGCGTCTGAGAAGGAGGGACAAGTATTGCAGCACATGCAGCGGCAAGTGTTTTTACACTGTCTCTACCAGATCTCAGTCCTTCCTGTGCTACCACATAGAAATAGTGTCTCCAGTAAAGACCCTAAGGGTACATGACCATTGATCAGGAACTGCTGCGGGTTTGATGCTGTATATTTATGCAACTGTAGGTCCGTGTGCTGGGTCAGTCCACTTACCTACACAACGTCAAAGCCACAGCAGCCAGATGTTACAGCATAGTGGTTGGGATTTCAAGAAATTCCATGGCTCACCCGTAGAAACTGACATGCAGTGCATCTCTCCAGACCACAGCATGTCAATTTCTTGCGGAAACCTATATAATTTCATATTATATATATTATATATTGCTCTTTATCCTGCAATATATAATGTAAATCATATTGCGTGGGCTTCACAGGAGTACCAAGATGGCAGATGAATGCACGCATTAGTGACTGTGCCATTTATTAAAATGGTTAAACAGCAGCTATCGGAGCCAGCTCCGATCGCTGCTTAGAGACCCCTAGTTTGTGCTGAGCAGGCTCCGCTCCTGAGCCATCTATATACATGCGGTCCCCAATGAATACACTGGTGCGTCCATTTAGTTTTTAATATTATACAGTTCTGATTTATGGAGTCCTTTTGTTGTGTAATCCTTTGAGCTATTAATATTTAGACTTTTTTAATCTAATTTTTAATGGATCTGTTTAGTCTTTTATGCAATGAACTTTAAGATTCTGATTATTCTCACTTCTGTGTTGATGTCCAAGAACAAATGCATAGAGCTAATTAGTACAGTAAAATAAGCGTTAGATCACAAAAAAGGACAGTATAAGGAATATTAAGAATGTGGAGAGATGGGGAAGGACGGAGAATGGGACAGTGGAATCAAAATAGGCTGTGGCTAAAAATCTTTGGTGTCGCCTGTTGCAAATCAATCACCTCCTGGATGATGAGTTGGTAAGTATGAAACTCACAGTATAAATACCATGAAAGGCCAAGCTTTGCTTAACATGGTTAAATTGGCTTTGCAACCCAATAATACAGATTTTCTCACGCTAACACAATTATTCTTCTGTGTGCATTGTACGCGTTGTAATGTGAAAAGTATAAAAATATTTTTTTCTAAATTAGCACAGAAAATTTGCATGATATTTCCGAGAACTGCAAATCTTTCAACAAAAGTCTACTGTGAGAGAATGAAAACTCTGGACCAAAGGGCGAATGAGCATTGAAGCCTTGCTGTTCCGCTAAAAAGTTGCACATAACCTGACAGCACGGCATTAATATGATATAAAGGGTTTTTTCCAAAATCTCAAGTTCTTCCCTATCCACACAGATTGGATCTATTTTGCTTGTTGCCCAGAGCACATGATATATTAATGTCACATCCATAACTGGATTTTTTTGCTAGGTCATAAAGAGACTGTGACCATAGGTGCTGTTTAAAGGTGGTCTGTAATGGCGAACAAGCTGAGCTGGAGGCCAGACTGTGGTTAGTTGGAGGAAGCAACCCCTAATCTACAGACCATCTGTACCTTGTAACCTGAAAGTCATCATGTACTTCCCTACTGTTGTGGTGACCACATTCATTACCCTGTTGTGCCATATTGTACCTGCCAAGCTTTAAATGCCTTTCGATGGTCAATCCTGTAAATCCACCTCTTGAGTCTGAATACCGAGCACAATGAAAGTCTGTACAGCCATATTTAACCATACAGCTTGACCTAATATTACTGAGATGTGACAAGATGATCTAGCGCCAAAACAAACTATGTCATACAATAAAGTCTTCTATAGTCATATGGCCTCGGCAGAGTTGAATCTAGGTTTTTCTGCACCCGGAGTAAAAATTCATTTTGGTGCCCCCTCCAATACACAGCATAAGTCTGTGACCACTCACATGCGATTTGCATATTTACAGTCACGTGTGAACCGGGCTAGTCTTCCTAATTTACTACAGCACCTGCTTCACTGAGAGAAGCAGGAAAAGAGACTAGTCGGCACATGGTAATAAGTATAAAAATCACATATGAGTGGCCGTGTGATAACTGGAATCAACAAGCAAAGCTAAATCCTGACAATGAGGGTATTACATGCTGCTAGGATTGGACATGCTACAATACTGAATTATATAATTAATTCTCCAAACATAAATACAAATGTAGTAATCCTTAAATTGTCAGATGGCACAATACTCTATTGACGTAGCCATATATGACATTATCTGACAAGTTATTGAGTTTGTATGTTATTCCTGAGCTTGCGTGAGTTTCCTCTGGTTTCTCTCGTTTCCTCCCATACTTCAAAGAAATACTGAGAGGGAATTTAGTTTGTGAGCGCCAATGAGGACAGTTATTATAATATTTGTTAAGCACTGTGCAATAATGGCTCTAAATAACCAAATAAATAAAATAAGTTATGGATTGCTACATGTGTACAGCATTAGAATCAATAATAGTGCAGAAATACAGCACCAGAACCACCATAAGTAACATAGTAACATAGTTTTGAAGGCTGAAGTAAGACCTTATGTCCATCTAGTTCAGCCTATTTTTAGTGCAGCTGTTCTGCATTGTTGATCCTGGGGAAGGCAAAAAACCCACAGAGTAGAAGCCAATTTTCTCCATAGGGAAAAAAACTCCTTCCCCTAAGCTGGGTCAACCATCTACCTATAATATTCTGTTATTCGTAACCTTCTATACTGTTACTCACAAGAACAGCATCCATTCCTTTCTTAAATTCATTCAGTGAGTTGGCCATCACCACTTCCTCAGGAAGAGAATTCCAGAGCCTCACTGCTCTTACCGTGAAGAACCCTCTTCTATGCTGGTGCAGAAATTGTCTTTCCTCCAAACGAAGAGAATGCCCCCTTGTTCTTGTCACAGTCCTTGGTACAAACAGTTCATTGGAGAGATCTCTGTATTGCCCTCTGATATACTTGTACATATATATTAGGTCTCCCCTAAGTCTTCTCTTTTCTAGAGTAAATAGACCTAATTTTGATAACCTTTCTGGGTATTGTAGTGAACCAACTCCATTTATCATTTTAGTAGCCCGCCTTTGAACCCTTTCAAGTTCAGTAATGTCTTTCTTGAGCACCGGCGTCCAAAATTGCACACAATACTCCAAGTGTGGTCTGACGAGTGATTTGTACAGAGGGAGAATTATGTTTTCATCTCGTGTCCCCAGACCTCTTCTAATGCATCCCATGACCCTATTTGCTTTGGTGGCAGCTGCCTGACACTGGGCACTCCAATTTAGCTTCTTATTGACTAAGGTGCCTAAGTCTTTTTCCATGTCTGATTTCCCCAGCAGTTTCCCATTTAGTAAGTAATTGTAGCATCTGTTTCTCCTTCCCATGTGCATAGCCTTACACTTATCTGTGTTAAACCTCATTTGCCATTTTTCAGCCCAATTCTCCAATTTACTCAAATCTGTCTGTAGTTGCAAACTGTCCTCCTTTGTGTTAACTACCTTACATAGTTTTGTATCATCTGCAAATACTGATATTTTACTGTGTAAGCCATCCACTAGATCATTAATAAATATATTAAACTAGATTAAGGCCCGATGCTATCGCATCGGGAGGATAGTGACACACCTCTTGCCATGTTAACCCTCAACACACACACCTCCTCAACACACACTCCTCTCACCTTTCACCATCTCCACTCACTCTTTCACTCCACATACGACCCTTTCTCTCACTCCGTCTCTCATACTCACGCCGTCATCGCCGCTGCTCCACGATCCCCGACATCTTCTTCCGCCGGCGCCATCCTGGATCCAGACGTCATCCACGCCGGCGACATGTTCTTGCGGTGACGCCATCTTGAGTATCGCGGGATTTCGCCGATCCAAGATGGTGTCGCTGCAAGAACATGTCGCCGGCGTGGACAACGTCTGGGTCCAGGATGGCGCCGGCGGAAGAAGATGTCGGGGATCGTGGAGCAGCGGCGATGACAGCGTGAGTATGAGAGACGGAGTGAGAGAAAGGGTTGTATGTGGAGGGAAAGAGTGAGTGGAGATGGTGAAAGGTGAAAGGAGTGTGTGTTGAGGAGGAGTGGTGTGTTGGGGGTTAACATGGCAAGAGGTGTGCTGTGACGTCACCAGTTACAACTGGACGGAAGTTGTTACAACCCGGAAGCTGCTTAGCGCATTTATTATTATAAATAGTAGGGGGCCCAATACACAACCCTGTGGTACCCCACTAGTAACCCTGGCCAATCTGAGTATGCCCCATTAATAACCACTCTTTGTTTTCTATCACTAAGCCAGCTACCTACCCATCTACACACATTTTCCCCTAGCCCAATCTTTCTCATCTTACTTACCAATCTTTTATGTGGAACAGTGTCAAATGCTTTAGAGAAGTCGAGATAAATGACATCCAATGATTCTCCTTGGTCCATTTGAGAGCTTACATCCTCATAGAAGCTGATCAGGTTAGTTTGACAGGAGCGATCCTTCATAAATCCATGTTGATATGGAGTTAAACATTTATTAACATTGAGATATTCCATAATGGTGTCCCTTAGAAACCCTTCAAAAATTTTACCCACAACAGATGTTAAGCTTACCGGCCTATAGTTTCCAGGTTCCCTTTTACACCCCTTTTTGAATATTGGTACCACATTTGCTTGCCGCCAATCAAAAGGAACAGACCCTGTTTTTATAGAGTCTTTAAACATAAGGAATAGAGGCCTGTCTATCACATTACTTAACTCCCTTAATACCCGAGGGTGAATGCCATCAGGGCCTGGTGATTTGTCAATTTAAAAAAAAATCACCAGGAGCACCATCAGTGCAAGAATAGATTATTAAAAACATTGTAAGTACATGAAGAGAAAACCAGAACCATCATCAGTACAGAAATGCATCATTAGAACCATTATTCTCGTACCTCCTGAGGAAACAGGGTGGAGGCACCAACACACTGCAAACAAGCGAAGAGTAAAGTGTGAAGTAAAATACGAAAACCCAGAGAGAGAAACTAACACATGTTCATATTGAGTAGTGAGGGAAATCTAAGGAGAACCAATATAAAAGAATCAAGTAACCTCATAGAAACCTAAAATTAAAAGGTGCTGAGAAAGAAAGCAACCAGTCTCACTGCAGGAATACAACTGACAGAGGAACTGACCACACTGTAACATGTCACCAGATCTATTGCCCACACTGAGCCATAACAACATAATTGCATGAATATGTAAGGAAGAAGGCTGGGCTGCAGGGTGCGAAAGAGCACCGGGTCCGGAACTGATGGGGCCACGCCCATTGTTGCAGGGGGGAAGGAAATTGATTACGGAGAGCATCCATGACCTGCAGAGGGGGGCGTGGTAAGTGTAGCAGGGACCAGGAGTTTTGCGCGAGAAGACAGAGTTCCACCAGAGAGAAGAGAGAGGAGGGACCTGTTGCGCGCCATGGGTAGAGTTGGTCTGCGTGCTAACTAGAGGTGACGAGTGCAGGAAGGACCGAGCAAGACAGTGTTGTGTGGAACTCCCGATTGCAGAGCACGCCGAGCGGGAGGGAGAGTGTTGTGCGGAACTCCCGATTGCAGAGCACGCCGAGCGGGAGGGAGAGTGTTGTGCGGAACTCCCGACTGCAGAGCACGCCGAGCGGGAGATTGTGGTGGAAGACTCCCGGCTGCAGAGCAGTGTGATGGACTAGGGGCTCAACGGGTCAGACCGGTGACCGCCCGTTGCCACCAGAAGAGTGCACGCAGATCTGTTAAGTGGGGAAGCCTGAACATCGCAACACAGGCATCAGGCGACTTTCAACTTTCATCTTTGGAGAAGTGATCAGCATCAGACTCACAATAAGTGAAATAGTTACATGCATAGACTGTGGTCTTTAGTCATCCTTTTCTTTAGCTTAAAATCTGTTTAACCCCTTTTGCTCCCTGCGAGGAGAATTCTCTTTGTATTAATTAAACCAACCCCGTTAACTCTTGCTCTGCGGCTCTGTGTTGCTGCATCCAAATTACCTGCATTACAAATACATCACCAAAACTACATGATGTACATGAATACATCACCAGAACCATCATCAGTACATGTATACATCACTAGGACCACAATAAATACAGGAACACATCACCAAATTTAATAGAGTGATCTATGGCAATGTCAGGTCAGTTCCATATACAACTGTATCACATCAACATAAGAGTAGCTCATGGAAAAAAATGGCATAGGTATGAAGTATGCGCAGAAATACACATAAAATGTATTAATTGATGCCACTGAAGTAACGGACAGAGTAAGGACAGATCGTTATGGAACATGACAATAAAGGGGAGAAAAAGAGACGATAACACAGTCCCATTAATGTAAAAGTATAACAAATCTTTAAGTATAATAAAAACATGTATCACGTGAACCTATAACTCCCAGCATGTACCTAACAACGGTAATGATTTACTGGGAGTTGTTGTTATCAACCACCATCAGACTGAGGATCATACAGGAACCAAAGAACTGATGAGACGTAGTCAGTATCACAAACAAGCATTTACATTCACATACCTTATAGGTGACATTGTCTCTGTTTTGAGTTGTTCTTTCTTTTCATCTCCATCTTATCCAGACTGCAGACTTATATCTACTGTGTTCTGCAGCACACCCTTAAAGGGTATCCTTAAAAATGACAGTGTCAATATTATTATTATTTAACGGCCTTCGGCTCTATCTCGACTTGATGGATGAACAATCTGTAGGAAGATCGATTTTGTGCAAACCTAGCTCAGTCCACCATGGTCTTCTCCACCGTTATCTTGATAGTATCAAGCCATCAGGTTGTTGGTTTTCCTCTTCACCTTGTTCCTTCTGCTCTTCCAACCATGATGTCCTTCTCCAGTGATTGCTCTCTTCGTATAATGTGTTCTAAGTAGGCAAACAGTAGCTTGGGAATCCTTGTTTCAAGTGACATACCTGCCTTGATTTGTTCCTTCTCCAGCATCATATTTCAAAGGCGTTGATTCTTCCGCTGTCTTGTTTTTTTGCCGCCCAGATACCGCATCTGTATGTTACTCAGAAAAGACCAAACTATGTACGAGCCAAGTCTTCATCGCCAGTGAAATGTTCCTCAATTTGAAGACCTTCTCCTGTGACTTTATTGTTGATTTGTCCATTGCTATTCTCCTACTGACATTCAGTGTCGTCCATGCATCGTGAGTAATCATCGATCTGAGCAAGTTGAATTCTTTACAACTTCCAGTTCATCACCGTCCACCTTAAATGTGTCCCGGTAATATCTTTGTCTTTGCAATGGGTCCCATGTTCAAGCTTTCCATCTTGACACTCCGTAATAAATCCTTCATTCCATCTATGTTTGTTGCTATCAATGTTGTATTATCTGTGTATTTAAGATTGTTGATGATTCGTCCAGCAATTTATAATGTTCATGAATGAGGCTGAGTTCACACGTGGCGTTTTTCGCGTTTCCGCGGCGGTTCTAACCGCGCGATTTTGCCGCGAAAACGCGAAAAATAAGCATCCCATGCATTCCTATGGGATTCCGCAACGCTGTGCTAATGCTGCGGTTTTTACCGCGGCGGAATCGCTTTGCGGTAAAAAACGCAGCATGCTCATTAATTTGCGGAATCGCGGCGATCCCGCACCCAAAGGAATGCATTGTTCCGCTTACTTCCCGCATGTGGCTGTGCACACCATGCGGAAAGTAAGCAGAACAATTGCGGATAGTACCCACGGTCCGGAGGAGAGGAGACTGTCCTCCGGGCTTTGGGTACCATATCCCTGTAAAAAATAGAATTTAAAATAAAAAATATTGTTATTCTTACCTTCCGGCGTCCCACGCAGCCTTCCCGCCTCTCTCCACGCTCCCGGTCCCAGTAAGCCTTTGCGAAAATGCCCGCGATGGCGTCCGTTCTCGCGGGATCGCGAAGTCTCGCGGTCATTCGCGCGACGTCATCGCGAATTACCGCAAGACATCGCGATCCCGCGAGAACGGACGTCATCGCGGGCATTTTCGCAAAGGATTACTGGGAACGGATGCGCGGGACGTCAGAAGGTAAGAATAACACCATTTTTTATTTTTTTTTACATTCTATCTTTTACTACTGATGCCGCATAGGCGGCCTCAGTAGTAAAAAGTTGGTCACACTTGTCAAACACTATGTTTGACGAGTGTGACCAACCTGTCAATCAGTTCTCCAAGCGATGCTACAGATCGCTTGGTAAACGCTAGCATTTTGCAAGCTAAATACGCTTGCAAAATGCTAGTTTTTCCGCGGGAAAATCGCGGGAATTTAAAATGCGATTGGAATTCCGGAATTCTCGCGGTAATTTCCGCGAGAGTTCTGGTACGTGTGCACTTAGCCTTACTGTGATTCCTGCACAAAATATAACATCTACATATAAAATATAAAATGTTGCTGCACTCCATCCCCCCTTGTGCACTATAACTGCCACACTGTCCACTGCTTTAGCCATAGTTGCTATACTATCCACCTTTATTGTATAAGAAGAGAACCTGAGTCTGAGCTATGCAGTAAAGTATATAAATTTTATTTCATAGTTAATAACGCACATATATAAAATATAGAAAAAGGGGGGGTTCTTGAGCAGAAACATATAATAAACAACATATAATAATGAATATAATAAAAGGCAAGTGACATATAAACCCAAAACTAATAACCACGAGCACCAGATGTATCACTAATGGCAAATGCGGTATATTGGTTGCTAGTATGCTATGATATATATATACTGTATAAAATTTATATATTTTACTGCATAGCTCAGACTCAGGTTCTCTTCTTATACAATATGTGATTGAGTCACTCTTTCTATTATGCATTTAGCATATGGGGTGCAATTACATCTACAATAATATGATGGAACATGATGATTTGGAGATTATTTTTTGCCACTACCCACCCTTCTAATTTACTTCTCGCTCTCTCTCTAAACAAACAATTTAGACACTTTATGAGCTTCAGATCGGCAGTAACATATATATATATATATATATATCGTAAAGAGCTCACTGATACCAGCGCGGTCCTGTATTAGGAGCCAGCAATGTAACAAGTCAGGTGATGACATTTAGGTGGGCGAGAGAAAATGTTATGGGATTGATTTTCAGGGGTCAGACTTAGCTTTCTAATTCCAGAGATGAGAAATCTTAATGTTTCAGTATACAAGACATGGCCAATACGCAATCAGCCTTCACTGTCAGGCACCGCTGATCTGACTCAACTGGTTTTGCAGACAGCAGAGAAGGTGGCAATGTCATTGCTTGAAGGCACCTTCACCGACAAGCTTGTCATTCTCTAAGAAGAACTAACTCTCCTCCTGAACAGTGTTGTGATCGCCACATTTAGTTTTGCACTACTGTAATTAAATAATCCAACCAATTACATTTTGGGTTCAGTAGCCAATAGGGGCACACAGTGCCCTATTTAAATCCCTGTAGGACACCTGTACTATGCCACTTATTGTGATGTTTTGTTGCTCCTTGTGCACTTCTAAATGGTCTTTTGTATTCTGACCAGGCTCTCAAACCCTTTGCTCTACTGATTATTGCATCCATTTGTTTTATTGGGTTTTGCCCTGGACAGTTTGACAGCTCTTTAGCCTTGCGTCTCTGGCCGATCATCCTGTGCTTTACCTCGACAATCCTCCTGACCATGATTCTGTCTTTGGCCCCATCTCTGATACTGACCCGGCTAGTTAACAATCCTATATACAACTCGCTCTAATGGCCAATAATTACTTCATAGATGAAATGTAGGGGTCTCTGAAGAAGATTCCTGCATAGATCTGAACAGATGAAAATCTGAGCCTCCATGAGACTGGCTGGGCAGAGTGGGTGGTGCCAAGTCTGGTTATGAAAGTCCTATTAAGATTTTGCGTACCCTTGTATCAGTCTACAAACTACTACTAATGAATCACTGGAGAAGGACCGCATGGTCATAAGATAGGATTCACTAAACCATCTCAGACAGATGTCTTTCCAGCCTCTGTTTGAAGACTTCCATTGAAGAGAACTCACCACCTCCCGTGGCAGCCTGTTCCACTCATTGATCACCCTCGCTGTCAAAAAGTTTTTTCTAATATCTAATCTGTCTATTCTCCCTTTCAGTTTGCAGTCCACTCATCATCCTGGACGCTCTTCTTTGAACTTGCTCCAATTTTTCAATGTCTTTTTTAAAATGTGGTGCCCAAAACTGGACACAGTATTCCAGATGTGGCCTGACCAAGGAGGAGTACAGGAGGATAATTACTTCATGTGATCTAGACTCTATGCTTTTCTTTACTACTTTTTTTACTTTTTTAAAACACGTGAAATAAATAAAAAAATAAACCATAAAAACATTGTTGTTTTTGGAATACAACTCTAAAAGAATGCTTGTCCATGGTAATAGGCTACAACCAAACAAACACATATGGAGTTTATTACACAGGACAGTGTATCTGTAATCACGAGAGTCACATGTGGCCGCAGGTTCTATCTTGAGTGTTTGGAGATAAAGAGACATTGTCAGTAGGACATTTCTAATCATAAATATTTGTATACTAGCTGAAGAGCCCGGCGCTGCCCCGGCATAGTAACTAACTGTGGTTACTTATAACAAATTATAATTATCCTCCATCCCATAGTCCCGTGCCCATATACCCATCATACATATCCATGATCCCATAGTCCCGTGCCCATATACCCGTCACACATCCTCCATCCCATAGTCCCGTGCCCATATACCCATCACACATCCTCCATCCCATAGTCCCATGCCCATATACCCGTCATACATATCCTCCATCCCATAGTCCAGTGCCCATATACCCGTCATACATATCCTCCATCCCATAGTCCGGTGCCCATATACCCATCATACATATCCTCCATCCCATAGTCCCGTGCCCATATACCCATCATACATATCCTCCATCCCATAGTCCCGTGCCCATATACCCGTCATACATATCCTCCATCCCATAGTCCAGTGCCCATATACCCATCACACATCCTCCATCCCATAGTCAACCATTATGACATCATAACGAGCGTCGGGGCTTGCAACCTATGATGACATCAGCATCGCCATGGCAACCATTATGACATCATAATGAGGGGCGGGGCTTGATACACACACACTTTTTCCCCATTATGTAGATAGGGGCAAAATTGTTTGGTGAATTGGAACGCGCAGGGTTAAAATTTCGCCTCACAACATAGCCTAGGACGCTCTCGGGGTCCAGACGTGTGACTGTGCCAAATTTTGTGGCTGTAGCTGCGACGGTGCGGATGCCTATCCCGGACATACACACATACATACACACATACATGCATACACACATACATACACACATACATACACACATACATACATACATTGAGCTTTATATTTATATTTAGATTTGTTCCATTTTTTTTAGATTGAATAATAAGATTTTTTTTTTACTGGTGCAGAATGCTTTTACCATAACTACAGCTCCGGCACACCTGGCAGGTTATATTTTTATAGAGGCGTAACTTCTGAATTGCAGAATATCCACTAACATAATTACTGCCGATGTTTCATCCCTGTATTTATGGCAGGTTAGATTTGTAGGGTTTCCACACTTTCTATGACAAATCCACTTATGCAATAGGATTATGGCAGGCAGGAAAAGAATAACAACAGAGAAAATAAAGTCTAAGTGTATTAATTTGCGGAATCCCCGAATAAACTTGATCACTGCATTAAGGCTCATTCACAACGGACTGATTATTCTGATGAGACTTTGATCAGAGTGTGGTCCGAGTGTCATCCTTTTTCCTCATACGTGGAGAATTTAACAAAAAAAGCTTCTGCACCTTCTCCATTTTCACAGCCTGTGAAAATCAGACTACAATCGGATGTCATCCAAGTGTGGTCCAATTTTTTTTTACAGACCTATGATCAGGGCCGGACTGGCCATCTGGCAATTCTGGCAAATGCCTGAAAGGCCTGTCTGGTCATGGGCTGCCTTGTCTGCTACGTTATTTGCAGGATCCGTGTTCTCAAGACACCCATACTGTTAAGAGTTGTGAAGAAGCACAAAGTCGCTGACTCCATCACTTACCCCTGCAGTCCACGGGTATTATTAAAAATATTGGATCCAATCTGGTTCATGGGGATGGGGACAGCATGGGCCAGTGTGATTTCAAATGCCAGGGCAGAATTTCAGCCCCAGTCCTTACCTGCCTATGATATAATATGCATTGCCGATTTTGATCTGACCCTCGTATCAAAATCGGACATGTCGCCGCGATTTTTCATGAAAAATCACGGATATGTGAATGACCCCATGCTGTTTTTTTCACTAAAGTCAGGACTGGATTAAAAAGCAGAATCAGATGTAGATCTACCAATGCACGATAATGCCATATTCAGATATAAATTTTATGGCACGGTGTACCCCTAAGTATTGCCCTAATAGTACATGGACCCGGATGATTGTCAAGAGGAAAGACTTCACAAGAAAAGCCTTGGGACATTAACTATTTTTTGGGGCTTTCTATTGTTAAGTGGTGACTGTCATTTCAACAAACTTTGCATAAATCTGTTTCACAACTGAATATTAGAAAACGTATTAAATGTCTAAACAAGGAAATAAACTTCTTTATCCCCTTAGGAACCATTTCTTCTTTTGATGCATTTGTCAGTCTTGCTGATAAACAGTAAGCACCACTCCAGCGGTTTGGGGTTTTTTTCAGCGCTGGAGTGGTGCTACTTTTCTAAGTTCCCTGACCAGATTATTATACTCACCTGCCATCATCTTCACCTTTTAGCAGCGACGCTCCGGGACCGAAGAGCCATTTTGTGATCACAACTTCTGACTGGCCGGAAGCCAGAGGTAACCGTCACAAGCTCTCAATGTAAGCCAGAATTAGTCTCTCATAGACTTCCATTGAAAAGTGACCTCAGGCTCCTTCCAGCAAACACTGGGGCAATCCGGCAGGTCACAACCTTCTGGAAATTGACCGAAGTGGCGGCAATACAAGGTGAGTATAAGACTAGGGGAAGGGAACTTAGTTTAGAAGCACCACAGCAGCGCTGCAATAAAAAAAAGCTGGAGTGGTTCTTTAAAATCCTTCTTGTTCAAGACATACTGCCAGCTTAGAGCGGGAGCAGAGTATAGCTGACTATTAAAGTCTATGCAGATTGGAAGGGGAAGGACTTAGGCCTCTTTCACACATCAGGTTTTCGCCGTCAGGCGCGATCCGGCGCTTTTGACCGAAACCGGATCCGGCGAAATGCAATGCCGGATCCGGTTTCCCCCCCATTGACTTGCATTTGCGCCGGATCGCGCCGGATGGCCATGCGTTTCATCCGGTTTTTGCCGGATCCGGCAATGTGTCGCGATCCGGCGTCTGGAAAAAACGGTGACTGTAACGTTTTTTGTCTCCGGCGAAAAAGCCGGACACGCCGGATCCGGCGCGTCCGGCTTTTTCACACAATGAAAGCCTATGAGCGCCGCAATGCGCCGGATCCGGATTTTTGGTCTGAGCATGCTCAGTAGCTCTGCCCACAAGACATATATAAAAGCAAGACAGTGGGACCCACAGCCACACCCAACATGCCACCCAAGACAGCAACCAGGCGCAGGAGAAGGCAGGAGACCACTGCAGCACCATCCGCACCACCACCACCCCAAATGGAGCAGCAAATGGAACATGCTGAGGAGGGGAGGCCAGCAGCAGATGAGAGACGGTAATTATCAAATAACCCATTCCTCCAAACTAGGGCTATTGAATATCAAGATATTCATTGGCCCTTTGTTTCTCTTTATTCAACAGCCGCCCAATAGATGCAGCAGCAGCACTGGTAGCAGCTGTAACACCACCCACAGGCATGGAGTGTGGCCACCAGGAAGACAGCACATCATCTTCTGGGAGCCCTCCCTCGCATCGTCAGCGTTTGACGGTAAGTTTTTATTTCCAAAATCCATCTTCTCTGTAATATATGTCTATTCATTGCCTTTTATTTCAAAACAGGAATCACAAGATGAAGAGGAGCTCCCAGAAGAAGAAGGAAGGGGTGGACAGACACCTGGAGTGGGCTCACAATTGGTAAGTTTTTTGCATCAAACGCAGAAACACAACATCACACTACACACAACACATAGAAAACAATGTTCTGCAGACCACACACAGCAAACAAATGCCTACATCCAAAGACATAACATTTTTTGTTTTCTTCTCTAGTCTTCCCAATCTGGTGCTTGGCCAAGAGGTCCTCGCAGTGCCTCCCAGGGTCGTCGGCGACAGCAACGCGGCGGTCACCAGCGTGTAAGTATAAATATTTTTGCTTTGTTTTTTTGCACTTTTTATTTCATTTCTTTTGTGGAGGCTAATTATGTTATTTTTGTCTTTTTCTTTAACAGCCTTCACAGCGTGCTCCCGACTCTGACGGTGAGGATGGAGGGATTGATGTGGACCGCCTCATCGATCTCGTCAGAGAAAGGGAGCCGCTCTGGAATATGGCTGACCGCCGCCACGCTGACCTGATCGTTACCCGACGACTCTGGGAGGAAATCTGTTCGCTCCTTGTTGGCCGCTGGGAGGACCTCGAAGCTCGGGCCCAGATTAAAGAGCGTAAGTATATACAGTACCGGTTGCTTGATGTAAACCAGTGTTTCCCGAACTCCAGTCCTCGTGGTCCCCACGGATCATGTGTTCAGGATTTCTATTTACTATAGAAATCCTGAAAACATGACCCCTGGGGACCATGAGGACTGGAGTTTGGGAAACACTGATGTTGTATACTAACCACTCCTTTCTCGTTTCAGGGAACAGAATTGTGAATCGGTGGCGGTCTGTGAGAGATCGTTTCAAGAAGGAGTTCAATAAAGAGATGCGGGCCCCGAGTGGATCTGGAGGACGCAGGAGCAAGTACAAGTACGCAGAAGCCCTGTCGTTCCTCCGGGAAACAATAGTCACCAGAAGGTAAATATTACACACCACATGTGAAAAAAAATGTTATATGTAAATTTTTTTTTCAGCCAGGGCCATACCATGTCAGTATTTTGTTTTTTTTTCTCTTTATTCCACAGCACGGTGAGCAGCACTCGGGAGCCGGCACGATTGGACCCTTCTGAGGCGATCCCTGAGGAGACCGGCACCGAGGGACACTTCGACCGCCCCGGTACATCTGCACCTTCCCAGCCTTCCCACACATTCGACCCATCTGTCCCATCCACCAGCACAGGAGCATCGTGGCCGCCTACATTACATGAAGCTGCTGGTGAGGAGATCGCTTTCCCTTTACCCCACCCTTCTGCCCCTGCCACCTCTAGTACACCTGCGGGTACTGGGCGGCAGCGGCAGAGGGGTCAGGAAAAGACTTATGCGCCAGAGTTCTTGCATCTGAATGCATCTTTCCAGAACTGTCTAAAAGTCTTGTCAGAGCAAATCTCCACAGGCTATCAGCAGATCAACTCCAGCATTCTGGAGGTGAAGACACTTCTGCAAACCATGCATTCAGAAGCAAGATCTTCGCCAAACCACACCTTTTTCAGGTCTGTTGTGGAGCGCATGGAAATGCTCTCTCCTGCCCAGCAGATGCATGTAATGCATTCATGCCACGCTGCTCTCCAGCAAGTTACCTCCCAACCTCCTCCTCCTCCCACCACAGTAGTTCCTCCACCTGCACCCCCTCCAGCCACTTTCCATCCTCCCCCTCCTATTACATCTACACCCCCTCCAGCCACTTTCCATCCTCCCCCTCCTATTACATCTACACCCCCTCCAGCCACTTTCCATCCTCCCCCTCCTATTACATACCATCCACCTCCAGCCACTTTCCATCCTCCCCCTCCTATTACATACCATCCACCTCCCCAGCACCATCCACCTCCCCAGCACCATCCACCTCCCCAGCACCATCCACCTCCCCAGCACCAGCAACCTCCCCAGCACCAGCAACCTCACCAGTACCAGCAACCTCCACAGTACCTGCAAACTCCCCAGTACCAGCAACCTCCCCAGTACCAGACATCTCCCCACTTCCAGCAACCTGCCCCGTACCAGACATCTCCCCACTTCCAGCAACCTGCCCCGTACCAGACATCTCCCCACTTCCAGCAACCTGCCCCGTACCAAACTCCTTCCCCATACAACTTGCCATCAACATCATCTGCTCCTACAGTCCCTGCCCAACCCTCCACTCCACCACCCACCACCTCTTCTGCTTCCCACATGTCCACCCATTCTGTAGTTTTTTCCACACCTTCACCTCTAACTGTTCCTTCCCCACCACGATCCCAGTCCTCTCTCCACACTCCCAGTGTCGAAGTGTCCCGCAGCCCCTACAGCAGTATTTCCACCACACACTACACAGAATTATAATGTGTGTATTTAAATAAAAATGACCAGTTTTATGGTTTCAGTTTTATAGTTTCAAAGTTTTATTAAACAAGTTTATTAAAATTTTAAAAAAGTTTACTAAAAAAAACATTTTTCAATAAAAGTTAAATTATTTTACACTGGTTGTCTGTCATTTCTTTCTGCGGCGAAAAAGGTTAAATACAGGGTATTTAAAAGGTGAAATGGTATTCAAAACTAGGTATATAACTGTGGGTAAATTTTAGCTTTTTGCCACAGTTGTGTTCCTGGTTGTGTTTGAAGCAAAGTATTTCACCTAAAAAGTTGTGTTTATTGTTGGTGATTTCCTAACAATGTACACAACTTTTGTTAAAAGGTGAAATACTTTGCATAAAACACAACCAGGTACACACCTGTGGCCTAAAGCTAAAAATAGAGACCATGACAAGATAGCCAACTTTGGTTGGCAAAGGTATATACTGTTGGAACAGAAGGTACACAAGTTTGGTTGGGCACAAATCTTTCACACTCTGTCATCCTGCCAGTGTACTCTGCCTTGAGGTGACATAAAGTATAGTGCAAAATTGTCCCTCATTACTGAAACCGTCACAGAACTTCTAGTGGTAATGTCATGGTAATCTTGCAAGGTGGTTTCTTCAGAGGTGTCCTCAATGGAAATGGGTTCCTTGCAGATAACAAAATTGTGGAGTACCACGCACGCTTTGATCACCTCGTCCACAGTTTCTGTCTTGAGGTTGATCGCAGTCAATAGGACCCGCCATTTGGCTGTCAGAATACCAAAGGTACATTCAACCATTCTTCTTGCTCTTGTGAGGCGGTAATTAAAAATGCGTTTTGTTCTTGACAATCCTCTGCTAGAGTACGGTTTCAAAAGGTGTTCTGACAGCTGGAAGGCTTCATCCCCTACACAGACAAATGGCATAGGTGGACCAGATGTTTGCGGCAGCAGTTTAGATGGTGGGAACTGGAAGGTGTTTCCATACAGTTTACGCCCCATGGCAGACAGTTTGAAAACTTGAGAGTCATTGGAGCGGCCATAGGCCCCAATATCAACCGCAATAAATTTGTATTCCGCATCAGCGATGGCCATGAGGACAATTGAAAAATATTTCTTGTAATTGAAATATTCCGATCCCGATCCGGCTGGCTTTACAATGCGGATATGTTTCCCGTCCACAGCGCCCAAGCAGTTTGGAAACTGACATATCTGTTGAAACTTGTCAGCAATTTCAATCCACCTCTCTGTTGTGGGCTCTGGTAAAAACTCTTCAGCTAAGGAGTCCCACAGTGCACGGCATGTGTACTTCACTATTCCAGATATGGTGGAAATCCCGAGTCTGTACTGGAAATGCAGTGACGAAAGGGATTCTCCAGTTGCAAGAAATCTGTGGGGAATTAAAAAACAATAAATTAGTTTTAAATCACAGCATTACATACCAAAACTGACCTATAACACTTGGAGATACAAATTACCACCAACAAGATTGCAGTGAAAGTGTGCTCTGATGCGATCATATCCAATAAATGTGGCTTACCTTAAAGTCACCATCAGACGCTCTGCGGGTGAAACAGAGAAGCGGCAATAGGTGTCCGCTTTTCTTATGAGGTGTGCAATGCGCTCCACCAAGTAATCAAAATTCTCCATTTTCATCCTAACATATCCAAAAAATTTATCCGGGTTTCGTCGAAGGTCCATGCAGAGTGTAGAATAGACCCCACGCGTCATTCTCTTGGCTGTGATGGGGTGGATCCACAAACGTCGTCTACGATGCCTGATGCGCTGCTGTCTCGCTCTCTCCTTCTCCAGAACAATCACCCTCAAACGATTTGCCTCCGCTGTAAAATCCGCCAAATTCTTCAAAATATTTCCAATGACAACATCCATCTTCGCCAGTAACTTGCTCTTCTCTCCAACCTGCACTTTCTCCTCTACAACCTGTCAAAGAAGGGCTGTAGGAACATGCTATATATAGTTTTCCAGTAGCCAATCCCGTTCGGAAGGCCACAAGGGTCAATTTTAAAAACCGGATCCGGCGTAATCCGTCGAAAAACGGATAGAAAAACGGATGAACCGGATGAGACGGATCCGGTTTTGTCTGTCCAGAAAAAGACGGATCCGCCAGAAAACCGGATCCGTCACATCCGGTTTTACGAAACATTTGCCGGATCCGGCGTTCCGGCACGACGCCGGATCGCGCCTGACGCCGAAAACCTGATGTGTGAAAGTAGCCTTACAGTATGTATTTTATCCAAACCCAGAACTGGATTCACAGTTACATTGCTCAGTAGTGCGGAATAATCTTCTCCATGCTGCTGTTGCATGGTGAACAGAGAGAGGAGAGCAGTAATCCTTTATGCCTCTGTGTGTCCTGTGTATTGAAGACATCATGGTAGCTAGTCTCAACGCACTAGCCCAGATCGGTCACTAAAATTTAACAGCCTGGGTAGTTCTCTCACCAGAAATTATCTGTCGGATAGATAACTTTCCGATCACTGGGGGTCCAACCACTGTGGTCCAGAGAACCAGAGCTCTGAAGAGCCCCGTGTGAATGGAGCCAAGGTCAATCATGCAGACTACCGTTCCATTCATTCTAAACGCCAGAGATTGATAGGTTGCTATGCAGGGTGCAGCATTCAAGAGAAGTTTGTCATTGACTACTGCGCCCTGCATAGGCAAAGCTTTGTAATTTCAGTTGCTGCCTATGCAGAGTGCAGAAGGTGACGACAAACTCATTTTGACTGCTTTGTTCTTTATGGTCAGCACCGTAAATGACAAAACTGCTCTGAGATCTACTACAGCTACCCCATCTCCTCTCATTTGAAACTTTTTACATACTTTTTCTAACTCTAATGAAGGTTAGAACTAGAGGTAAGGCCAGGACTAGTGTTAGGTCTAAGATTAGGGTATTATAAATGTTAGTGTTTGGGTAATAAAACACAAAAATGTAATAAAAAATATAACAATGTATAACTTTTTATTGTTAAAATTTCATACTGGATTTAATGAAAAATCAGAAATTATCCAGAGGATCAAAGAGAAAACTATAATTGCATTACAATTTTCTTAATTTTTGAGAAATAATGGGATTCAATACGGGACTGGTGGAAAGGAATCAGGCAGTGCTACAGTCCAGGGTTTATGGGGAGCAGAATATCTGCCTAAATGAGACCAGAATACAGCACAGGGCATCGGTCACGCCGCGTAGTCATCATTCACAGCTCTCTGCCTCTATTTTGTTATCTACAACCAGGTTTCCTTTGTTTGTTCCTATAAATCCATATTCAGCTTTTTTAGGGTCAGGTTCGGCCAAGGAAATTTTCTGTCTTTTTTCTGCCGAGTAAGCTTTATTTTACTGTCAAAAACAAAATACAAATCTCCATTTGAGGATACTGCATGATCTGGACTCATAGCCGCGGTTAGCAAAGCAGAAATGCAATTAGAAGAACATAATGGGGATCAAATCTATGAGAAAGCCTGTGCCGAGATAGAGACCCTCGAGCTGCCATTGGGATCTACTTTAAGGTAAAACTGTGGTACTTATCCATCCTTCTGCATGTGTGTTTATCTGCTACGTGTGAACACCACCACCCATATTGCAAGATTTTTTGCGTGGTATTTATCCATTGTTCCTGTGTTTTTTTTATTTTTTAAATGTTCAAAGCTGTATATTTCACTGTTGTTTTATGGTCTCTCTGTTCAAGATCGCGTTGTTGATCTTGCATAGTAATGCCTGCTTTGTTCTTGTGCTAATTGCTTAATTATTCAATGAGGCCAATTGGTGCTAGACCCTAGCAGATATTTCCTATATATTCAGATCTGGCTAGGGATAGCACGTGTGCTGGATTAAATTCAGCAGTTTGGCAGGAGACAGGTAAGCTGCACCAGACAAACAAATATGCTTCTTGGTCAGTTGTACAGCATTATGTATTGGTCACAACACTCTGCTTCATATATGTTTTAACTTCTGCTTCCTCTCAACTCTCCCACCCTCTCACACATTCTGTGCTCTCTCTCCATATCAGCCCCTCTCTTCTCCCCTCTCCCATGTATAACTGTGAGGCTTTACTGACATTTCTAACCCCCACCAAACCATCCACTACCACCATACAGCACTCAAAATGTTTATGCAAACCATTGTGCCACCTGCTCTTTCTCTTTTATTCTCCCTCTCTTAGTCACTGGTGACATCTCCCCAACCCTGGGCCTCCCTCCACTAGTATACAGAACTCTCTTCCAACTGCATATAGAATCCTGATAATCTTATTAACATTCAGTGCATTCCCTCTCCTATCTTTTTTAATTGTGCCCTCTGGAACTCACTGTTAACATGACACAAACTAACTTACATTAACAATTTTTTTTCTTTCTAATTCCCTTAATGTTCTGGCTCTTACAGAAATTTGGATCCAACAGTCGGACACCTCCACCACTGCTTCTGTCTCACTTGGTGCACAGAAATTTTTGCGTACCGCCAAACCTGAGAGCAGACAAGGTGGAGGTGTTGATCTGCTCCTTTTATCACATTGTGCTTTCCAGGTCATCCCCCCCAGTATCCCCACTTGTTTCCTAACTGACTTTCTCTCCTGTGACATTCCTATTCTCATCATGGGAGACTTTAATATCCCCATCGATGATTCCCTCTCCCAACCTGCCTCATCTACTTCCTCTAACCTCCTCATTTGGCATCTCACAGTTTATCTCTCCTACACGTGAAGACAGGAATACTCTGGACTTGGTCTTCTCACAGCTCTGCTCAATGCACAACTTTACCAACTCCCCTCTCCCACTCTCTGACCACAACCTTCTTTCCTTCTCTGTCCAGAACTCTCTCCTCACCAGGGACACTCCCTCCTATCGGAATACACGTACCATTAACACCCAGCAGCTTATGGACAATATACACTCATCTTTAGCTCCCATCTCCTGTCCAAACTTAGCATTGTCACACTACAATAATACATTGCAGAGCTCCCTGGATGAAGCAGCACCTGCTACACGCAGAAAGACCAGACACAGATGATGGCAATCCTGGCACACGAGGCAAACATGTCAGCGTTGCTCTCAGTATGCTGAGCTTCAATGGAGAAAATCACTTTTAGGAGAAGATTTAATCCACTATAAGTTCATACTCGAAACGTATAACTCTGCCCTTTGACTGACCAATCTATCCTACTTCACCACCCTCAGCAATACACTAGCTAACAATCTAAAACAACTTTTTGAAACCTTAGGGTACCGTTACACCTAGCGACTCACCAGCGATCCCGACCAGCGATATGACGCGGTCAGGATCGCTGGTGCATCGCTAGGTGGTCGCTAGTGAGCTGCCAAACAGGCAGATCTCACCAGCGACATCGCAGGGGACGGGGATCGCTACTTACCTGTCAGACGAGGCGATCCTGCGTCCTCCCGCCCGGCTCCACGCGTCGCTCGTCGGCGCCATAGGAAGCGCCGCAGGAAGTGACCGACGAGAAATGGTCCAGGAGCTTCTCGCGCGATCAGCGATAACCAGCGGGGGAGCCGGTCGGAGGTAAGTATCACATGCAGCAATATCGCTAGCAATATCGCTGCAACGTCACAAAATCGGTGACTTTACAGTGATATTGCTAGCGATATCGCAGTGTGTAACGGGGGCTTTACACTCCCTCCTGAGCCCTAAAGCACAAGTCCCAATCACCAGGATCAGGACCATTCTGCCCAATCTTCTCAGAGCCTGAATCCCCTTTCCTCCTGCACTTCAAGCTCACTTGACATCTTGAGCCTGTTACAGAAGAAAAAGTTACCCGGCTCCTCGTTTCTTCTTGGCCTACAACCTTCATAGCAACCCTATTTCATTTCCTTACATCTGCAGTCTCTCTCACCGGTTGTCCCTGTAAATAAACCTATCTACTAACAGCTACAGTAAAGCTAATGGTCTCTACTGCCTCCTGATTCTCCTGGATCTCTCTGCTGCATTCGACACTGTGGATCACCAGCTCCTCCTCACTATGCTCTGCTCTATCGGGCTCAAGGACACCGTTCTCTCCTGGTTCTCCTCCTGCCTCTCATTGTATCTTTTGCCGGCTCTTATTCCTCTCTCCTTCCCCTTACTATAGGAGTTCCTCAGGGCTCAGTCCTAGGCCCTCTCCTCTGCTCTCTATTGGTCTGCCCCTATTCGTCAAACAATCAGTAGATTTGGGTTCTAGCATTATCTCTATGTTGACGACAAACAATTATACCCTTTTCCCCTGACATCACCCCACTCTAAAACAAAATACTAAGGATTGCTTACTCACTTTAATATAATGTCCTCCATCTGAAACTGAATCTCTCCAAAACTGAACTTCTTGTGTTTCCTCCCTCTACTAACCTGACATTGCAATTACCTTGGAGGGTTCATCCATAATTCCCCAGCAGCATGCCCACTGTCTTAGGGTTGTATATGAGACAGAACTTTCACTTATTCCCTATATCCGATCACTCACTTGGTCATGTCGCCTGCATCTTAAAAACATCTCCAGAATCCGACCTTTCCTCACCTTTGAAACTGCTAAAACTCTTACTGGTGCTCATATTCACTCTCGCCTGGACTACTGCAACTCTCTACTGATCGGTCTCCGTCTTACTAACCTCTCTCCTATCTAAGGCTAGTTTCACACTAGCATTCGGCAGAGCTGCGGAGGGCTGCGTAGATCCTCTGTGAAACTCCGTCCACTGCCGCACCTCCTCCGGTCAGCTCCGCCTACTTCTGTGTGTGGATGTATGTGGATGCGTCCGCATGCGTCGTTTTGATGATGCAGCGACCTCAACAAATTGCAACACGTTGCGTTCAAAGCGGGTCGCCGCAGCGTCAAAACGACGCAAGCGGACGCATCTGCATACATCCACACGGCCTGCATACCCAATGTTAAAGATAGGTACGCAGGCCGCATGCAGATGTAGGTGGAGCTGACTAGAGGAGGTGCGGCAGTGGGTGGAGCTTCACGGAGGAACTACGCAGCCCTCCGCATCTCTGCCTAACGCAAATGTGAAGCAGGCCTAATCTGTCCTGAATGCAGCAGCCACGGTCGTATTTCTGTTCAGCAGCTTCTCCGATGCCTCCACCTTGTGCCAGTCACTACACTTGTTACCCATTCACTACAGAATACAATCTAAACTCATATCTCTCGCCCACAAAGCCCTCCACAGTTCTTCACCACTCTATATCTCCTCCCTCATCTGTCTATCACTCTACACTTTCTCTCAGTTCTGAAACTGACCTAAGACTAACATCCTCCATAATCTGAACCTCGCATTTCCATCTCCAAGACTTCTCCCGTGCGGCGCCAGTTCTCTGGAATGCACTACCCCAGATGATCTGACTGATACCTAGCCCCGTTTTTAAGTGTTTTAAAAGCACATCTCTTTAAACAAGCCTATCACCTCAACTCACTAATCTAACGCTCCCTCCTTCTAAAAATTATTTAGAATCTGCTCCCTCCTATTCATCTGTCTCCACACTCTCCATGCACATGATGACTGTACCTCATAATTGCACTTAAACACACTGGCTGATGACCGGATCATGCAGCTTTATGTGAAAATCCCTATTTATTATAATGGCTGGACTGGAAATAACCTGCACTTTTCACCTATTGTGTCCCGCCTATTTCCTTGTAGATTGTAAGCTTGCAAGCAGGGACCTCACTCCTAATGTCACTGTTTACACTGTCTTACCTTGCACTGAATTTATTGTCTGTACAGTTGTGGCCAAAAGTATTGGCACCCCTGCAATTCTGTCAGATAATACTCAGTTTCTTCCTGAAAATGATTGCAAACACAAATTCTTTGGTATTATTATCTTCTTTTAATGTGTCTTAAATGAAAAAACACAAAAGAGAATGAAGCAAAAAGCAAAACATTGATCATTTCACACAAAACTCCAAAAATGGGCCAGACAAAAGTATTGGCACCCTCAGCCTAATACTTGCTTGCACAACCTTTAGCCAAAATAACTGCGACCAACCACTTCCGGTAACCATCAATGAGTTTCTTACAATGCTCTGCTGGAATTTTAGACCATTCTTCTTTGGCAAACTGCTCCAGGTCCCTGATATTAGATGGGTGCCTTCTCCAAACTGCCATTTTTAGATCTCTCCACAGGTGTTCTATGGGATTCAGGTCTGGACTCATTGCTGGCCACCTTAGAAGTCTCCAGTGCTTTCTCTCAAACCATTTTCTAGTGCTTTTTGAAGTGTTTTTTGGGTCATTGTCCTGCTGGAAGACCGATGACCACTGAGGGAGACCCAGCTTTCTCACACTGGGCCCTACATTATGCTGCAAAATTTGTTGGTAGTCTTCTGACTTCATAATGCCATGCACACGGTCAAGCAGTCCAGTGCCAGAGGCAGCAAAGCAACCCCAAAACATCAGGGAACCTCCGCCATGTTTGACTGTAGGGACTGTGTTCTTTTCTTTGAATGCCTCTTTTTTCTCCTGTAAACTCTATGTTGATGCCTTTGCCCAAAAAGCTCTACTTTTGTCTCATCTGACCAGAGAACATTCTTCCAAAACGTTTTAGACTTTTTCAGGTAAGTTTTGGCAAACTCCAGCCTGGCTTTATGTCTCGGGGTAAGAAGTGGGGTCTTCCTGGGTCTCCTACCATACAGTCCCTTTTCATTCAGACGCCGACGGATAGTATGGGTTGACACTGTTGTACCCTCGGACTGCAGGGCAGCTTGAACTTGTTTGGATGTTAGTCGAGGTTCTTTATCCAACATCCGCACAATCTTGCGTTGAAATCTCTTGTCAATTTTTCTTTTCCGTCCACATGTAGGGAGGTTAGCCACAGTGCCATGGGCTTTAAACTTCTTGATGACACTGCGCACGGTAGACACAGGAACTGTAACAACCCTGCTGGCATCACTGCATGGCCTCCCATCCCCCGCACCCCAACTTACTTTCTGCTTCAAGCCATGCTGTGGATTCTGTCTGTTGCCAGCCCTGAGCTCCATGTGCTATGCCTCTTGTTTTCCTGCTTGCTCTCCATGTTTCCTGACTGTGTGTATAAGGGGGCGGCGCCTGAACTCTCTGGTTCTTATAGAGTCTGGGTGCACCTGGCTAATGGGTCCCTGACCAATCACCTAGAGCCCTGGGCTATTTTACCCTGCCACACCCACTGGAACATTGCCTGTGCAATGTCTATACTCAGTTAGTATCTTGCTGCTGAGGAAGCCAGGCCCTGTTCTGTGTATCTCCTTCTCTGTAGGAATACTCTGTCTCGCTTTGTACCTTGTCCGCCTGCCAGGAGGCAGAATATCCTGGCCCTTGAGTCTTGTTCCCAGTACCTTGTCTGAGAACAAGGATGAATGCTCATCGTCACACAATAAGAGAAAAAAGAATGGATCTACCTGTGGCAAAACATTTTCGTATCCCTGATCATAACATGATGGACATTAAATTACTTGTATTAAAAGGGAACTTCAAGTCTCAGAGAGAGAGAAGAATACAAGTTTATGAAAACTTTTGACACTCTCAGTGCTGGAATGAATGTGTCGCATGGATTTATGTCTTTTTACATCAATTAAGGAATTTGTCCCTCAGACCTTCTGGGGTCATCACAACACAGAACCAGACCCCCATCAGAGGGCAATAAAACCTTCACACTCCGTATCTATGAACTGCTCTAATATTTATGTTTCTCCCGCTCCCATAATGATAGTTCTGCTTCACGTCACTTGTCTTATATATTGCATTTTTTCTGTGCTGTATTGTGTATAAAGATGTGATTCTTCAGATGTTGTATTAGTCTAGCCTGATGAAGAGTCCTGAGTAGTCTCGGAAGCTTGCAATGTGTTACCATCTTTTCAGTTAGCCATTAAAAGGTATCAACCACTGAGGGCTCTCAATCCTGAATATTCTGCAGACAGTGTGCTCAGTGCTCTGCTGCTGAGGTCAATGATTGGCTGCAGTGCTGCCAACACGACACCAGCGCTGCAGACAATAACAGACACCAGAGACTCAGCGCTGGACCCGGCCAGAGTGAATAAAGCACAGTTTGTTAAAAAAAAATCCATCAGCAACCAGGGAAAAGGGTTTTTTGCAGAGACTAAAACTCCTTTATTACTGTGCTAATGCTTAGTAACCCCTATACCCCCAGACAGCAGGGAGCATATCCTCACTTCTAAGAGGTGAAATCATGGCCCCCGGAGAGATGGATCACACCTCGCTATCTGGCAGTGTAGTGGATGAGTTGAGGATTCGGAATACCACAGAATGCGCCATGCCAACATGGAGGTGAATCATTTCCAGGAGGAGGTGAGGAGGACCCGGCAGGGCGCAGTGTCGGCCCCGTCCCTGTGTGACCTGACAGCAGCAGCTCCACCTGTACGGACCCGGCCTGCAACAGCTGTTCCACTGACCCCTGGCGGCCAGAGCTCAGCACAGCAGCTACCGCAACTCATCACCGGCTGCAGCGCCCCCTAGTGACCGCCGTCAGCATCGCTCTCCCTTCAGCCCAGCAGTCACCTCAGCCTTGTCACCGGCAGCCGGGGCCACCGAATAATCTCTGCAAGATGGCGGAGGGCGAGAGCTTGGAGAGCGTCACCGAGCACGAGAGGATCCTGCAGGAGATCGAGAGCACAGACACGGCCTGTGTGGGGCCTACGCTCCGGTAAGAGCCGGCAGGAGGGAGGGATCCAGGTGCAGGAGGGTCATTGATTCGTTGCGGGATCGGATTTCCTCCTTTGTGTCTCCCCCTCCCACATTGGCGTGATAGTGTCCTGCCACCCACCCGTGTACACCGTGCCACCCACCCGTGTACACCCGGCACCGAGCATCAGCCTCACTGCCCCATTGTACCCCTGTGATAATGGTGTCATACAGCACAGTCACTGGGGTATATGTATATACTGTGTGTACAGCACAGTCACTGGGGTATATGTATATACTGTGTGTACAGAGCAGTCACTGGGGTATATGTATATACTGTGTACAGAGCAGTCACTGGGGTATATGTATATACTGTGTAGAGAGCAGTCACTGGGGTATATGTATATACTGTGTGTACAGAGCAGTCACTGGTGTATATGTATATACTGTGTGTACAGAGCAGTCACTGGGGTATATGTATATACTGTGTGTACAGAGCAGTCACTGGGGTATATGTATATACTGTGTAGAGAGCAGTCACTGGGGTATATGTATATACTGTGTGTACAGAGCAGTCACTGGTGTATATGTATATACTGTGTGTACAGAGCAGTCACTGGGGTATATGTATATACTGTGTGTACAGAGCAGTCACTGGGGTATATGTATATACTGTGTGTACAGAGCAGTCACTGGGGTATATGTATATACTGTGTGTACAGAGCAGTCACTGGGGTATATGTATATACTGTGTACAGAGCAGTCACTGGGGTATATGTATATACTGTGTGTACAGCACAGTCACTGGGGTATATGTATATACTGTGTGTACAGCACAGTCACTGGGGTATATGTATATACTGTGTGTACAGCACAGTCACTGGGGTATATGTATATACTGTGTGTACAGAGCAGTCACTGGGGTATATGTATATACTGTGTGTACAGCACAGTCACTGGGGTATATGTATATACTGTGTGTACAGCACAGTCACTGGGGTATATGTATATACTGTGTGTACAGCACAGTCACTGGGGTATATGTATATACTGTGTGTACAGCACAGTCACTGGGGTATATGTATATACTGTGTGTACAGAGCAGTCACTGGGGTATATGTATATACTGTGTGTACAGCACAGTCACTGGTGTATATGTATATACTGTGTACAGAGCAGTCACTGGTGTATATGTATATACTGTGTGTACAGCACAGTCACTGGTGTATATGTATATACTGTGTGTACAGCACAGTCACTGGGGTATATGTATATACTGTGTACAGAGCAGTCACTGGGGTATATGTATATACTGTGTACAGAGCAGTCACTGGGGTATATGTATATACTGTGTGTACAGAGCAGTCACTGGGGTATATGTATATACTGTGTGTACAGAGCAGTCACTGGGGTATATGTATATACTGTGTGTACAGAGCAGTCACTGGTGTATATGTATATACTGTGTGTACAGCACAGTCACTGGTGTATATGTATATACTGTGTGTACAGCACAGTCACTGGTGTATATGTATATACTGTGTGTACAGAGCAGTCACTGGGGTATATGTATATACTGTGTGTACAGCACAGTCACTGGGGTATATGTATATACTGTGTACAGAGCAGTCACTGGGGTATATGTATATACTGTGTACAGAGCAGTCACTGGGGTATATGTATATACTGTGTGTACAGCACAGTCACTGGGGTATATGTATATACTGTGTGTACAGAGCAGTCACTGGGGTATATGTATATACTGTGTGTACAGCACAGTCACTGGGGTATATGTATATACTGTGTGTACAGAGCAGTCACTGGGGTATATGTATATACTGTGTGTACAGCACAGTCACTGGGGTATATGTATATACTGTGTGTACAGAGCAGTCACTGGGGTATATGTATATACTGTGTGTACAGAGCAGTCACTGGGGTATATGTATATACTGTGTGTACAGAGCAGTCACTGGGGTATATGTATATACTGTGTGTACAGCACAGTCACTGGGGTATATGTATATACTGTGTGTACAGAGCAGTCACTGGGGTATATGTATTGTGTGTACAGCACAGTCACTGGGGTATATGTATATACTGTGTGTACAGAGCAGTCACTGGGGTATATGTATATACTGTGTGTACAGAGCAGTCACTGGGGTATATGTATATACTGTGTGTACAGAGCAGTCACTGGGGTATATGTATATACTGTGTGTACAGAGCAGTCACTGGGGTATATGTATATACTGTGTGTACAGAGCAGTCACTGGGGTATATGTATATACTGTGTGTACAGAGCAGTCACTGGGGTATAGGTATATACTGTGTACAGAGCAGTCACTGGGGTATATGTATATACTGTGTACAGAGCAGTCACTGGGGTATATGTATATACTGTGTGTACAGCACAGTCACTGGGGTATATGTATATACTGTGTACAGCACAGTCACTGGGGTATATGTATATACTGTGTACAGAGCAGTCACTGGGGTATATGTATATACTGTGTACAGAGCAGTCACTGGGGTATATGTATATACTGTGTGTACAGCACAGTCACTGGGGTATATGTATATACTGTGTACAGCACAGTCACTGGGGTATATGTATATACTGTGTGTACAGAGCAGTCACTGGGGTATATGTATATACTGTGTGTACAGCACAGTCACTGGGGTATATGTATATACTGTGTACAGAGCAGTCACTGGGGTATATGTATATACTGTGTACAGAGCAGTCACTGTGGTATATGTATATACTGTGTGTACAGAGCAGTCACTGGGGTATATGTATATACTGTGTGTACAGAGCAGTCACTGGGGTATATGTATATACTGTGTGTACAGAGCAGTCACTGGGGTATATGTATATACTGTGTACAGCACAGTCACTGGGGTATATGTATATACTGTGTACAGCACAGTCACTGGGGTATATGTATATACTGTGTGTACAGCACAGTCACTGGGGTATATGTATATACTGTGTGTACAGCACAGTCACTGGGGTATATGTATATACTGTGTGTACAGCACAGTCACTGGGGTATATGTATATACTGTGTGTACAGCACAGTCACTGGGGTATATGTATATACTGTGTGTACAGCACAGTCACTGGGGTATATGTATATACTGTGTGTACAGCACAGTCACTGGGGTATATGTATATACTGTGTGTACAGCACAGTCACTGGGGTATATGTATATACTGTGTGTACAGCACAGTCACTGGGGTATATGTATATACTGTGTGTACAGCACAGTCACTGGGGTATATGTATATACTGTGTGTACAGCACAGTCACTGGGGTATATGTATATACTGTGTGTACAGCACAGTCACTGGGGTATATGTATATACTGTGTGTACAGCACAGTCACTGGGGTATATGTATATACTGTGTGTACAGCACAGTCACTGGGGTATATGTATATACTGTATGTACAGCACAGTCACTGGGGTATATGTATATACTGTGTGTACAGCACAGTCACTGGGGTATATGTATATACTGTGTGTACAGCACAGTCACTGGGGTATAGGTATATACTGTGTGTACAGCACAGTCACTGGGGTATAGGTATATACTGTGTGTACAGCACAGTCACTGGGGTATAGGTATATACTGTGTGTACAGCACAGTCACTGGGGTATATGTATATACTGTGTGTACAGCACAGTCACTGGGGTATAGGTATATACTGTGTGTACAGCACAGTCACTGGTGTATATGTATATACTGTGTGTACAGAGCAGTCACTGGGGTATATGTATATACTGTGTGTACAGAGCAGTCACTGGGGTATATGTATATACTGTGTGTACAGCACAGTCACTGGTGTATATGTATATACTGTGTGTACAGCACAGTCTCTGGGGTATATGTATATACTGTGTGTACAGCACAGTCTCTGGGGTATATGTATATACTGTGTGTACAGAGCAGTCACTGTGGTATACATATATACTGTGTGTACAGCACAGTCACTGGGGTATATGTATATACTGTGTGTACAGAGCAGTCACTGGTGTATATGTATATACTGTTTGTGCAGAGCAGTCACTGTGGTATACATATATACTGTGTGTACTGCACAGTCACTGGTGTATATGTATATACTGTGTGTACAGCACAGTCACTGGGGTATATGTATATATTGTGTGTACAGCACAGTCACTGGTGTATATGTATATACTGTAGAGTGTACAGAGCAGTCACTGGGGTATATGTATATACTGTAGAGTGTACAGAGCAGTCACTAGGGTATATGTATATACTGTGTGTACAGCACAGTCACTGGTGTATATGTATATACTGTAGAGTGTACAGCACAGTCACTGGTGTATATGTATATACTGTGTGTACAGCACAGTCACTGGGGTATATGTATATACTGTAGTGTGTACAGCACAGTCACTGGAGTATATGTATATACTGTGTGTACAGCACAGTCACTGGTGTATATGTATATACTGTGTGTGCAGAGCAGTCACTGTGGTATACATATATACTGTGTGTACTGCACAGTCACTGGTGCATATGTATATACTGTGTGTACAGCACAGTCACTGGGGTATATGTATATATTGTGTGTACAGAGCAGTCACTGGGGTATATGTATATACTGTGTGTACAGCACAGTCACTGGTATATATATGTATATACTGTGTGTACAGAGCAGTCACAGGGGTATATGTATATACTCTAGAGTGTACAGCACAGTCACTGGTGTATATGTATATACTGTGTGTACAGCACAGTCACTGGGGTATATGTATATACTGTAGTGTGTACAGCACAGTCACTGGGGTATATGTATATACTGTAGTGTGTACAGCACAGTCACTGGGGTATATGTATATACTGTGTGTACAGCACAGTCACTGGGGTATATGTATATACTGTAGAGTGTATAGAGCAGTCACTGGGGTATATGTATATACTGTAGAGTGTACAGAGCAGTCACTGGGGTATATGTATATACTGTAGAGTGTACAGAGCAGTCACCGGTGTATATGTATATACTGTAGTGTGTACAGAGCAGTCACTGGGGTATATGTATATACTGTAGTGTGTACAGAGCAGTCACTGGGGTATATGTATATACTGTAGTGTGTACAGAGCAGTCACTGGTGTATATGTATATACTGTAGTGTGTACAGAGCAGTCACTGGTGTATATGTATATACTGTAGAGTGTACAGAGCAGTCACTGGGGTATATGTATATACTGTAGTGTGTACAGAGCAGTCACTGGGGTATATGTATATACTGTAGTGTGTACAGAGCAGTCACTGGTGTATATGTATATACTGTGTGTACAGAGCAGTCACTGGTGAATATGAATATACTGTACTGTGTACAGCACAGTCACTGGGGTATATGTATATACTGTAGAGTGTACAGAGCAGTCACTGGTGTATATGTATATACTGTAGTGTGTGCAGAGCAGTCACTGGTGTATATGTATATACTGTAGTGTGTACAGAGCAGTCACTGGGGTATATGTATATACTGTGTAGAGAGCAGTCACTGGGGTATATGTATATACTGTGTGTACAGAGCAGTCACTGGTGTATATGAATATACTGTAGTGTGTACAGCACAGTCACTGGGGTATATGTATATACTGTAGAGTGTACAGAGCAGTCACTGGTGTATATGTATATACTGTAGTGTGTGCAGAGCAGTCACTGGTGTATATGTATATACTGTAGTGTGTACAGAGCAGTCACTGGGGTATATGAATATACTGTAGTGTGTACAGAGCAGTCACTGGTGTATATGTATATACTGTAGTGTGTACAGAGCAGTCACTGGGGTATATGTATATACTGTAGTGTGTACAGAGCAGTCACTGGGGTATATGTATATACTGTAGTGTGTACAGAGCAGTCACTGGGGTATATGTATATACTGTAGAGTGTACAGAGCAGTCACTGGGGTATATGTATATACTGTAGTGTGTACAGAGCAGTCACTGGGGTATATGTATATACTGTAGTGTGTACAGAGCAGTCACTGGTGTATATGTATATACTGTGTGTACAGAGCAGTCACTGGGGTATATGTATATACTGTGTAGAGAGCAGTCACTGGGGTATATGTATATACTGTGTGTACAGAGCAGTCACTGGTGTATATGAATATACTGTAGTGTGTACAGCACAGTCACTGGGGTATATGTATATACTGTAGAGTGTACAGAGCAGTCACTGGTGTATATGTATATACTGTAGTGTGTACAGAGCAGCCACTGGTGTATATGTATATACTGTAGTGTGTACAGAGCAGTCACTGGTGTATATGTATATACTGTAGAGTGTACAGAGCAGTCACTGGGGTATATGTATATACTGTAGTGTGTACAGAGCAGTCACTGGGGTATATGTATATACTGTGTAGAGAGCAGTCACTGGGGTATATGTATATACTGTGTGTACAGAGCAGTCACTGGTGTATATGAATATACTGTAGTGTGTACAGCACAGTCACTGGGGTATATGTATATACTGTAGAGTGTACAGAGCAGTCACTGGTGTATATGTATATACTGTAGTGTGTACAGAGCAGCCACTGGTGTATATGTATATACTGTAGTGTGTACAGAGCAGTCACTGGTGTATATGTATATACTGTAGAGTGTACAGAGCAGTCACTGGGGTATATGTATATACTGTAGTGTGTACAGAGCAGTCACTGGGGTATATGTATATACTGTAGTGTGTACAGAGCAGTCACTGGTGTATATGTATATACTGTAGTGTGTACAGAGCAGTCACTGGTGAATATGAATATACTGTAGTGTGTACAGAGCAGTCACTGGGGTATATGTATATACTGTGTAGAGAGCAGTCACTGGGGTATATGTATATACGGTATATGTATATACTGTGTGTACAGAGCAGTCACTGGTGTATATGAATATACTGTAGTGTGTACAGCACAGTCTCTGGGGTATATGTATATACTGTAGAGTGTACAGAGCAGTCACTGGTGTATATGTATATACTGTAGTGTGTACAGAGCAGCCACTGGTGTATATGTATATACTGTAGTGTGTACAGAGCAGTCACTGGTGTATATGTATATACTGTAGTGTGTACAGAGCAGTCACTGGTGTATATGTATATACTGTAGTGTGTACAGAGCAGTCACTGGTGTATATGTATATACTGTAGTGTGTACAGAGCAGTCACTGGGGTATATGAATATACTGTGTGTACAGCACAGTCACTGGGGTATATGTATATACTGTAGTGTACAGAGCAGTCACTGGGGTATATGAATATACTGTAGTGTGTACAGAGCAGTCACTGGTGTATATGTATATACTGTAGAGTGTACAGAGCAGTCACCGGTGTATATGTATATACTGTAGAGTGTACAGAGCAGTCACCGGTGTATATGTATATACTGTAGAGTGTACAGAGCAGTCACTGGTGTATATGTATATACTGTAGAGTGTACAGAGCAGTCACTGGTGTATATGTATATACTGTAGAGTGTACAGAGCAGTCACTGGGGTATATGTATATACTGTAGAGTGTACAGAGCAGTCACTGGGGTATATGTATATACTGTAGAGTGTACAGAGCAGTCACTGGGGTATATGTATATACTGTAGAGTGTACAGAGCAGTCACTGGTGTATATGTATATACTGTAGAGTGTACAGAGCAGTCACTGGTGTATATGTATATACTGTAGAGTGTACAGAGCAGTCACTGGTGTATATGTATATACTGTAGAGTGTACAGAGCAGTCACTGGGGTATATGTATATACTGTAGAGTGTACAGAGCAGTCACTGGGGTATATGTATATACTGTAGAGTGTACAGAGCAGTCACTGGGGTATATGTATATACTGTAGAGTGTACAGAGCAGTCACTGGGGTATATGTATATACTGTAGAGTGTACAGAGCAGTCACTGGTGTATATGTATATACTGTAGAGTGTACAGAGCAGTCACTGGTGTATATGTATATACTGTAGAGTGTACAGAGCAGTCACTGGTGTATATGTATATACTGTAGAGTGTACAGAGCAGTCACTGGGGTATATGTATATACTGTAGAGTGTACAGAGCAGTCACTGGGGTATATGTATATACTGTAGAGTGTACAGAGCAGTCACTGGTGTATATGTATATACTGTAGAGTGTACAGAGCAGTCACTGGTGTATATGTATATACTGTAGAGTGTACAGAGCAGTCACTGGTGTATATGTATATACTGTAGAGTGTACAGAGCAGTCACTGGTGTATATGTATATACTGTAGAGTGTACAGAGCAGTCACTGGGGTATATGTATATACTGTAGAGTGTACAGAGCAGTCACTGGGGTATATGTATATACTGTAGAGTGTACAGAGCAGTCACTGGTGTATATGTATATACTGTAGAGTGTACAGAGCAGTCACTGGGGTATATGTATATACTGTAGAGTGTACAGAGCAGTCACTGGGGTATATGTATATACTGTAGAGTGTACAGAGCAGTCACTGGGGTATATGTATATACTGTAGAGTGTACAGAGCAGTCACTGGTGTATATGTATATACTGTAGAGTGTACAGAGCAGTCACTGGGGTATATGTATATACTGTAGAGTGTACAGAGCAGTCACTGGGGTATATGTATATACTGTAGAGTGTACAGAGCAGTCACCGGTGTATATGTATATACTGAAGAGTGTACAGAGCAGTCGCTGCTGTATATGTATATACTGTAGTGTTTACACAGCAGTCACATATATATTTATACTAGCTGAAGAGCCCGGCGCTGCCCAGGCATAGTAACTAACTACGGTTAGTTATAACAAATTATAAAGATTTTATCTATCTACATTCAATATAATATCCCACATCATCCCATCAGCCAGAGCCACCGGACAACTACCACTAATATCCCACTAATATCCCACATCTTCCCATCAGCCAGAGCTGAAATCTCTTGTCAATTTTTCTTTTCCGTCCACATCTAGGGAGGTTAGCCACAGTGCCATGGGCTTTAAACTTCTTGATGACACTGCGCACGGTAGACACCGGAACATTCGGGTCTTTGGAGATGGACTTGTAGCCTTGAGATTGCTCATGCTTCCTCACAATTTGGTTTCTCAAGTCCTCAGACAGTTCTTTGGTCTTCTTTCTTTTCTCCGTGCTCAATGTGGTACACACAAGGACACAGGACAGAGGTTGAGTCAACTTTAATCCATGTCAACTGGCTGCAAGTGTGATTTAGTTATTGCCAACACCTGTTAGGTGCCACAGGTAAGTTACAGGTGCTGTTAATTACACAAATTAGAGAAGCATCACATGATTTTTCGAACAGTGCCAATACTTTTGTCCACCCTCTTTTTTATGTTTGTTGTGGAATTATATCCAATTTGGCTTTAGGACAATTCTTTTTGTGTTTTTTCATTTAAGACAAATTAAATGAAGATAATAATACCAAAGAATTTGTGTTTGCAATCATTTTCAGGAAGAAACTGAGTATTATCTGACAAAATTGCAGGGGTGTCAATACTTTTGGCCACAACTGTATATACACTGTCCCACCACCAAATCCATGTAGCGCCGTGCACCCGAAATGAAGACTAGTGCTGAGTGAATTTGTTTGGAAAACGAGCTCCAAACATAAATTCGGCACGAATATGGCACATTCGGATTCGTGATTGGAAACACAATCAAAATTTTATAAAATCGGAAAAAATCTGTAACATTCGGTAAACATGTGGAAAATATTTGCATTGCCAGAAAAGTATTTTTAGCACTGTGGCAACAATAATGTTGGTGTATCGTGAGCGTTTGGCACGTGTATGATGAGGGGAGGGGTTTGCAGAGCTCAGAGGCGCGGCGTTCTTGTAAACAGTCATTTTTTTCCGAACTTTATGTGTGCACATTGCGGCTAGCCAATCAGGGCGCAGGAAACACCTACAATGTCCTGACACAACGGCTTGTGTCATTGGCTGCTGAAATCACATGTCCCTCTCCATGTAAAGAGCGGACATTTTGTTTTAGCGCCATTTTGACACTGTCGCAACGCAGAGAGGCCGCTCTTGATGCTGGCACTGTTAACAGCAAGATTTTAGCTAATTAGCTAGGCGGTTGTATATCAGTCAGATAGTGTAGCTAGATTGTGTCCAGTGTGGCTGTAAAATCTACCGTCCAGCATTTTTTTTTTCTCTTTTGGACTTTACTCAGGTCCACAAAGAAAGCCAGCCGGGGGCACATATCCTACAAGCGTGTTGTACACTGCTTCTGTTATGCTCCATAGCATTCTAAATACCGTATTTTTCGCTTTGTAAGACACACTTTTTTTCCCCCAAATTTGGGGGGAAAATAGGGGTGCGTCTTACAGTGCAAATGTACCTTTTATTGTGCCACCGCGCTGGGTCCCCCGGGTGCTGCCGCTGCGTTGGGTCCCTCAGGTGCTGCTGCCGCGCTGTGTCCCCGGTGCCTGCCACCGCCACGCTGTCTCGTGCTGCGTCGGGGGCTCTGCGTTCCATCCATGCCTGTGTGGTGGATTGCTTCCTGGAAAATGGCCGCGGCACAAGCGCAGATGGAGCTCTCGGCATTGAAATCTCAGGAGATGAGATTTCAGCGCTGAAATCTTATCTCCCGAGATTACAGTGCCGAGATCTCCATCTGCACTTGTGCGGCGGTCATTTTCCAGGAAGCAATCCACCACACAGGCATGGATGGAACGGCAGAGCCCCCCACGCAGCACGGGACAGAGCGCGGCGGCGGCAGGCACCGGGGGACACAGCGCAATGGCGGCAGCACCTGAGGGACGCAGCGTGGTGGCAGCACCCGGGGGACCCAGCGCGGTGGTGGCAGCACCCCGGGGACAGAGTGGGCGACAGCACCCCGGGGACAGAGTGGGCGACAGCACCCCGGGGACAGAGTGGGCGACAGCACCCCGGAGACAGAGTGGGCGACAGTACCAGGGGACAGAGTGGTAAGCAATAAGACGCCTGGATTATAAGAAGCACCACCATTTTATTAAAAAAATGTTTTTTCCTATTTTTCTCCTCAAAATTTGGGGTGCGTCTTATAATCCGGAGCGTCTTATAAAGCGAAAAATACGGTAATATTTTTTCACTAGCTAAATGTGTGCAGTATCCCATGTGGCCATGTTGTGGTGGTAATATGAAACTATCTGCAGAACTAAGGCACGCTAAAAAAAATATATAATTTTTTCTGTTGCTGAATGTGAAACAGCCTGCTGTATGCCACGTTGCCATGTTGTGGCAGTGATATGAAACTGTATGCAGACCTAAGGCACATAAAAAACAATTATATTTCTTTTCTGTTGCTGAATGTGGTACAGCCCACCGTATCCCTCATTGTCACTTTGTGGCGGTGATATGAAGCTGTCTGCAGACCTCAAGCTCATTAAAATATTTATTTTTTTCTGTTGATCAACATGATACCGCCCGCTATATCCAACCTTTTCATTTAGTGCCATTGAAATTGTTCTGTGTGCAGAGCTGTTGCACATTAAAATTAATTTTATTTTTTTTTTTACAAGCGTGATACAGCAGCCGAGATCTGAGTTTGATATTGTTTTGAGCCTATCTTCTAGATTATGTGCATCTTTGGCATCCAATTTCGCATCTTTTATACCGAGCTTGAGACGCGCATCTGCTACACCTATCTTCTGACGGGCATCAAACGCTCTCTGGTAATTGGTGTTGGGTAAATGAGTAAGGGTATGTGCACACGTTGCGGATTTGGCCCTGCAGTATTCCATGCGGTGTACACTACCATGTAAACCTATGGAAAAACAAATCCGCTGTGCACACTCTGCGTAAAAAAAGCGCAGATTTGCTGCGGTTTATTTTCCGCAACATGTCAATTCTTTGTGTGGAATCCACAGCGTTTTTACACCTCTTCCATTGTAGGAATCCGCAGGCGAAATACGCACAAAATCTGGAGAAAATCTGCACTAAATCCGCAGGTAAAGCGCAGGTCATTTTACCTGTGGATTCAGCCAAATCTGCACCGAAAAATCCGCAGCCATAGTTGTAGGCTGGATCCTGGATCTTGTGCCTCCCATAGCCGCCCTGTTATTGATCCCGTTCCTGCTGTCGCCATGGCCCTTTTCCTGGTCAGTTCATGTATCAGTTCACGTGATTCAGAAGGGGAGATCTCAGTTTAAAATTGTTTTGTGCCTTTTGTCCATGTTATACAGGCCTCATTGACAGGCCCAAAAAATTAGATCCTGTTACTAACGTAATACAGTAGGGGACATCTCGCATACAAATAGTTTGGGGCATGTAGTCAATGTTATACAGCTCTCATCCACACCAAAAAGAAATCTGTCACTAATGTCATACAGTCGGGGACATCTCACTTTGACATTTTTGGAGCAGATCGTCTTTGTCATACAGGCCTCGTTCACACTGAAACAGTTCTTTCTTCTGTGAGTAAAGTGATTCATCACACCATAATTGGCGTCCGGTTATGTTTGGCGAACATTGCAAATTCGGCGATCGTAATCCAAACCAAACATTGAAATATTCGCTCATCTCTAATCCAGACCACCAGTATTGAGGGCTCATATACAGATAGTAGTATACATCATTTGTGACTAGATGTATACGCTGCTGGTCTGATATACTGTATATCACAGTGGTCGCCCTTACATTCAGTACTGACTAGTAAGACGGTTTCCTCAAAGTGGCCAATTATGAGGCATTCTCTTAGTAAAGTATAAATTGCATTATCTAATTCTAGTAATGTCATCATCTCATTGCATCCAGCACAGATATTTCCCGTCGCTCAGGGAGCCCCGTCATGGATATCTCATTTATGTGGTGATTGAAAACCGCATTGTGTCAGCAAGAATGGATGCGGCTCATGTGACGCTCCGTGTGCCTCCCCCCAGGCTTCGGCCCTCACAGTACAATGCCCGTCTTGTAGGCCGATATAATTAACGACATGTTTATTATTGTAGCCACCACTAATGTTGGGTGGAATTCACAATTTGACTCTTGTTCTGGAGAATAATCTGGTGACTGAGGCTACTGTCAAAATAACCCATGCTGACGAGTGACAATCAGAAAATGTTATTACGGGGGATCCCTGACCTTTATTCCCTGCCATTAATGTAATTTTTTTTTGGGGGGGTGGAAGGGCTGAGGGATTCTGTGTAGTGGCTAAACCCCCTGCCATGTAATACCACCTTTCCCCTGTAGTGGCCGCTGTAGCAGAGATGTATATCTGTCCACAGCTTGACCTGAACTGATCATTTGGGATTGGTGATTTGGTCGTGATTTGGACGTTGCTGAGCCGCAGTCATTTGCAAAAATGGGTTAGCTACAAATCTGATCCATGCGCTGCCCTTTTTTTTTTTTTCGATGTAAGTGTGATTTCGCCGGGGGAGCTTAAGAGGCTCAGTCTGTGGTGGATTTCAACGTCTTAAATGTTTTTATAAATATAAAATATTTTTAATTAAAAATATTTTTACAAAGGGAAACACATAAAATTCATCATACACATGTTGAAATAAAAAATATATAATTTTGAACAAAATATTTTTTTATATTTTTATGCAGTTTATGAGGTTCTTCTTCACATTTTATCCATGAATAAAGTTAGTTTTTAAGAATAGTAAATGATTAATTGATATTTCATGCTTGTGTCGTCTACTCCATTCATCACAATGTAATAGCTCAATAGATGGAGACAACACATGGGGAACTTTTTTGGTCCTCGTCTCATTTATACGGGTTCTTCTCAAATAAACAGTATTTTCTTTTTTTTCTTCTTTTTCTCAAAATAAAGCTGTAAATTGGAGAGAAATATTGTTAACTATATTTCATGTGAGGCTACATGTGGATTATTTTATACTGACTCTTGTTAACATGTCATGTGCCGTACCATGTGGTGGCCCACTGAATTTTGTCATGTGGCTCTATTGGCGCCGATATTAAAAAAATCTGACCTATTTAAACAGCATCTCTCCCTGGTTTCCTGTATACATGTGGCAATTTCCTGATGAAGAAGTAACTTATACTTTGAAACGCGTAGAATAAGCCACCGTCTTTTAATTCATCATATCTGGATTAATGTTTTATTCAGCAGTGCGGATAATATGCAAATTTCATTTTACTCTGGCTCTCACTTTCAAATGTGGTCGGCATTAGGAAAAGCATATCGGATTCGAAGAAGGAAACAAAATGGCACACAGCCCATAAATGGCTCGTGAACTGAAAGAGGTATACACCAGGGCCTCTTCATTATTCTGTAACCCCGTAGTGCACCATGACTTGGGGGTACTGTATGTCCTTGGTGCACGGGGTGGAGTAGGCTCAGAAGGTGAGCCGAGTTCATACATGTCATGTTACATATTAATGCCCAAGACCAGATTCGATATTTGATGGGTGATGACGTCAGCTCTGAAAAACTTTCAAGAACAATTTAAATAGCTCAACAGAACTGTAGACTTCACCGAGTCATCGCCATGCTTCACTGTAGGCTACACCGAGCCCCCGCATGCCCTCACTGTAGGCATCTTTAAGCCCCCCACCATGATTCACTGTACGCTTCACTGAGACCCTGTCATGCTCTCGCTGTAGGCATTACCAAGTCCCCCGCCATGATTCACTGTAGGCATCACCAATCTCCGCCAGGATTCACTGTAAGCATCAGCAAGTCCCCACCATGGCTTCACTATAGGCATCATATAGGCTGCGCCATGCCTCACACTAGGCATCACTAGTCCCCGCCATGATTGGCAGTAGGCATCATTAAGCCACCGCCATGCTTCACTGTAGACTAAGTGTTCTTATCAGGTCATGTGTAATTCTTCCTCCTCCAAATATACGGGTGAGCCATTGGTCCAAAAAGATCCATATTTGTCTCATCGCTCCACAGAACAATACCAAAACTTCTGTGGCTTTATTTATATGGTATAACTTTGAACTTGTGAACTCTACGTACAACTGTATCTGTAGTAATGTTAAAGGAACATTATGACAGCAATCGTTCCTCATGTTTGGCCCCGTTAAAATAAAAACACCTATTCTCAGCAGCGCTGTTCAGGTGGTGTTGGCACTCGCTCTCCTGGGACTCGCGTGAGGTTGTACCATCAAGCGAGCCATGTGCCCAATCACCGCCGGCTTCACTCTTCCCCACCTTCGGATGAGTAAGCAATCAAGAGGAAGTCTGAGCTGCGGCTGGCCTCTCACCTCCTTCTGATTACTTATACATCCAATGGCGGGGAGAATGAAGCAGGCGGCGATTGGGCGCAGGGCTCGAGGAATGGAAGAAACTCATGTGAGTATCGAGAGAGCGAGTACCATAACAGAGGAGAGAAGTTTTATTTTAAAAAGGGCAAACGCTCAGCTTGAGCGGTTGTCCTAGTATTGGGTATGCCCTTCAAATGCGTTTCCATCTTTTTGTAACCTTTTCCTAGTTTGTGCTAAACTTAGACCACTCTCTTGACCTCGTCATTTTTCTACCATGAAATCAAACATCACAGTCTACAAACGCCCTAGCTAGTCAAGGTATTTGATGTGTTTTATCTAGCGCACTCCTGATGCAACTAATAAATGCCCTGATGTGTGGGTCAGCCCTGCCAGAAATACGTGATCTGTAGTTCTGTGATCTTATGACGGATTCTACTCAGGGAGTTGCTTAGTCCTGAGATTGCAGTAGTCTGTAAAAGTGGCATTTAGTGTAGAATTTGGGAGAAAACAATTCTTTGTGTGGAGCTATTTAAGTTGTTCCAGTTGTATTACCTTTCTACAAGCAGTAGAAAGTTTGGAAATTTCGAAAGTTTGTGAATCTTCTGAAATTTCCCTTCAAATACTTTGAGCAATGCTCCTTAACCCCTTCACGCCGCAGCCCTTTTGTTTTTGCGTTTCTGTTTTTCGCTCCCCTTCTTCCCAGAGCCATAACATGGTAAAAAAAAAATCCTAAAAACAGTTGTGCAATTGCACTTTTTATTTTGGAATTTGTAGAGATCCACCAAGTGAATGGACGGGGATTTACTCGCTTGGCCGGTCTTTGAGGCATACGCGGGGACACTCCAGGTTAAACAGTTCATTTGGTTTATTAAACATTAGCATAAACCGCTCTTCATGAACATAATAGCGTGTAGCTTCCAGTACATCGTGCATCATGCAGCGTTACCACATAAAGCATACAAAGTCTCTTGCTGACCACAGTCAGCGTAACTCACAGTTTACCCCTCACGGGCTATCAGGGAAGCGGCCGCACTGGGATCACTGTTCCAGACAGTGCCTTGCTCACTAGGTCGTCTACAGTTGCAGACCCACAGCCGAGCAGTAGCGCTTCCCTACGTAGAGCCGTCACAGACTCTACCAGGTCCGGGCCTTTCCACGTGCTCTTACAGGAAGTTTAGTCCCAGACACTTCCAACACACACAGGCCTTCCGGGACCTTGCACTCTGACCACTCAGGATCAAAACACACAACTCATGTGACCCGACCTCAGTCACACTACACTGTGTTCCAAATTATTATGCAAAAAATATTTCCTTATATTTTCTCTAAATTACCTATATGAATTGCAGTCATTGTTATTTTCCAGTCATCTAATATTCTAGTATAATTGCAATGTTTTTGAACAAACTGCCTATGAAAAGTGAAAACAGTATATTTTTAAAAATAAGAAACACTCATAATGCATGTTCCAAATTATTATGCACAGCAGAGTTTTCAACCTGTTTATTTTTATTTTGAAAAAAAAAATGGTCAATTGTGAAATTATAAGCATTATCAGCTTATTACAAATTGAAATCAAACAGTTTTCAAGTCAAAACTTTATTCTAGGTGATGTCACATTTGCACATAGGACCCCTTGTTCGAAAGAAGCTTCTGAACTCTCTCGTCCATTGAATTTGTCAGTTTTTGGATGGTTTGTGCTTCGATTGTTTTGCATGTGGACAGAATACCCTCCCAGAGCTGTGGCTTAGATGTGAACTGCCTCCCGCCATCATAGACACTCCTTTTGATGATGCTCCAGAGGTTCTCAATGGGGTTGAGGTCAGGGGAAGATGGTGGCCACACCATAAGTTTGTCCTCTTTTATGCCCATAGCAGCCAGAGATGCAGATGTGTTATTTGCAGCATGAGACGGTGCATTATCATGCATGAAAATGATCTTGCTGCGGAAAGAACAGTTCTTCCTCTTGAACCATGGCAGGAAGTGCTGTTGTAGAAACTCCACATAGATTATGGAGTTCATCTTTACCCCTTCAGAGATCCTAAAGGGGCCGACAATCTCTCTCCCATGATTCCAGCTCAAAACATTACTCCACCTCCTCCTTGTTGGCGCCTTAGCCGTGTTTTCATGGGGTGTCCATCAACCAGCCATCCTCCACTCCATCCATCTGGACCATCGAGCGTTGCAGGGCACTCATCGGTGAACAAAACAGTTTGGAAGTCAGTCTTCATGTCTCGTTTGGCCCACTGGAGCCGTTTCTGCTTGTGTGCAGTGGATAGAGGTGGTCGACAGGATGGCTTACGCACAACTGCAAACCTCTGAAGGACCCTGCATCTTGTTGTTCGGGGGACGTTGGAGGCACCAGCAGCTTCAAAAACTTGGCTGCTGCTATGACAAGGCATTTTTGCAGCTGCTCTTTTAACCTGACGCAATTGCCTGTTGGAAAGAGTCCTCAATTTTTCCTTATCAGCACGCACACGTGTGTGCTGGGAATCAGCTACATACTTCTTGATTGTGCGATGATCACGATGAAGTGTCTTGGCAATGTTGATTGTAGTCATGCCTTGACCTAAATACTCCACAATTTGTTGCTTCTCAGCAGCCGACACATCCTTTTTCTTTCCCATTTTGGCAAAAAATGTAGGCTGCTTAATAATGTGGAACAGCCTTCTTAAGTAGTCTTGCCTTTATTTGGATACACCGGCCAAACTAATATGCACAGGTATCTGCAATTGCTTTCAGTGATATAAAGAGCCCTGACACACATCACCATCAATGAGTTTAAATGACAAACAAAAAAATTCTAACCTTATCACTCCTAAACTCTTTTTGCATAATAATTTGGAACACAGTGTATATGGTACGTGACCACACCCACAAGTGAGGTATGGGTCACATGGTCATTACCTCACTACAGGTCCTATTCCACACAGCCAGACACATACAGGCTTTATCCTGGGCGTTCAGACACACGCTCACATGCATATTCTGAGTAGCATATACAGCGCCCCCTAGCTTTAACAGAGGTTACTGCACCACAAATTTCACCGCACTTGGAATTTTTTCCCCATTTTTTAGTACACGATATGGTAAAACCAATGGTGTTGTTCAAAAGTACAACTTGTCCCGCAAAAAACAAGTGCTCACATGGCCATATTGACGCAAAAATAAAAAAGTTATGGGTCTGGGAAGAAGGGGAGCGAAAATCAGAAATACAAAAACGAAAAAAAAAATAAAGTTTGTTAAAAAAAACAATAAAAAAACTAAAAATGGCGCCATTTTCCGAGACCCGTAGTATCTCAATTTTTCATGGTCTGGGTGAGGGCTTATTTTTTGCGTGCCGAGCTGATGCTTTTAATGTTACCATTTTGGTGTCGATCGCCCATTATTGCATTTTAATGCAATGCTGCAGCGACCAAATACACATAATTCTGGCGTTTTGATGACTTTTTTTTTTACTACGCCATTTACCGATCTTATTAATTTTTTATAGCTTGATAAGCTAGGAGATTCTGAACCCAACGATACCAAATATGTGTATTTTTTATATTTTTTATTGTTTTATTTTGAATGTTGGATGATTTGAACTTTTTATTTTTTTTATTTTATTATTTAAATTTTGTATTTTTTTTTTACTTGTTGGTGCTTCAATTGTCTCCATGGGAGACTAGAAGCTGCAGTTGTCTGATCGCCTCTTCTACACACAGACGATGATCAGATTGCCTGTGTGTAGCAGAAATGCTCACTTGCTATGAGCAGCGAGCACGGGGCGGCGCTCATAGCAATCCGGCAATGATAACCACAGGTGTCTCTTGCAGACCCCGGGCTGTCATGCCAAACCATTGGCGACCTGCGATCATGTCACATGGGCACCAATGGGCTGAATTAGTGACGCGCTTCTGGCATGATCACATTAAATGCCTCCTTTTGCAGCAATTACAGCAATGTCACTTTGGATAAATCTCTATGAGCTTTTCACATCTTGCCACTGGGAATTTTGCCCATTGCTCAAAGCAAAACTACTCCAGCTTCTTCAAGTTAGATGGTTTCTTCTGGTGAACAGAAATCTTCAAGTCTGACCACAGATTATCAATTGGATTAAGGTCTGGGCTTTGACTAGGCCACTCCAAAACATTTGTGCCTTTCCCCTTAATCCACCCGAGTGTTGCCTTGGCAGTATGCTTTGGGTCATTGTCTTGTTGGAAGGTGAATCTCTGTCCCAGTCTCAGATCACTAACAGACTAAAACAGGTTTTGCTCAAAAATATCCCTGTGTTTCGCACCATCTATCTTCCCCTCGACTCTGACCATTTTCTGTGTCCCTGCTGCTGACAGTCATCCCCACAGCATGATGCTGCCACCATGTTTCACTGTAGGGATGGTGTTCTTGGGGTGATGAGCTGTGTTGGTTTGGTGCCAGACATAGTATTTACCTAACTGGCCAAAAAGTTCAATTTTGGTCTCATCTGACCACAGCACCTTCTTCCATACATTTGGGGAGTTTCCCACATGTCCATTGGCAAACTCAAAACGAGCCTTACAATTTTTGTGTGTAAGTAAAGGCTTTTTTTTTTTGCCCACTCCTCCATAAAGGCCACCTCTATTGAATGTACGGCTTATTGTTGTCGTATGGACCGATACTCCAGTGTTTGTGTGGGAACTCTGCACTTCTTTTCGGGTTATCTTTTGTCTCTGTACTCTCTTATTATTGCCCTCCTTTCCTTGGCTGAGAGTGCCCTCTCTTGGTTGGTTTGTTGTGGTACTTTGTTTTCCATTTGTTGATAATGGATTTGATGGTGCTTCTGGGGATCATCAGAGATTGGGATATTTTTTTTATAACCCAACCCGGACTTTTTCTTCTCAACAACTTTGTCCCTGACTTTGTTGGAGATCTCCTTGGTCTTCATGGTGTTTGGTTAGTGGTGCCTCTTGTTAATGGCGTTTCAGCCTCTGTGGCCTTTCAGAAAAGGTAAAGTGTATATACTGATAGACCATGTTTCACTTAGATTGCACATAGGGGACGTTCTGTCACTAAGCATGGGACTTATCAAGATAATTATTGGTACCAGAAGTTCTTAGGGACTTCATCACAAAAGCCGTGAATATATATTTTCACTCCCTTCTAGACCCTTCACAGTCCGGCTTCCGCCCCCTACATTCGACTGAAACTGCACTCATCAAAGTGACCAATGACCTTCTGACAGCAAAACGTAACGGTGACCACTCTCTGCTCATTCTTCTTGACCTATCTGCAGCTTTCGATACTGTTGACCACCATCTCCTACTCTCTAGGCTCCAGTCACTAGGCATTAAGGACACTGCACTCTCCTGGTTCTCTTCCTATCTCTCTGACCGCTCCTTCAGTGTTTTGTTCTCTGGCTCCACGTCATCTCCTCTTCCTCTTGCTGTCGGGGTACCTCAGGGCTCAGTCCTTGGCCCCCTTCTTTTCTCTCTCTACACGGCCCCAATTGGACAGACCATCAGCAGATTTGGCTTTCAGTACCATCTTTATGCTGATGACACACAACTATACACGTCTTCCCCCGACCTTACCCCCGCTGTACTACAGAACGCCAGTGACTGTCTGTCCGCAGTCTCCAATATCATGTCCGCTCTCTATCTGAAACTCAACCTCTCCAAAACTGAACTTCTTCTGCTCCCGCCGTCTACTAACCTCCCTAAATCTGACATTTCCTTCTCCGTGGGTGGTACCACAATAACACCCCGGCAGCAGGTGCGCTGTCTGGGTGTTATGTTTGACACCAATCTCTCCTTTACATCCCATATACAATCCCTTGCCCGCTCTTGCCGCTTACACCTAAAGAACATCTCTAGAATCCGCCCTTTTCTCACTATGGAAACAACAAAAACCCTCACTGTTGCATTGATCCACTCTCGCCTGGATTACTGCAACGCTCTATTAAGTGGCCTCCCCGTCACTCGACTATCCCCTCTCCAGTCCATACTCAATGCAGCAGCCAGGATCGTCCATCTGGGTAATCGGTACTCGGACGCGTCCGCTCTTCGCCAGTCCTTACATTGGCTGCCCATTCATTATAGGATCCAATTCAAAGTACTTGTTCTCACCCACAAAGCTCTCCACAGTGCGGCACCCCCTTACATCTCTTCTCTCATTTCTGTGTATCGGCCTAGCCGATCGCTGCGCTCTGCAAACGACTTTCGACTAACCTCTGCACTAATCCGTACCTCCCACTCCCGACTCCAAGACTTCTCCCGTGCTGCTCCTATCCTCTGGAATGCTCTACCCCAAGAAATCAGGACTATCCACAATTTGCATAGTTTTAGGCGCTCCCTCAAAACACACCTGTTCAGAGCGGCCTATCACATTCACTAATCAAAGTCATTCTCTGTGTAAGTGTGCGTGCGTAGCCCATTCACTATCTCCATCCATCCTTCACTCCTGCAAGATAGCTGGACCTTCATTGTAAATACACCATTGTAAATACACACCTGTACTCTGTATCTCCCTCACCTCATTGTAGATTGTACGCTCTCACGAGCAGGGTCGTCTTATTTCGTCTTATTTTGCTTTAATTATTGTATTGTTAGCGTTGTTACTTATGACTTGTGTTTTGAAACTGTTAAACTGTAAAGCGCTGCGGAATATGTTGGCGCTATATAAATAAAGATTATTATTATTATTATTATTATTATTATTATTATTATTATTATATATGCACATGCCAATTTTTAGCTACCATATATACTCGTGTATAAGCCTTGTAGATTGTGAGCCCTCTCGGACATTGTCCTCTCTACGCCTGTACCAGGTGTGACTTTTATTGTTTTAGATTATTGTACTCGTTTTTAATGTGTGTATCCCTCCTCACATGTAAAGAGCCATGGACTAAATGGCGCTATAATAATAAATAATAATAAGCTGAATTTTTCAGCACATTTTTTTGTGCTGGAAACGCCCCTTTGGCTTATACACGAGTCAGTTGTCCCAGAAAGATGACGAGGGAGACGGAGCAGCGGGTCACAGAGGAAGGAGCCGGCGGCTGTGGCTAAAGCCTGTGCTGCTGCTAAAGAGAAATCAATTTTCATTTCTCTGTAATAGCGCGCAGTGACAGCCACAGCTGCCACCTTACAGCACACATCCTACTTACCTTCCCTGCGTGCCATCGCTGCATCTTGTTCATTCTGGTGCCAGCTGCTCTTCCGGCCGAGCGATCACATGACCCCACTCATTAAAGTAATGAATATTCACGCCTCTCCACTCCCATAGGCGTAGAGTGAATATTCATTACCTTAATGAACAGGTCCACGTGATCGCCTGGCCGGAAGAGCTGCTGGCGCCGGAATAAGATGCAGCGAGGGCGCGCAGGCAAGGTAAGTAGGATGTTTTTTTTTAATAGGAACCATGCGTATAAGGATAGGGGATAAGGAGCCATGCATACAAGGATAGGGGATAAGGAGCCATGCATACAAGGATAGGGGATAAGGAGCCATGCATACAAGGATAGGGGATAAGGAGCCATGCATACAAGGATAGGGGATAAGGAGCCATGCATACAAGGATAGGGGATAAGGAGCCATGCATACAAGGATAGGGGATAAGGAGCCATGCATACAAGGATAGGGGATAAGGAGCCATGCATACAAGGATAGGGGATAAGGAGCCATGCATACAAGGATAGGGGATAAGGAGCCATGCATACAAGGATAGGGGATAAGGAGCCATGCATACAAGGATAGCGATGGGGGAGCCATGCATACAAGGACAGGGATGGGGGAGCCATGCATACAAGGACAGGGACCGGGGAGCCATGCGTACAAGGACAGGGACCGGGGAGCCATGCGTACAAGGACAGGGATGGGGGAGCCATGCGTACAAGGACAGGGACTGGGGAGCCATGCATACAAGGATAGCGATGGGGGAGCCATACATACAAGGACAGGGACCGGGGAGCCATGCATACAAGGATAGCGATGGGGGAGCCATACATGCAAGGACAGGGACCGGGGAGCCATGCATACAAGGACAGGGACTGGGGAGCCATGCATACAAGGACAGGGACCGGGGAGCCATGCATACAAGGACAGGGATGGGGGAGCCATGCATACAAGGACAGGGACCGGGGAGCCATGCATACAAGGACAGGGACCGGGGAGCCATGCGTACAAGGACAGGGATGGGGGAGCCATGCGTACAAGGACAGGGACTGGGGAGCCATGCATACAAGGATAGCGATGGGGGAGCCATACATACAAGGACAGGGACCGGGGAGCCATGCATACAAGGATAGCGATGGGGGAGCCATACATACAAGGACAGGGACCGGGGAGCCATGCATACAAGGACAGGGACCGGGGAGCCATGCATACAAGGACAGGGACCGGGGAGCCATGCATACAAGGACAGGGACCGGGGAGCCATGCATACAAGGACAGGGACCGGGCAGCCATGCATACAAGGACAGGGACCGGGGAGCCATGCATACAAGGACAGGGATGGGGGAGCCATGCATACAAGGACAGGGACCGGGGAGCCATGCATACAAGGACAGGGACCGGGGAGCCATGCATACAAGGACAGGGACCGGGCAGCCATGCATACAAGGACAGGGACCGGGCAGCCATGCATACAGGGACCGGGGAGCCATGCATACAAGGACAGGGACCGGGGAGCCATGCATACAAGGACAGGGACCGGGGAGCCATGCATACAAGGACAGGGATGGGGGAGCCATGCATACAAGGACAGGGATCGGGGAGCCATGCATGATAGGGATGGGGGAGCCATGCATACAAGGATAGCGATGGGGGAGCCATACATACAAGGACAGGGACTGGGGAGCCATGCATACAAGGACAGGGACCGGGGAGCCATGCATACAAGGACAGGGACCGGGGAGCCATGCATACAAGGACAGGAAGCTCGGAGCCATGCATACCAGGACAGGGATGAGGGGCAATGCATACGTGGCTTATACTTGAGTCAATAAGCTTACCCAGTTTTTTGTGGCAAAATTATGTGCCTTGGCTTATACTCGAGTCTACTTATACTCGAGTATATACGGTATTTGATCCCATAAATTTAATTTCTACCTATATTTTTCTTACTTCACCAACTTAGACTATTTAGTGCTGATGCATTGCACACAAATCAGATTACAAAAATATTTTAACACAGGTTTTAATGTAACAAAATAAGTAAAAAGCCAAAAGGGGGTGGGTGAATATTTTCGCAAGCCGCTGTAAATAAAAAGGCTTGTATCTCAAGAACCGTATGGCAGATTTAAAATTAAAAAAAAAAAAGCCGTCTAAAAAAAAAAACAAGAATGCTTGGGAACAGCGAGAATAAGCTGGCTACTTTTCACATGAAGACAGGTCCTCTTTAAGGAGTAGGTAATAAACTGTGCTGCGCCACGTAGGGAAAAACAAATTGCCAGATTACTGGGATTCATTACTTGCCATAAATGTGTAATTTTTCCTTTGTGTAATTGTGGCTATTTCCCTGAATCTGTTGTTGCATTTTTTTCTTTGGTCTCCTCCACATTCTTGAGAAATGACTCCCTCTTCCATATATACACTACCGTTCCAAAGTTTGGGGTCACCCAGACAATTTTGTGGTTTCCATGAAAACTCATACTTTTATTAATCAAATGAGTTGCCAAATTAATTTAAAATCTAGTCCAGACATTGACAAGGTTCGAAAGAAAGATTTTTATTTGAAATAATTTTCTCCTTCAAACTTTGCTTTCGTCAAAGAATGCTCCCTTTGCAGCAATTACAGCATTGCAGACCTTTGGCGTTCTAGCAGTTAATTTGCTGAGTTATAATCTGGAGAAATTTCACCCCATGCTTCCAGAAGCCCCTCCCACAAGTTGGTTTGGCTTGATAATGGGCACTTTTTTTTTTGCGTACCATACGGTCAAGCTGCTCCCACAACAGCTCAATGGGGTTGAGATCTGGTGACTTCGCTGGCCACTTCATTACAGATAGAATACCAGCTTCCTGCTTCTTCCCTATATAGTTCTTGCATAATTTGGAGGTGTGCCTTGGGTCATTGTCCTGTTGTAGGATGAAACTAGCTTGGTCCGGGCAAAATTTTTGCTCATTAGTCGTCGGGGGCGCAGGCAATTTCAGAAAAAGCAAGCTGGTCAAATGTAAATGTATTTCATGAGATGATGAACACAGACAGGAATTTATATATGTAGATTGGTAATACAATAAATTGTTTTGATAAGTAGAGGCCAAAAAATGTTTTCCGGTTGAGGTGCCACCTGCAGGTCATTGTGTCTTTCTGCAGGTTTATGAAAATTAATGTTTAAACTGTATTTATTGATAAAATTGTGGATGTGTGGTTTGCTTGGCTGTTTTCTCGCTGAAGGGAGCAAGTTTACCTTTCAAATGATGTATTGTGTGTGGGTGGGGCGAAGTAATCAGCGAAAAAGCAGTGCATGTTTACAAATGTGTTGGTAGTGTGCTTTGGGGTACTGTGGTGCCACCTGCAGGTCATTTTTCCTTACTGCAGGTTTATGAAAATTAATGTTTAAACTGTATTTTGTGATCAAATCGTGGCTGTGTGGTTTGTTTGGCTATTTTCTTGCTGAAGGGGGCAAGTTTACCTTTCAAATGGTGGATCGTGTGTGTGTGGGTGCAGTATGAACGGGGATACAAAGGAATCACTGAAAAATATTGTTTAGAAATAATAGAATAGATTGGCTCCAATCAAGCGCTGTCCACAGGGTATGGCATGACGTTGCAAAAGTGAGTGATATCCTTCCTTATTCAAATTCCCTTTTACCTTGTACACATCTCCCACTTTACCAGCACCAAAGCAACACCAGACCATCACATTACCTCCACCATGCTTGACAGATTGCATCAGGCACTCTTCCAGCATCTTTTCAGTTGTTCTGCATCTCACAAATGTTCTTCTGTGTGATCCAAGCACCTCAAACTTGGATTTGTCCATAACACTTTTTTTCCAATCTTCCTATGTCAATTGTCTGTGTTCTTTTGCCCATATTAATCTTTTCCTTTTATTAGCCAGTCTTAGATATGGCTTTTTCTTTGCCACTCTGCCCTGAAGGCCAGCATCCCGGAGTCGCCTCTTCACTGTAGACGTTGACAATCGCGTTTTGCGTGTACTATTTAATGAAGCTGCCAGTTGAGGACCAGTGAGGCGTCGATTTCTCAAACTACAGACTCTAATGTACTTGTCTTGTTGCTCAGTTGTGCAGCGGGGCCTCCGACTTCTCTTTCTACTCTGGTTAGAGCCTGTTTGTGCTCTCCTCTGAAGGGAGTAGTACACACCTTTGCAGGAAATCTTCAGTTTCTTGGCAATTTCTCGCATGGAATAGCCTTCATTTCTAAGAACAAGAATAGACTGTCGAGTTTCACATGAAAGTTCTTTTTTTTTCTGGCCATTTTGAGAGTTTAAGGGAACCAACAAATGTAATGCTCCAGATTCTCAACTAGCTCAAAGGAAGATCAGGTTTATAGCTTCTCTAATCAGTCAAACTGTTTTCAGCTGCGCTAACATACTTGCACAAGGGATTTCAAGGGTATTCTATCCATCCATTAGCCTTCTTACACAGTTAGCAAACGCAAAGTATGGTACCATAAGAACAATGGAGTGATGGTTTATGAAAATGGGCCTCTATACACCTATGAAGGTATTGCATTACAAACCAGACATTTGCAGCTAGAATAATTATTTACCACATTAACAATGTATAGAGTGTATTTCTGAATCATTTATTTGTTAGCTTCATTGGAAAAAAGCTGTGCTTTTCTTTAAAAAATAAGGAAATTTCTAAGTGACCCTAAACTTTTGAACGGTAGTTTATATATATATCTGGTCTTGTTCGTGAAGTGGGCACGGTCCTCAACCCTTCTCTGAGGTCCACACTCGAGGCAAGATTTATTTACAAGGAAAAGGCTGCAGTATCTCAGGAACAGAGAAGTGCAAGGAACAAAATTGGCACCAAACTGCTGTGTGAACAAGGCTCTACCTCCTGAGCTGCAAGAGCCTGAAGTGCTGGAGGATATTCCGGCTTAGCCAGTCCTCCGTATAATTTAGACGTGACCACCTGTCATGCTCGGTACATTCTGACGCGTCTGTTCCCCCTGCTGCATCACCATTGTTGTAGCGTCCTGGTAACAATAGCCCAGAGAGAATTTCTTCTCTGTCTCTCTCATGCCTCATTGACCACCACCATCTGCTGTTTTTCCTAGGTCCATGGTGGATAGCAGAAGAAAAAGGTTCGGGACAATGTTACCTGCATCTGTAAATACAGTTTTCCTTTTGTGGACACTAGTTACACTGAAATTTAGTTAAAGAATAAAAAAAATTGTCTGGAAACATTCTGTAAAATAAAGTTAAAAAAAATCAAACTATATATATACAGTATATATTTATTTCTTCTCTCTCCTATCGGACCTTTGCAGTTGGGGATAGGGGCCCCAGTCAGTCCTTAAATCGCATTTTCAGACTGTGATATATGAGTGCCTGAATGAGGCTTTAGACCTAATTCAGATATCCGTGTCTTACAGTCTGAGCTCAGACCATGATGCAGAGAGTAACCAAGGGTCTTCCGAAATCAACAGCCTCCGAGGTATATACATAGCTCCTAACTATGAAAGATCATAATGAGCGACAACTGCGGCTTGGCAATATTTATTTTACGCTGTCAGGACCCTAACCTCCCCCTCCTCTACATGCGCCCACGCTGAAATATTGCTCCTAGTGATGCAAGTTACCGTTGCCTCACAGTATGCCACCATTTTCATAGTCTCCACAATGCCCTCCACACACAGTATGACGTCCCCTCACACAACAGTATGACGTCCCCTCACACAACAGTATGACGTCCCCTCACACAACAGTATGACGTCCCCTCACACAACAGTATGACGTCCCCTCACACAACAGTATGACGTCCCCTCACACAACAGTATGACGTCCCCTCACACAACAGTTTGACATCCCCTCACACAACAATATGACGTCCCCTCACAACAGTATAATGTCCCCTCACACAATAGTATGACGTCCCCTCACACAACAGTATGACGTCCCCTCACACAACAGTATGACGTCCCCGCACACAACAGTATGACGTCCCCGCACACAACGGTATGACGTCCCCGCACACAACGGTATGACGTCCCCGCACACAACGGTATGACGTCCCCGCACACAACGGTATGACGTCCCCGCACACAACGGTATGACGTCCCCTCACACAACGGTATGACGTCCCCTCACACAACGGTATGACGTCCCCTCACACAGTATGATGTCCCCCACATAGTATGACGTCCACCACACAAAGTATATTGTCTCCCCACACAGTATGACGTTCCCACACACAGTATGACGTCCCCGCACACAACAGTATGACGTCCCCGCACACAACAGTATGACGTCCCCGCACACAACAGTATGACGTCCCCTCACACAACAGTATGACGTCCCCTCACACAACAGTATGACGTCCCCCCACACAGTATGACGTCTCCTCACACAACAGTATGACGTCCCCTCACACAACAGTATGACGTCCCCTCACACAACAGTATGATGTCCCCCACATAGTATGACGTCCCCCACACAGTCTGACGTCCACCACACATAGTATATTGTCTCCCCACACAGTATGACGTTCCCACACACAGTATGATTTCCCCCCACATAGTATCGTGTCCCCCCACACAGTCTGACGTCCCCCACACAGTCTGACGTCCCCCACACAAAGTGTGTTGTCTCCCCACATAGTATGACGTTCCCACACACAGTATGATGTCCCCCCCACATAGTATCGTGTCCCCCCACACAGTATGAGGTCCCCCACACAGTCTGACGTCCCCCACACAAAGTATGTTGTCTTCCCACACAGTATGAAATCCCCCACACAATATGACGTCCCCACACATACAGTAGTATGACGTCTCCACAATGTACACAGCTCTGCTACATTAACACACACCATGCATGTGTCCTGCTCCTCGTCTGTGCGGACTAGCCATTGGATCTTTCCGCCACTGTTCAGTTTGTGCAGAGACTGAACATCCTGCCAGGACCTTTATGTCATGTGAGAATGGAATCCACTGTGACAAAAGCGCAATACAGATGTTTTGTTTTTGTTAGTTGTTATGTAACACTCAGGGTTGCCAATTTTACGATCTATTTTTTTCTGGACAGCTTATCAAAAAACAATGTTTTTACAGACACATTGGAGAACTATAATAAATCATTATGATTACAAGTGATCCATATCTACAGCCCATAATTCTGATCTGAAGACATCAGCTGCGGTCACTGTAAGGCTGAGTTCACACGTGGCGTTTTTTTCGCGTTTCCGCGGCGGTTTTAACCGCGTGATTTTGCCGTGAAAACTCGAAAAATAAGCATCCCATGCATTCCTATGGGATTCCACAATGCTGTGCTAATGCTGCGGTTTTTACCGCGGCGGAATTGCTTCGTGGTAAAAACCGCAGCATGCTCATTAATTTTGCGGAATCGCGGCGATCCCGCACCCATAGGAATGCATTGTTCCGCTTACTTCCCGCATGTGGCTGTGCACACCATGCGGAAAGTAAGCAGAACATTTGCGGATGGTACCCACGGTCCGGAGGAGAGGAGGAGACTGTCCTCCGGGCTTTGGGTACCATATCCCTGTAAAAAATAGAATTAAAATAAAGAATATTGTTATTCTTACCTTCCGGCGTCCCGCGCAGCCTTCCCGCTTCTCTCCACGCTCTCGTTCCCAGTAATCCTTTGCGAAAATGCCCGCGATGGCGTCCGTTCTCGCGGGATCGCAAAGTCTCGCGGTCATCGCGAATTACTGCGAGACATCGCGATCCCGCGAGAACGGACGTCATCGCGGGCATTTTCGCAAAGGATTACTGGGAACGGCTGCGCGGGACGTCGGAAGGTAAGAATAACACAATTTTTTATTTTTTTTTACATTTTATCTTTTACTACTGATGCTGCATAGGCGGCCTCAGTAGTAAAAATTTGGTCACACTTGTCAAACACTATGTTTGACGAGTGTGACCAACCTGTCAATCAGTTCTCCAAGCGATGCTACAGATCACTTGGAGAACGCTAGCATTTTGCAAGCTATATACGCTTGCAAAATGGTAGTTTTTCCGCGGGAAAATCGCGGGAATTTAAAATGCGATTTTCCCGCGGACTGGAATTCCGGAACTCTCGCGGTAATTTCCGCGAGAGTTCCGGTACGTGTGCACATAGCCTAAGCTGGAAAATGATGATAATGATACTGTTGTCTGTTGTCGAACTTGATTCCAAGCATCAAAGGGTCCTGGTCGGACTTCCAGCCCTGCACAGACTGAGTGGTGGAGGATCTGATGATTTCCTTCTCCACTGTTATATTCGGCACTATCTGTGTCCTGAGAAGAAACACTCCCGAAACCTCGAGTGGGACAGCTTCCCAAATTCATTACCGTGCCACTGGATCCGGTGTGCTTTGCCGTTTGTGCTCGGAGAGTGACACATGGACGTCTGAATTCTACATCAGGGCTCGTGCACACAACCAATTTTGTTATACAAGTGCTATCAGTGATATTCTATGGGGGTGTGCACATGCCCAATTTTATTTTTCATTTTTTCCTCGCAGAAAGACATGTTCGGTTATTATCCGAGTGTCTGATCAGAATCGGCAATGCAAGTCTATGGGTCCATGGAAAAAAATCGGATCTCAATCAGATGATATCCGCGCATGGTCCAATTTTCACGGACTGACAGAATGCTGAGGGTGGTGGAACTTTTTTTTTTTCCTTCCACCTCTGATCAGAATAATCGGACCATTCTTCTCAGAAACGGTGGTGTGACCCTGCCCTTAAGCTGATGCTACACTATATCTGCCACCGCTGCGGTCAGGGTGTTGTGACTAGAGGGGTGATATCATGTGACCACTCTAGTCAGCCAGTCACAGAGCTCAGTGTTGGGTGCCATTAACCTCTACACGAGCACTGAGTTCAGTGGCTCGCACATGAGGTGCACATGTGGCTCGCAACGGGTATCCCTGATATAGAGCAAGAGAGCCTGATTCCAGGGATGTGTCATGTATTAAGCTGTGTGTTGTAGTTTCAATACAATCAGTGTTTTATCAGCAGGACATTATCACTGCAGGACTGGCATCACGTGCAGGCCAGTCAGGCTAATGTATGTAACCCCCCCATCACCAGTTTATGAGAAGCTGCCAATCAGTGGGTTGGGCGGGGTTATACAGAGATCAACATTCTGAGCACTACTACATCTACAACAGAGAAAATAGGGATTCTATCAAAACTGCACTAAGCAACCCAGTAAGTGACACATTACTGGAATCAGGGTCTCAGCCTCTACATTTGTGCTGCTCTCATATTACGTAGCAAAAACTGCTGACATATTCCCTTTAAGAGGCACACTTAATGAATCAGGCTGATCTTACAAGTGTTGTTCGCCTCCGTGCGAGACTAGAGTAAGATTTCTACACGAGGTATGCCACATCTGGTCATGAATTAGGCGGGCAGTTATTACACATTGGTGGAGTTGGCCGGAGCTGGCGAGAAAAAGCCAAAAGTCACAAAATGTCACAACTTTGCATTGCACAAAAATTGTGCGAATTAACATAGGTTATCAATGAAAAAAGTAGTAGACAACCTCCACAAGTATCCAGAGATCCCTTATTGGGCAGATGATTGTTTTCGGTATGAATATACTATATATGTATATACTTTATTAACCAGAGCAAGAAAAAAGACAGGTAGCCAGTGCCCCCTGTAAGGCAGTGACCGGTGTCGCAGTTAGGGATCTCTGTTTGTGCTCCCCAGGATGTGCACGGAGGCGTATTGAGGTCATGGGAGTGCATGGCAGTCACGGGCGTAGCGGTGACTGCAATGCAGACTAGAAATAATAAAAATGTGTAGTCTTGGACATGCTAGTGTCTGAGGCAGATGTAGGGAAACCTGCTCTGGGATGTTGTGAAACAGATTGCAGGATGGTAGTCGTGCAGTTTGCTTCATTCCAGGCCGAGTTTTCCATGTGGCTGAAGGTCACAGGTTTCTTTGTTAAAAGTCCTGCAGGAAAGGGTTTGTGTGTGTCAAGGTCAGGTGTAATGTCAGGGTGAGTCTGATGTTTGGCGGGAGTGCAGAGCAGGAGGCCTCGCAGAGCGCTGGCTGTGTGTGGAGCGACACAAGCAAGTGGAGCCGAACAGCCAAGGCAGCTGAAAGGTCTGGCACCCACAGGGTACACAGCGGTGCAGATGCCCACGGCGACCGGTCAAAGGAAAACTGGCATGTTTAGTGTCTGCAAACAGGAGGATATGGTTCCTGGCTGGGATCCGAAAGATATCATGGACTGTGTTATGCTATGAGTAAAGAATCATTGACATGGCGGAGCAGTTGCCCACAGTTACTGGTCAAAGGGAAGACCAGCGTGTTTAGTGACTGTAGTCTGAAGGATGACGTATACAGTCATGGCCAAAAGTTTTGAGAATGACACAAATATTATATTTTCACATGATCTGCTGGCCTCTGGTTTTTATGTGTTTGTCAGATGTTGTGATCACATACAGAAATATAATTGCAATCATATTATGAGTAACAAAAGGTTATATTGACAGAATGAGTTAATGCAGCAAGTCAATATTTGCAGTGTTGACCCTTCTTCTTCAGGACCTCAGCTATTCTCCCTGGCATGCTCTCAATCAACTTCTGGATCAAATCCTGACTGATAGCAGTCCATTCTTGCAAAATCAATGCTTTTATTTTGTCTGAATTTGAAGGTTTTTGTTTGTCCACCCGTCTCTTGATGATTGACCACAAGTTCTCAATGGGATTAAGATCTGGGGAGTTTCCAGGCCATGGACCCAAAATCTCTGTTTTGTTCCTGAGCCATTTAGTTATCACCTTTGCTTTATGGCAAGGTGCTCCATCATGTTGAAAAAGGCATTGTTGATCGCCAAACTGCTCTTGGACGGTTGGGAGAAGTTGCTCTTGGAGGACATTCTGGTACCATTCTTTATTCATGGCTGTGTTTTTTGGCAAGACTGAGAGAGAGCCCATTCCCTTGTCTGAGAAGCAACCCCACACATGAATGGTTTCAGGATGCTTGACAGTTTGCATGAGACAAGACTGGTGGTAGCGCTCACCTGGTCTTCTCCGAATAAGCCGTTTTCCAGATGTCCCAAACAATCGAAAAGGGGATTCATCAGAGAAAATGACATTACAGCAGTCCTCAGCAGTCCACTCCCTGTACCTCTTGCAGAATATCAGTCTGTCCATGATGTTTTTCCTGGAGAGAAGTGGCTTCTTTGCTGCCCTCCTTGAGACCAGGCCTTGCTCCAAGAGTCTCCACCTCACAGTGCGTGCAGATGCACTCACACCTGCCTGCTGCCATTCCTGAGCAAGCTCTGCACTGCTGGTAGCCCAATCAGTAGATTTGGTTTCCAGTACCATCTCTATGCTGATGACACCCAATTATACGCTTCTTCTCCTGACATCACGCCAGCCTTTCTAGAAAACACCGGCGATTGTCTAAACGCTGTGTCTAATATCATGTCCTCACTATATCTGAAACTGAACCTGTCAAAGACTGAACTCCTGGTGTTTCCTCCCTCTACTAATGCACCTATACCTGACATTGCCATTTCTGTGTGTGGTTCCACTATTACTCCCCAGCAACATGCCCGCTGTCTTGGGGTCATACTTGATTCCGAGCTTTCCTTTGCCCCCCACATTCGATCACTGGCTCGCTCTTGTCATCTGCACCTCAAAAACATTTCTAGAATTCGACCTTTTCTTACCTTTGACTCTGCAAAAACTCTTACTGTTTCTCTTATTCATTCTCGTCTCGACTATTGTAACTCTCTTCTAATCGGTCTCCCTCTTACCAAACTCTCCCCTCTCCAATCTGTCTTGAATGCTGCAGCCAAGATCATATTCCTCACCAATCGTTACACCGATGCCTCTACCTTGTGCCAGTCATTACACTGGCTACCCATCCACTCCAGAATTCAGTATAAACTTATTACCCTCACTCACAAAGCCCTCCATGGCTCAGCACCACCCTACATCTCCTCCCTTGTTTCAGTATACCACCCCACCCGCGCCCTCCGTTCTGCTGATGATCTGAGGTTAGCATCCTCAATAGTCAGAACCTCCCACTCCCGTCTCCAAGACTTTACACGTGCCGCGCCAATTCTTTGGAATGCACTTCCCAGGTCAATACGATTAGTCCCCAATCCCCACAATTTTAAGCGTGTCCTGAAAACGCATTTATTCAGACTGGCCTACCGCCTCAACACATTAACCTAATCTATCCCTGTGTGGCAGAGCCAAAAGTTTTACCATAACCAGGTTCCCCGCATCCTGTTCCCACATGCTTTATGCCTCCATTAGCCCTCTGTGTCCGTACTGTCACACACCTAACATTATGGCTGGTCCATACAATCAGGGCAACTGTTACCACCCACCTTTCGTGTCTACCTCTTTCCTCATAGACTGTAAGCTTGCGAGCAGGGCCCTCATTCCTCTTGGTATCTGTTATGATCTATGTGATTATTGTTATGCTTTAATGTCTATTGTCTGTACAAATCCCCTCTGAAATGTAAAGTGCTGCGGAATATGTCGGCGCTATAAAAATAAAATTTATATATATATATATATATATAGCCCGATCCCGCAGCTGAAACACTTTTAAGAGACGGTCCTGGCGCTTGCTGGTCTTTCTTGGGCGCCCTGGAGCCTTTTTGGCAACAAGGGAACCTCTCTCCTTGAAGTTCTTGATGATGCGATAGATTGTTGACTGAGGTGCAATCTTTCTAGCTGCGATACTCTTCCCTGTTAGGCCAGTTTTGTGCAGTGCAATGATGACTGCACGTGTTTCTTTAGAGATAACCATGGTTAACAGAAGAGAAACAATGATGCCAAGCACCAGCCTCCTTTTAAAGTGTCCAGTGGTGTCATTCTTACTTAATCATGACAGATTGATCTCCAGCCCTGTCCTCATCAACACCCACACCTGTGTTAATGGAGCAATCACTGAAACGATGTTAGCTGGTCCTTTTAAGGCAGGGCTGCAATGATGTTGAAATGTGTTTTGGGGGATAAAGTTCATTTTCTAGGCAAATATTGACTTTGCAAGTAATTGCTGTTAAGCTGATCACTCTTTATAACATTCTGGAGTATATGCAAATTGCCATTAGAAAAAATGAAGCAGTAGACTTTGTAAAAATTAATATTTGTGTCATTCTCTAAACTTTTGGCCATGACTGTAGTATGTAGTGCTGTGAATTGGACACTAATATTTTATGCACTTGTGTGTGCATTGGACATTTAATGCCATGAAGTAACGCATTAAAGAGATTGTGTGTTGGAACTTTGTGGGTCACTGCCTCCTCTCTGCATAAGTGTGCTACCGCGGCACTACACCTCCTAGCCAGAGCCCCCCAAACATTTTCTGCTGGTTCCTGACTTTTTGTTGTTATGTCTTTTCTAGTTCGTCGTCTGTCCCTTTATTCGACTATGGGTCAGACATATGCTGTGATATTGCAACCTGTTAGGTCACATTTCTGGCTTTTGATTTTATTTTTTCACAACCTTTATATGGGATTCCCCTGCTGTGCATTGGAGCGGGAGCCGTTGTGTGCGTGGATGGAAGGATTACACATCGCAATAAATATTCGGCATCTGCTCTGCTGGGATTCGTGCTGTGTAGGAGGCGAGCTGAAAACAGCCCTAACATGTCCTAATATGATAGCAGTTGTTACACTGGTGCAGGCTCTGTCATAATGCCGGCTGGCTTCACACACCATGTAATTACTGGAGGTCAACAGTTCAAGGATATTTCGGGTGGAAATTTACCACTCTGGTCTGGACATTGTCTGTAGTTGTTGTTTCAGCCACATCCATATTCCAACCAATAGACATTTACCAGAGTGGTGCTAAAAAGACCCCTTTTGAAAGAGAATCTGTCAGAAGGTTTTTGCTATGTAATCTGAGAGCAGCATGATGTAGAGGATGAGACCGATTCCAGTGATGTGTCACATAATGATTGAGTTTTACTGTTTCAGTAAAATCAATGTTTTATCAGCAGGAGATTATCATTACAGGACTAGGTGTCTCATGCCTCCTAGCCAAACTTCTTTGTGTAACAACTGATTGGTAGATTTCTGCCTATGCATAGTGTATACAGAAACGTGCCAATCAGTGATGTGGGCGAGGTTATACAGGACTCAGCATTCAGAGCACTGCCTGAGAGAATGCAGAGATTGTATTAAAATGACAGCATACAGTCCAGAAAGTGACACATTGCTGGAATCATGGTCTCAGCCCCCACATCATGCTGCTTTCACATACTTGGCAAAAGCCTAATGACTGATTCCCTTTAGCAATAGATTAACCCTTTGAAAGGCTTATTTACAGTGGGTATGGAAAGTATTCAGACTCCTTTAAATTTTTCACGCTTTCATTGCAGCCATTTGGTAAACTCAAAAAAGCTCATTTTTTCTTGTTTATGTACACTCTGCAACCCATCTTGACTGAAACCAGAAATGTAGAAAATTTGGAAATTAAGAAAGAAAAACAAATATCACATGGTCATAAGCATTCAGTCCCTTTGCTCAGACACTCATATTTAAAGCTGGAGTCACACATAGCAACTTACCAGCGATCCCGACAACGATATCAACGTGTCAGGATCGCTGGTAAGTCTCTATGTGATCGCTAGTGAGCTGTCACACAGACAGCTTCACCAGCGATTAGCACAGCAATGCCAAGCGCGCGGCATCGCTCTGTTCGTTAGCGCTGTCATATTCATGTCAACAATAGAATTAAAATAAAAAATATTGTTATTCTCACCTTCCGACATCCCGCGCAGCATTCCCGCCTCTCTCCATGCTCCGGTCCAAGTAATCCTTTGCGAGAATGACCGCGATGACGTCCGTTCTCGCGGGATTGCGAAGTCTCGCGATCATTCTTGCAAAGGATTACTGGGACCGGAGTGTGGAGAGAGGCGGGAATGCTGCACGGGACGTCGGAAGGTGAGAATAACAATATATATTTTTTTAATTATTATTTTTTACATCCTAGTACAGCTGATCGCTGGTCTCCCGCCTGTCACACGCAGCGATGCGTGCTGGCCAGCGGGAGATCAGCGACAAAAAAATGTCTAGAGGTTTCTTGTAGCGATCAGCGATACCGGCAGTGGGGGCGATCTCGCTGGTGAGATCGCTGTTGTGTCACAAAAGTTGTGACTCAGCAGCGATCTCGCTAGCGAGATTGCTATGTGTGATGGGGCCTTAAGTCTCATGCTGTCCATTTCCTTGTGATCCTCCTTGAGATGGTTCTACTCCTTCATTGGAGTCCAGCTGTGTTTAATTAAACTGATAGGACTTGATTTGTAAAGGCGCACACCTGTCTATATAAGACCTCACAGCTCACAGTGCATGTCAGACCAAATGAGAATCATGAGGTCAAAGGAACTGGCCAAGGAGCTCAGAGACAGAATTGTGGCAAGGCACAGATCTGGCCAAGGTTACAAAAGAATTTCTGCAGTACTCAAGGTTCCTAAGAGCACAGTGGCCTCCAAAATCCTTAAATGGAAGAAGTTTGGGACAACCAGAAGTCTTCCTAGACCTGGCCATCCAGCCAAACTGAGCAATCGTGTGAGAAGAGCCTTGGTGACAGAGGTAAAGAAGAACCCCAAGATCACTGTGGCTGAGCTCCAGAGATGCAGTAGGGAGATGGGAGAAAGTTCCACAAAGTCAACTATCACTGCAGCTCTCCACCAGTCGGGCCTTTATGGCAGAGTGGCCCAACAGATGCCTCTCCTCAGTGCAAGACATATGAAAGCCCTCATAGAGTTTGCTAATAACTCCAGACTATGAGAAATAAGATCTGTAGCATCGTTTGGAGAACTGATTAACAGGTTGGTCACACTCATCAAACATAGTGTTTGACGAGTGTGACCAACTTTTTACTATTGAGGCTGCCTATGCGGCATCAGTAGTAAAAGATAGCATGTAAAAAATAATAATTAAAAAAAAAAAAAAAAAAAATTGTTGTTCTTACCTTCCGGCGTCCCGCACAGCCTTCCCGCCTCTCTCCACGCTTCCGGTCCCAGTAATCCTTTGCGAGAATTACCGCAATGACATCCGTTCTCGCGGGATCGCGATGTCTCGCGGTCATTCGGAATGATCGCGAGACTTCGCGATCCCGCAAGAACGGACGTCATCGCTCGCAAAGGATTACTGGGACCGGGAGCGTGGAGAGAGGCGAGAAGGCTGTGCGGGATGCCGTAAGGTGAGAATAACAATATTTTTTATTTTAAATTCTATTTTTTACAGGGATATGATACCCAGAGCCCGGAGGACAGTCTCCTCTCCTCCGGACCGTGGGTACCATCCGCATATGTTCTGCTTACTTTTCGCATGGTATGCACAGCCACATGCAGAAAGTAAGCAGAACAATGCATTCCTATGGGTGCGGGATCGCCGCGATTCCGCTAAATTAATGAGCATGCTGCGGTACTCCCTTCCAACACTCCGCCAACATATGTGCCTTTTCTGAACGTCTCCCTTTTGCGCCTATAGTGAAGTACTCACAGTACTTAGTTACACTGGAGTTCCTCCTGTCAGATGTTCCTATGAACTCTACTTGTACGGCAGACAGCTGTAGCCTGCTTCGGGGACTCCTTGCTACTAAGTCCTGGCTCACTCTCGTTGCTGTTGTGCCCCCAAGTCTTGTGTGGGAATAAAGTGGTGACAACTTCTATTCCTCCGGTGTCTGCTGCAGGACCATTAGTATCCATACAACCTCGGGGACCGGACCCCGGCCTTGCGCTGTGAACTTGGCAAGGGTTCTGCTGTAACCCTAATGCTTAGTCCTCCTCTTCTTACGTTCCGTACTAATCCTTCCTTCTTATGGAGAGTCAGGCTTTCCATCAATGTCTCTTTCCTGTGCAGTCACTGAGGTCGGCTGCAGCACTTCATTCATCCATCCCACTCAGGGGATCTTTACTCTTCCACTGACTGTCAGACTGAATAAATCCTAAACTCTTCCTGCTCTTTTGGTGCCAACTAACTCCACTCGCCTCCCAGCACGCTTCGTGTTCCAAGCAGGGAGCCACCAAAGGGTGCTTTGCTACACTACTATGTTGTGTGGGATGCAGGTGTTGGAGTGTGGTCAGGTGTCTCCACCTTACCTGAAAGGTGGAGTACCACACCTCAGGAGGAGGTGCAGTACCTATGTTGCGACTGAACCCTCAGGGGCGCCACATACCCTCCATTAAACACAGCACGTCCGCAGGCTACAAGTGAAACAAAATTAGACAAACAAAGGAACATACAAAAAATTTCTGATTGCTTAATGAACAATGCTTATCTAAACTTCCCAATGTGGGAGGCACTCACTCTTAAACATTCCAAACAATTTAACTAACTATCTATGTCGAAATATAGTACCTAATCAAAGTGCTATTGGCAGTAAACTCACTACCAGTTCAAGTATCATCATTAACACATTTTCTATTACTTCTAGACTTCTAAACACTAGGTGACAACTGCTGATACCTGCATTTTCAATCTTCATTCAAATTTTCATGTTTATTCAAATCCTTCATCTCTTTATTAAAACATTCCTAATTGTAATTACTATCAATTAAATTCTATATAAAAGCTGTTCTATAACTATTAATACTTTCATAAGGCACATTATAAAATACTCCAATAATTCTTGTAAGTGCTGGACACCGCTACCAGCCGGGATTTCTTGCAGTGTCCTTTAGGTGGGAGCCATGCTCCAGGCGAGGTGGTCCTTATCCATAAAAGACTTACGTAAAACCAAGAAAGGGCACCTAAAGAGGTGCAACTATGTACAGGGCAGTTCTGGATCATTCATTGTCCATGATCTCACAGTTCAAGTATAAAAGGCTGCCAAGGAAACTAGGCAAACTAGAACAACATGATGAACCGAAAAAAAAAATGAAAAAGGCATAACAGTGCCTATACCCTCCTGGGTAACAGTTAGTTAGTTATTATTAATGTTGGTCCCCTACTGGGTGGTGGAAGCGGGTCGCTTGGGCTGCTTCCAGGGGAGAACTGCAGGGCATCCTCTTCTTGCTGATTGTCTACAAATTGCATGTATTCCCTCTTCCAAAGAGTTAGGTTAGTGGCTGCCTGTGTAGATGGAATGGCAACGGGAGTAACTGCTACCTGTGAGGGTAGCATTTCAGCTGCTGCTGGTGGTATCTCTGCTGCCAATGATTCTGCAGGAGTTGCAGCTGGTACCAGTGGATGTTGTTCCCCAGTTTCAGATGGTATCAAAGTTAGCAGTGTTGCTGCCTTGGTTTTTGGCCTAATGTCTGGTGGCACCAATATCTGTTGCCGCTTGTAAGGTGAGAGGCGAGGGTTCAGAACCTGTGGCAAAGGGAACCCGTGATGCATATTAATACCCGTCTGCTGTTCAGACTCTTCCACCAAACCCACAAGATGCCGAATGGGGCGTGCCTGCTCCAGTCTCACTCTTTTCAGCAGGGATTTCTTCCACTTCCCCATCACACTCAGCTTAGTGCCTCTAAATTGGGAGCATAGCTCTTCCATTTGTCCCAAAAGGAGTTCGAGCATGCCGGCCGCAGTGCGTGAAAACTCAGGGGCTAGCCCATTGGCAGGGGTGGCGGTCATACCTGGAGCTTCCCGGCGGTGTACGATGTTCACTAGAGTTGCCCGTCCCAAGATCGGAGACGATGGCGGGGCAGATGGTGGCTCCGGGTCCGTAGGGGTCTCCGGTGGGACCTGCGCATCCGCGTCAGGTCCAGGCAGGGGTTTAACTTCCTCCGCTTCAGCCTCCAGGCCCCCAGGGAACTCCTCATGACAGGCCGCTCTGTTATGATGAGTCACCGAAGGAGGAAAAAACAAAATACCAGCTAAGTCCAGAAAAACCAGAGATGTTGGCAGCTATCGGATTGCAGACCCCTGAACCTATCCACAACAACTAGCAGTAGCCGTGGGGGGTTCCTACGGTGCCCTAGACCCCTCGATCACAGCCGGAGAACTGTATAGCCTAAAGACAGAAAGGGAAAAAACTAAACTGCCCCAGAGCAGACCCCAAAGCAATAGGCAGCCCCAACATATAATGATGGTGTGAAGCAAGATGAAAACACTAACACAGATAGAAAGATAGGTTGAGCAAATGATGGGGCCCAAGCTAACTACATAGGACAGGATAGGAAAGCTGCTGTCTGCCATCCGCAAAAATCCTATCAAAATGAGCCAACCGACTGATAGGAAAAACAGGCCCTGAAGTCGCTAGGCTTCAAAAGACTATATCAGCACTCAGGTATATTCTGAAGACAGAGCAAAATATCAACAGATCAGAGACAAAAATGGAGTTCAGCTCACCCCCGGCCGGGAATGGCAGAACTCCCAAAAAGAACAAGGCAAAACAAAAACAAAACTGAAGAGTACAAAGCAGAGCAGAAAAACTTAGCTTTGAGATGCAGGAATCAGACTGGTCTCCAAGAATCCAGCAGGAAAATCACCAGCCAGGAAGAAGGGCGTCGGCAGCCTTATATCCAGTCCTCAATTCCAGCCACCCAGTCATCATCTAGCTGCCCATGTGTTTGGTAATCAGCCTCACTACCTTCCTTCACCAGAGGAGGGAGTTCATCAGACCTCAATGGTGAAGGGAAAAATGAACTCACAACAGTACCTCCCCCTTGAGGAGGGGTCACCGAACCCTCATCCATGCCACCAGGGCGATCCGGGTGAGCCCGATGAAAGGCACACACCAATCTTTCGGCATGAATATCAGAGGCAGAGACCCAGGAATTATCCTCCTGACCATAACCCTTCCACGTAACCAAATACTGGAGTCTCCGTCTAGCCAGACGGGAATCCAGTATCTTCTCTACCTCATATTCCATGTTACCTTCAACCAATATAGGGTCAGGAGGTGCCACCACATGAACTACTGGTTCAACAAACCTCTTCAACAAGGACTTATGAAACACATTATGAATTTTAAATGTGACAGGAAGAGCCAACTGAAAAGAGACCGGATTAATAATCTCCAAAATCTTGTAAGGTCCAATAAATCTAGGCTTAAACTTAGGACAAGCCACCTTCATAGCGATATTTTTTGATGACAACCAAACCATATCACCCACCTTAAACTGGGGACCAACGGTCCTACGCCGGTTGGAAAACCGCTGGGCCTTTTCCTGGGAGAGAGGCAACTTATCCACTACTTGGTCCCAGATCTGGTGCATTCTCTCCACCACAGTGTCAACACCTGGGCAGGAAGAAGGCTCCACCTGCCCTGAAGAAAATCGAGGGTGAAAACCAAAGTTACAAAAAAAAGGTGACATCAAAGTGACAGAACTAGCTCTATTATTTAAAGCAAATTCGGCCAAGGGCAAAAATGAAACCCAATCATCCTGATCGGCAGAAATAAAACATCTCAAATACGACTCCAAAGTCTGGTTTGTTCTCTCCGTCTGCCCATTGGTCTGAGGGTGAAGCGCAGAGGAGAAGGACAACTGAATTCCCAGCTTGGAACAGAAAGGCCTCCAAAATCTAGACACAAACTGAACTCCTCTGTCAGATACAATGTTCTCAGGAATCCCGTGCAAGCGAACCACCTGTTGCAAAAACAAGGGCACCAACTCAGAGGAAGATGGCAACTTAGGGAGTGGTACAAGATGGACCATCTTAGAGAATCTATCACAAATCACCCAAATAACAGTCATTCTCTCAGAGACAGGCATATCAGAGATAAAATCCATTGAAATATGCGTCCATGGCCTCCTGGGCACCGGCAAAGGCATCAACAAGCCACTAGAGCGAGAACAAGGTTTAGACCGGGAGCAAGTCCCACAGGACTGCACAAAATTCCTGACATCCTGAGACAAGGCGGGCCACCAAAAAGACCAACTCACCAGATCTCTAGTACCAAAAATACCTGGATGACCAGACAATGCAGAGTAATGAACTTCAGACATCACTCTCTTCCTCCACTGGTCAGGAACATACAACTTTCCACTGGGACAACGCTCAGGTTTGTCCTCCTGAAACTCTTCCAGAACACGTCTCAAATCGGGCGAGATGGCAGAAAGAACTACCCCCTCAGCCTCACTACCTTCCTTCACCAGAGGAGGGAGTTCATCAGACCTCAATGGTGAAGGGAAAAATGAACTCACAACACCGCACTCTGCGGTGATTGCAGCGCGGAGATGGAGACAGGCGCCGCCGGTGATAGGGCAACAGCCGTGGGTTCCACAGGTGCTGCCTGGCAGAAATCTTGTGTAGCAGCGACAGGCACCGCGGGTGAAGGTACCGGCGAGACAGCAGCGGCGGCGAGTACCGATGGTGAGGGTACCGGTAATGGAGGTACCGATGGTTTAGGCCCCTTCCGGGCGTGCTGCCAGTTCATAATCTAGAGTGTCTCCTGTCTCAACCGCAGATGGTGGGTCAGCTGAGCAATCTCATCCTCCAGCTGCTGGCGGTTCATGGTGGAAGTCGGATCGGAGCCTTCAGCCGATGCGCCGGGGAGGTTCAGCTCAACCTCCTTGCGCTGTTCGGGCCTCCCTCCTTCTTCCATCATGGCGTTCTGGCGTTCTCCTTCCTTCCTGGGCTCTTTTCCCGCCACCGGCTCTCGCTCCTCCTTCTGGGGGCGGCGTCTTCTTCCTACTCCTCCATACCAGGCCAGTATCCGGACCCCTCGGGGGGTGGGCCATGTTGCAGTTGCATAGAAGTTCAGACAGGGGAGGCCCAGGACAGTTTGCGGTCTTTTCTTAGGACCACCCATGTTGTCACGCCCTTCTTCACCACGTCGGCGGCCATTTTGAGAGTCCATTTTACAGTCTATTAATTTGGTTATTCGTCACATTTTCAGCAATGTTTAAGTCCAATAAAACTCAGGCACACAGAACCCGGTGGCAGCGGGCTTCGTCATCCTATTTGTGACGCCAAAAAATGGGTCACCCTCCCAGGGCTGTGGGGTACTCGGTACCGGGCCGGTCTCTCAGAGGGGAGTGTCACAGCAGTGGTGACCCGGTCCGTGTCCCTGGGCGCCCATGTAAAACGGATTAAGTGATGGAATATAGTTTATGAGTGAATGATTCGTGACGCCACCTGTGGTGTTCGGCAAGGAAGATGTTAAGCCGACGCTGCAGACAGATCCTCTGGGACAGATGTTGTGGTGCAGCAACGATGGTGTAGCCCTCCACAGGTAGGGCTGTAGTCGCAGGGCAGAGTAGATGAAGAAGATAGGTGTTAAGGGAGAGAGTGTAGTGTCTGGCACCGAGATGTAGCAGTGCTGAGTGGGTTGGTGCAGTAATAAGCGGAGGACACCAGGGCATGTAGTTCCAAAGCTTTACTCACAGTCTGCTGAGCACACAGGTGCCCGCCTCGGTACCGTGTCCTCCAGGTCTGGCGCTCAGCCAACTTCCAGGCAAGATGAAGTACTCCCAACACTCCGCCAACATATGTGCCTTTTCTGAACGTCTCCCTTTTGCGCCTGTAGTGAAGTACTCACAGTACTGAGTTACACTGGAGTTCCTCCAGTCAGATGTTCCTATGAACTCTACTTGTACGGCAGACAGCTGTAGCCTACTTCAGGGACTCCTTGCTATGATAGTCCCGGCTTACTCTCGTTGCTGTTGTGCCCCCAAGTCTTGTGTGGAAATAAAGTGGTGACAACTTCTATTCCTCCGGTGTCTGCTGCAGAACCATTAGTATCCATACAACCTCGGGGACCGGACCCCGGCCTTGCGCTGTGAACTTAGGAAGGGTTGTGCTCTAACCCTAATCCTTAGTCCTCCTCTCCTTACGTTCCGTACTAATCCTTCCTTCATATGGAGAGAGTCAGGCTTTCCATCAATGTCTCTTTCCTGTGCCAGCGGACCCAGGTCACTGAGGTCAGTTGCAGCACTTCCTTCATCCATCCCACTCAGGGAATCTTCACTCTTCCACTGACTCTGTCAGACTGACTAAATCCTAAACTCTTCCCGCTCTTTTGGTGCCAACTAACTTCACCCGCCTCCCAGCATGCTTTGTGTTCCAAGCAGGGAGCCACCAAAGGGTGCTTTGCTACACTACTATGTTGTGTGGGATGCAGGTGTTGGAGTGTGGTCAGGTGTCTCCACCTTACCTGAATGGTGGGGTACCACACCTCAGGAGGAGGTGCAGTACCTCTGTTGTGACTGAACCCTCAGGGGCGCCACAGTTCCATCCACCGTGTCTTTGTGCGACGCAGAAAAGGTGAACGGATGGACTCTACATGCCTGGTGAAGCATGGAGGAGGAGGTGTGATGGTGCGGGGATGCATTGCTGGTGACACTGTTGGGGATTTATTCAAAATTGAAGGCATACTGAACCAGCATGGCTACCACAGCATCTTGCAGCGGCATGCTATTCCATTCGGTTTGCGTTTAGTTGGATCATCATTTATTTTTCAACAGGACAATGACCCCAAACACACCTCCAGACTGTGTAAGGGCTACTTGACCAAGAAGGAGAGTGATGGGGTGCTACGCCAGATGACCTGGCGTCCACAGTCACCAGACCTGAACCCAATTGAGATGGTTTGGGGTGAGCTGGACCGCAGAGTGAAGGCAAAAGGGCCAACAAGTGCTAAGCATCTTTGGGAACTCCTTCAAGACTGTTGGAAGACCATTTCTGGTGACTACCTCTTGAAGCTCATGAAGAGAATGCCAAGAGTGTGCAAAGCAGTAATCAAAGCAAAAGGTGGCTACTTTGAAGAACCTAGAATATAAGACATATTTTCAGTTGTTTCACACTTTTTTGTTAATTATATAATTCCACCTGTGTTAATTCATAGTTTTGATGCCTTCAGAGTGAATCTACAATTTTATAGTCATGAAAATAAAGAAAACTCTTTGAATGAGAAGGTGTGTCCAAACTTTTGGTCTATACTGTGTGTGTATATATATATATAGATTCAAGATTCAAGATTCAAAGAAGCTTTATTGGCAGGACTAAATATACATTAGTTTTGCCAAAGCAGGTGTACAGAAGGGAATTGGGATAGGGACTGTAGGGAAGGTGGATGGGGCAGATCCAGGATGGGGCTATAAAAGTCCATGGCATAGGGAAGGTGGATGGGGGATTGGGGCATATCCAGGATGAGGCTATAGAAGTCCATGGCATATCATAGTTCTCTTTCTCGCAGTCTATGGCATTCGCTCACTTATTGCGCTGTTATCTCCACTGCTCTCTCTTCTTCCCCCAGCAGGATGTATGTTTTCTCTTCCTCCTTCATGGTGGTGAAATCCGGGAAGAAATGTGAGAGTCTCCTGAAGTGAGTGTCCCTCACTGCTGAGTACTTGGAGCAGTGTAGCAGGAAGTGGGTCTCATCCTCCAGGGCCTCCTGGTCACAGTGTTGGCATACTCTTTCCTCCCTGGGCTTGTAGCTCTGCCTGTGTCGGCCGGATTCGATGGCCAGACTGTGGGCACTGAGTCTATACCGGCTCAGGATCTTGCGGTCTTTGGGGTCCGGGAGTTTCTCCAGGTATGGGGCCAGTCTGTAGTCTCTCTGTAGACTCCGGTACATGGTCAGTTTCTGTGAGCTGATGATGTCGTTCTTCCAGTCACTTACGTACCTCTCCTGGCCTATATGTATATATATATATATATTATATATAATTGCCCTGCTTTTTTCAGTAGCTAAGCGGCCCCTTTTCTCTGTCACAGCTGATGTACAAGTGGGTCTCAGAAAATTAGAATATCATCAAAAAGTTAATTTACTGTATATACTTTTGTATATGCTGAGTTTTTCAGCACATTCTTTTCATCTCAGTGGTCCTAGCGTCTTCTCAGCTCTTCTGGCGCGATCACGTGGCGCCGCTCATTAAGGTAATGAATATGCACGCATCTCCACTCCCATAGGCGTGGATTGCAAATTCATTACCTTAGTAAGCGGCGCCGCGTGATTGTACCGGAAGAGCTCCTGGAAGCCAGAACCATGGAAATGCTGCGAAGAGGCCTGGACCATCGAGACACTCTGAGGGCACGCTGGTGGGTGAGTACGATAGGAGATAAGGAGCCATGCATAGCAGGACAGGGACCAGGAAGCCATGCATGCAATGACAGGGACCGGGGGAGCCATGCATACAAGGACAGGTATCAGGGAGCAATGCATGCAATGACAGGGATCGGGGAGCCATGTATACAAGGACAGGGATGGGGTAGTCATGCATAGCAGGACAGGGATGAGAGGACAATGCATACCCGGCTTATACTTGAGTCAATAAGCTTACCCAGTTTTCCGTGACAAAATTATACTCGAGTATATATGGTATTTCAGTTCTTCAATACAAAAATTGAAACTCATATTATATAGAGTCATTACTCACAGCGTGGTCTATATTAATTGTTTATTTCTGTTATTGTTGATGATTATGGCTTACAGCCAATGAAAACCCAAAAGTCATTATCTCAGTAAATTAGAATACTTTATAACACCAGCTTGAAAAAATGATTTTAAAATCTGAAATGTTGGCCTACTGAAATATATGTTCAGGAAATGCACTCAATACATGGTCGGGGCTCTTTTTGCATCAATTAGGCTAGTTTCACACTAGCATTCGTGGGCGCGGCGCAGGGCCGCCACTAAGCCCCTCCCCCGGCCACGTCCCCTCCGGTCAGTTCCTCCTCTGATCGCATGAGTCTGCATGCGATCAGCGTATCCTATATTTAGCGTTGGATACGCTGATCGTGCGCTGACCATGCGCTGGTCTGATTTTGTTGGCGCTGCGCCCAGAACACTAAAATGCAACACAGCGCGTTTTTGTGCGCTGAGTGCAGCGCCAGCAAAATCAGACCAGCGCATGGTCAGCGCACGATCAGCGTATCCAATGCTAAATATAGGATACGCTGATCGCATGCAGACTCATGCGAACAGAGGAGGAACTGACCGGAGAGGGCGCGGCCGGGGGCGGGGCCTAGCGGCACCCACGAATGCTAGTGTGAAACTAGCCTTACTGCATCAATGCGGCGTGGCATGGAGGCGATCAGCCTGTGGCACTGCTGAGGGGTTATGGAAGCCCAGGTTGCTTTGATAGCAGCCTTCAGCTTGTCTGCATTGTTGGGTCTGGTGTCTCTCATCTTCTTCTTGACAATTCCCCATAGATTCTCTATGGGGTTAAAGTCAGGTGAGTTTGCTGCCAATCAAGCACAGTGATACTGTTGTTTTTAAACCAGGTATTGGTACTTTTGGCAGTGTGAACAGGTGCCAAGTCCTGCTGGAGAATGACATTTCCATCTCCAAAAAGCTTGTCGGTAGAGGGAAGCATGAAGTGCTCTAAAATTTCCTGGTAGACGGCTGCGCTGACTTTGGTCTTGATAAGACACAGTGGACCTACACCAGCAGATGACATGGTTACCCAAACCATCACTGATTGTGGAAACTTCACACTAGACCTCAAGCAGCTTGGATTGTGGCCTCTCCACTCTTCCTCCAGACTCTGGGACTTTGATTTCCAAATGAAATGCAAAATTTACTTTCATCTGAAACCAACACCTTGGACCACTGAGCAACAGTCCAGTTCTATTTCTCCTTGGCCCAGGTAAGACGCTTCTGGCGTTGTCTATTGGTCATGAGTGGCTTGACACAAGGAATGTGACACTTGTAGCCCATGTCCTGGATACGTTTGTGTGTGGTGGCTCTTGAACCAATGACTCCAGCAGCAGTCCACTCCTTGTGAATCTCCCCCAAATGTTTGAATGGCCTTTTCTTAACAATCCTTTCAAGGCTGCGGTTATCCCGGTTGCTTGTGCAGCTTTTTCTACCGCACTTTTTCCTTCCACTCAACTTTCCATTAATATGCTTGGATACAGTACTCTGAACATCCAGCTTCTTTAGCAATTACTTTTTGTAGTTTACCCTCCTTGTGGCGTTTTTCACTGACGGCCTTCTGGATATCTGTCAAGTCAGCAGTCTTCCCCATGATTGTGGAGCTACTGAAACAAACTAAGGGGCCTTTTTAAATGCTTAGGAGCCTTTGTCGGTGTTTCCTATTAATTTATTCTAATTTACTGAGATAATGACTTTTGGGTTTTCATTGGCTGTAAGCCATAATCATCGACATTAACAGAAATAAACACGTGAAATAGATCACACTGTTTGTAATGACTCTATATAATATATGAGTTTCACTTTTTGTATTGAAGAACTGAAATAAATTAACTTTTTATGATATTCTCATTTAGTGAGAAGCATTTGTACGTATGTAGAAAAGGGACTGACTCAGCTTTTGGAATGAGCAGCATGGAAAACTCCAGTGATTTGCCCACACAAGAAATGTTTTCCTGTGTCGGACCTGCTGTGATCGATGCTTGTAGCTGAAGATTGACCACCTTTCAGATATATATCATGATATATTTTAGGAGCTTACATCACTTACTCATTTAATCAATGTAAAGTTTTTGGTGGAAAACCTTTTTTAATAATAGTATGTTCATAACCTACTGTTCTCATGTCCATGAAATGTTTTCCTGAGCTGAACTTACAGAGTTGGTTGTCCACTACTCTGACAGCCCCTTCTGAATCCCTATGTTTTCCCCCAGATAAATAATAATAATCAGCGCTGTTCAGCGGTGTTGGCACCTGCTCTCCCAGGGATCATTTGACATTATGTCACGCAATCCCTGTGGTCAATCAACGCTGGCTCACTCTCTTCAACAGATGTAATTGATATTTGGAGGAAGTTGGAAATGCGGCTGATCTCTCGCTTTCTCCGGATATCTTGATTTGCCCAAAAGAAGGCAAAGTGAAGCCAGTGCTCATTGACCGCAGGGATCACGTGACAACAATGTCAACAGATCCCTCGGAGAGCCAAAGACCCCACCGTTGAAACAGCGCCAGCACTGGAGGTGAGTATAAGTGTTATTATTTTACTGGGGGAAAACAGGGATTCAGAAAGAGTTGTCCGAGTAATGAACAACTCATGTAAAGGGAATCTGTCACCCTTTTTTTGGAGTATGAGCTGCCGGCATTGACATCAGGGCTTATCTACAGCATTCTGTAATGCTGTAGATAAGCCCCCGATGTAACCTGAAAGATAAGAAAAAAGAGTTAGATTATTCTCACCGGGGGGGCGGTCCAATGGGTGTCGTGGTCCGGTCCGGCGCCTCCCATCTTCATATGATGCTGTCCTCTTCTTCCCTTCCTGTCGTGGCTCCGGCACAGGTGCACTGCTCTGCCCTACCCTGTTGAGGGCAGAGCAGAATACTGCAGTGCGCAGGCGCCAGACTTCTCCTGACGCCTGCGCACTGCAAAAAAGGGTGAACGATTCCCTTTAACATATGCCCATCAGGCTGTTGCGTTCAGACTAGGAGACCCGATGCCTGTTTGGGCTCGTACTGAGAACGTTGGTCTTGTGATACCAGACTTGCTCTAAATTATTTGTTAATGGTGTAAAATCACCGATAAAGAGCAACAAAATAGTCAAAAACCAACAGAAGGCCCCACCTTCATGTAGTTCTATATGCACGGGACATCAGAACTTCTCCATCACTTACATGTACTGGAACGGAAAACGAGCAGCACAATTGACCCATATAATCCCGGACCGGGGGTTAATTGCACGCTACACAAACGGACTGGCAAGAGAGTGAGAAGGAAGCCGCCTATATCGGGAGCGATATCCTGCCTATGGCTTTTGGTCAGTATTTGACCACTGATTGATGCTTTTTTGTTGCCTGCGCTCGAGATAAAGACATTCTCAAAGGACGTCCTGATACCATCTTTACACAACAAGCATATTCATGTTATATATGGGACGATAAGACGCATCTATATCCCCCACTGTTACAGCACGAGCCATTTTCTGAGCGATTACATCTTACTGAGGATGTCCGTTGTGCTCGGGACGGGGCGCAGCAGAGTTACAAAACTTCTGAGGAAGTGGTGTTGCCTTAGATTATACCAGTGAAGTGATTGCCCCCATCATGGAGTTTTACAAGCTTCAAAAGCCACAGGGTTAAATGTAGAAAAAAAATAAAATGTGCATGGTCTGATGGGTATAATAATAATAGTGCTAAGGAATGGAGAATAATACAAATATCACACATTTTTATTTTTTAACCTTTGCCATTCCTGTGCTTGTAACTTATTTTCTATAGGGTTTTTTTTCCATCCTAAATTTTTTCTAAAGTAATTTTTTCCACAATTTTAATTTTTTTAACTCATTTTTTGAAAACCTTCCATAGGACAGATATCTAAACATGGAGTACAGTAACATATGCCCAAACGTCAGGCAATATGATCAGAAAGCCATTAGGAGAAAACAAATAAACATTGTTTATAATTTTTTTTTATGAATCAATTGTACAGGTGAAAATGAGAAACATTGTGTTAGGCTTGCGGAACGCACCAAATAATAAAGGTGATAATGAGGTGCGTTTGCAGCCTGGGGTCCACCGTGCAGGGAGGTTGAACTGCTGCTCGGTAATGGCGGACACTGGCGGTATAGCAATTACACACCCGGTGAACTAGAAGGTGAACCCTGTTACTTCACAGGGCTGCAATACCGCAGGATGAACGCTAGGGTTTGGTCACAGGAGCCTACCTCCATGGCACAGGGGTTAGAGTTTTTCTCGACCCCCTAGCATTCGGCACTGCAACAGCGGTGCCTGAATGACCACACTAATGATAGAGCACTTGATGTGCTTACAGAGCAGACCAACGCCACTAACCACCCTTAGATTAGGGCAGGAAAGCAAACTATTTTGCGCACGGCGCCGCTACTGATGGACGCTGCTGTCAGTGGAGTACAATTGTGCCTCGTGCTGGATGGCACAGTATGGCGCTAGGTGTGGTGCTGAGACTGGGTAGCACAGTGGCTCATAGCCTAGCCACTGACAGGCTCTGACTCTAACCACAAGACCCTAACAACAGACACAACCAAGGGTAGGGGTTTCCAATGAGTCAGTCACCAGATACATGCATCCATCATCATACACACCATAAGCATTTGAGTCTATACTAGCACATGGCCGTGTGGCCATGCGACTCTTTTATAGCAGCGTCCTTCCGGGACCTTCCTATTGGTCCAGTGGGAGCAGCAATAGGACCTGAGCATGTGACCTCAAACCTCCAATGAGAGGACTTCCCATGGGCATGCTCAGTGGGCCGAAAGAAGGGCTTAGTCCCAAGAGCTGCTCGCTGCTGGCTATTGCAGGTTACTATAGCTGAACCCTGATTGGCAGCAGTAACCAAGCCATGAGCAGTAGACTGAGCAAGATGCTGGGAATGACGTTTTTGCTGAGCAGGCTCCTCTGTGGCTGGAGAGGAATGGGAGACCGCAGAATGCAAGGCTCGAGATTCCTCCTGTTCAGAGGCAGGAACTCGACGCCTAACACATTGTAATACCTCTAAGTAGCGAAATAGGTTTTTTTTTCCTCCTCCTGCAACGATTTTTCATTTTCAATATTCCCAATTCATAGGTAGCAACTGTCTACAGTGAATATAGAGTCTCCCATTACTGAGCTTAGATGGTGACAATTGGTGCTCATAATGTTCTATGAAGACGTCTGACTGTCATTTCAGGAAATCTTGCAGCAGGATGTTTGTGTTGGCCTCTCACTCCTCCCTTCTCTCCATAGAATTTTAAAAGCACCAACTGTCATCTTCTGTCTCTGTAATGGGAATGTCTGTCGTATAGTTGAGCGACTTTGGTCGGATCGGGTTTCGTGAAACCCGAATGAAACAAAATAAGTTTCAGATGAAACTCGTCCGACTAGAGCAAAAAAAGTCGGAGTTTCGTCCGACTTTTATTTCCCATTGACTTGCATTGGGGTCGGGTTTCGGACGAAACTCCGACTTTGTTTTGCTCTAGTCGGACGAGTTTCATCTGAAACTTATTTTGTTTCATTCGGGTTTCACGAAACCCGATCCGACCAAAGTCGCTCAACTCTAGTCGTCACTAGAGTTGAGCGAAACGGGTCGAAAAAATTCAAAAGTCGCCGACTTTTGGCAAAGTCGGGTTTCATGAAACGAAACCCGACCCTAGGATGAGGTCGGCCACGAGGTCGGCGACTTACGCGCCAAAGTCGCGTTTCAAAAGTTTGTTTTGCGCTCTTTTTCAGCCAATCAGGATCCACGGACACTGTGGGCAACGTGATGACATAGGCACGGGTCACCACCATCTTTCAGAAGGGCATGCAAGTGATTGGCTTGCTTTGGTGGGCGTCACAGGGGGTATAAAAGGGCGTGCACGCCAACCGCCATCTTACTTCTGCCGATCTTAGTATAGGGAGAGGTTGCTGCTGATTCTGTAGGGAGAGCGTTAGGCAGGGAAGAAGACAAAAAATCTGCTTCTGCTGCTAGCGATTTGGCCTGCACAACACACAAGTCACTGTGTGTGCAGTGCAAGGGGAGGCTATATTGTGGTGTATCAGTGGTGTTGGTTGTTGGGCTGCCTTCTAAGGCTTCCTGACACGCTGGCATTGCTGTTTACCCACTGCTCCGCAAACTGCTTTTTTAAAAGCAATCCAATCTCCCTTATCCTCTCGTCACTTTGGTCACAGGCAGCTGTGCCATCGAGCGTGTCACATAGCGCTCAGATATCAGTGGGCCGCACACAATCCACAAGTGTCCACTGTCCACAAGTGTACGCAGAGATTCAAAATCTCCATTATCCTCTCGTCACTTTGGTCACAGGCAGCTGTGCCATCGAGCGTGTCACATAGCGCTCAGATATCAGTGGGCCGCACACAATCCACAAGTGTCCAGTGTCCAAAAGTGTACGCAGAGATTCAAAATCTCCATTATCCTCTCGTCACTTTGGTCACAGGCAGCTGTGCCATCGAGCGTGTCACATAGCGCTCAGATATCAGTGGGCCGCACACAATACACAAGTGTCCACTGTCCACAAGTGTACGCAGAGATTCAAAATCTCCATTATCCTCTCGTCACTTTGGTCACAGGCAGCTGTGCCATCGAGCATGTCACATAGCGCTCAGATATCAGTGGGCCGCACACAATCCACAAGTGTCCAGTGTCCAAAAGTGTACGCAGAGATTCAAAATCTCCATTATCCTCTCGTCACTTTGGTCACAGGCAGCTGTGCCATCGAGCGTGTCACATAGCGCTCAGATATCAGTGGGCCGCACACAATCCACAAGTGTCCAGTGTCCAAAAGTGTACGCAGAGATTCAAAATCTCCATTATCCTCTCGTCACGTTGGTCACAGGCAGCTGTGCCATCGAGCGTGTCACATAGCGCTCAGATATCAGTGGGCCGCACACAATCCACAAGTGTCCAGTGTCCAAAAGTGTACGCAGAGATTCAAAATCTCCATTATCCTCTCGTCACTTTGGTCACAGGCAGCTGTGCCATCGAGCGTGTCACATAGCGCTCAGATATCAGTGGGCCGCACACAATCCACAAGTGTCCACTGTCCACAAGTGTACGCAGAGATTCAAAATCTCCATTATCCTCTCGTCACTTTGGTCACAGGCAGCTGTGCCATCGAGCGTGTCACATAGCGCTCAGATATCAGTGGGCCGCACACAATCCACAAGTGTCCACTGTCCACAAGTGTACGCAGAGATTCAAAATCTCCATTATCCTCTCGTCACTTTGGTCACAGGCAGCTGTGCCATCGAGCGTGTCACATAGCGCTCAGATATCAGTGGGCCGCACACAATCCACAAGTGTCCAGTGTCCAAAAGTGTACGCAGAGATTCAAAATCTCCATTATCCTCTCGTCACTTTGGTCACAGGCAGCTGTGCCATCGAGCGTGTCACATAGCGCTCAGATATCAGTGGGCCGCACACAATCCACAAGTGTCCACTGTCCACAAGTGTACGCAGAGATTCAAAATCTCCATTATCCTCTCGTCACTTTGGTCACAGGCAGCTGTGCCATCGAGCGTGTCACATAGCGCTCAGATATCAGTGGGCCGCACACAATCCACAAGTGTCCAGTGTCCAAAAGTGTACGCAGAGATTCAAAATCTCCATTATCCTCTCGTCACTTTGGTCACAGGCAGCTGTGCCATCGAGCGTGTCACATAGCGCTCAGATATCAGTGGGCCGCACACAATCCACAAGTGTCCAGTGTCCAAAAGTGTACGCAGAGATTCAAAATCTCCATTATCCTCTCGTCACTTTGGTCACAGGCAGCTGTGCCATCGAGCGTGTCACATAGCGCTCAGATATCAGTGGGCCGCACACAATCCACAAGTGTCCACTGTCCACAAGTGTACGCAGAGATTCAAAATCTCCATTATCCTCTCGTCACTTTGATCACAGGCAGCTGTGCCATCGAGCGTGTCGCATAGCGCTCAGATATCAGTGGGCCGCACACAATCCACAAGTGTCCAGTGTCCAAAAGTGTACACAGAGATTCAAAATCTCCATTATCCTCTCGTCACTTTGGTCACAGGCAGCTGTGCCATCGAGCGTGTCACATAGCGCTCAGATATCAGTGGGCCGCACACAATCCACAAGTGTCCACTGTCCACAAGTGTACGCAGAGATTCAAAATCTCCATTATCCTCTCGTCACTTTGGTCACAGGCAGCTGTGCCATCGAGCGTGTCACATAGCGCTCAGATATCAGTGGGCCGCACACAATCCACAAGTGTCCACTGTCCACAAGTGTGTGCAGAAATTCTAAAACTCCCCTGTCCTATAGACACCTTGTACCTTGTTTTACATTACTATATAGTTTGTTGGATTTTGTCTACATTTCTACCAAAAATGAGGAAGGCTGGTGGAAGAGGCCGTGGAATTGGGCGGGGGTTGGCAGCTGGTAATGATGGTGTTGGTGGTGGATCTGATGGTAGTGGCAAGAGCAAAATAGGACCAAATGCAGGAGGTGCTGACCCTGCGTCATTGTCTGTCTACATAAGGCCTCGAACGCCTAGTTTTCTAGGAGTTGGCAAACCGCTTTTAAAGGCAGAGCATCAGGAAAAATTTTGTCTTACATTGCTGACTCAGCCTCCAGCTCTATCGCCTCCTCTTCTTCAGTTGTAAAAAGTAAAAGCACTGAGTCGTCATTGGAGGCTCATGTTCATGAACCACACCTTTCCTTGTGTCCTTCACCCCAACCAAGATTGAAGGATGACGCAGGCCATACTACTGATTACTCCATGGAGCTGTTTTCACATACCATGCCTGGATTATCAAGTCAAATGGTGAATTACCCAGGCCAAGATGAATCTGACATGGAGTGCACTGATGCACAGCCGCTGATGGATGATTCTGCTGGTACATTCACTCAGAGCACTACATTGTCCTCGCAGTGTACAGAGCCAGATTTTGACCCTGATGAGACTCAGGTGCCCCTTCCCGCACACTATACCACCATACACGGTGACACAGAGAAAGGTGCACATGACATAGAAGAGGAGGTGATGGATGACCCAGTTGTTGACCCAGATTGGCATCCATTGGGGGAAGAGGGTGCTGCTTCCAATAGCTCAGATGAGGAGCATCCACAGCAGACATCGACATCGCAACAGCTGTTATCTGGCAGGCCCGGAGCACTCCAAAGACAGGTTCCAAACATCAAAAGAGTTGCTGGACAGCTTGTCCAGAGGGTCAAAAGATCACAGCGTGCTAGGCCGCAAAATGTCTGCCAAAGTAGGAAGAGTGCAGTGTGGCACTTTTTTGAACAAAATCCTCATGATCAGGCCAAGGTTATCTGTAAGAAGTGCGCAAAGACCTTTAGCCGAGGGAAAAATCTGAAAAATTTGAATACCAGTTGCATGCTTAGACATTTAACCAGCATGCACTTGCAAGCGTGGACACAACACCAAACCTCAAGTGCCACATGTGCAACTGATCACAACGAAGGTAGTCAGCAACGCTACATTGTTTCCCCCACTGTAAGCCCCCCGGTTAGCACAGCAGCAAATGTTGAGGTGTCGTTGCAAGGCCACAGCAGTCAGGGAATCCCACTGTTATATCAACGAAAGACTGATTCTAGGCCATCAGAAAGAACACCAACTCCATCACCATCATCAACCCTCTCTCAGTCCGCCCTGTCCACCGCTACTTCCACCATATGCAGCTCTCAAGTCCAGCTCACCCTCCCAGACACTATGAGTAGGTCAAGAAAGTACTCAGTCTCTCATCCGCGTACACTGGGTTTGAACGCCCACATTGCCAAACTAATCTCGTTTGAGATGATGCCCTTTCGGTTGGTGGAAAGCACAGCTTTCCGCGAACTCATGGCCTATGCAGTACCACGCTATGACCTACCCAGTCGCCACTTCTTCTCTCGCAAAGCCATCCCAGCCCTCCACCATCATGTGAAAGACCGCATTGTCCATGCACTCAATCAGTCAGTGAGCGGAAAGGTGCACCTCACAACTGATGCATGGTCCAGTCGGCATGGCCAGGGCCGTTACGTGTCCATCACTGCGCACTGGGTTAATGTGGTGGATGCAGGGTCCACAGGGGACAGCGGTGGTGGGACAGTGCTGCCTAGCCCACGGTCTAGGAAACAGTTGGCTGTAGGCGTTCGACCCTCCTCCTCCTCCTCCTCCAGAAGCGACTGCTCGTCCACAGAGCGCAGTCGTACTAGCACTCCATCTGCAGCTGCCACTGTTGCACACGATGTGTCCCCCTATCGAGCAGCTAGTGGAAAGCGTCAGCAGGCTGTGTTGCAGATGATGTGTTTGGGCGACAGACACACCGCCGAGGTGCTGGCCGAGTACTTGAAGCGACAAACTGAGTCATGGCTGGGCAGTGTACATCTTGAGGCAGGCAAGGTAGTTAGTGATAACGGCCGTAATTTTGTGGCAGCCATAGCCCTTTCAAAACTCAGCCACATACCTTGCTTGGCTCACACCTTGAACCTGGTGGTGCAGTGCTTCCTCAAAAATTATCCGGAGTTAACAGCCCTGCTCCAGAAGGTGCGAAGACTGTGCGCGCACATCCGCCGGTCGCCTGTACACTCCGTTCGTATGCAGAAGCTGCAGCGATTGCTCCACCTTCCCAACCACCGCCTCATTATCGACATTGCAACAAGGTGGAACTCCACCCTGCACATGGTGGAGCGGCTGTGCGAGCAGAGGCAGGCCATAATGCATTTGTGGGAGGATACACGGCCAGGCACTTTGAGAGCAGACATGGAGTTGACAGGCGTGCAGTGGTCGAAGCTGAAAGACCTTTGTAAAGTCCTTCAGTGTTTTGAGGAATGCACACGGCTGGTAAGCGCAGACGACGCCATCCTAAGCATGAGCATCCCACTTATGCATCTGCTCATGCAAACTTTGACGCACCTTAAGGAGCAGGCTTCTGCAGCCAATGTTGATGAGGAGGAAGAGGAGGAGGGAATCCTTGATGACATTCAGCCATTGTCTGCTCAGGGACCTCTCCTGGACGAGGTGGAGGAAGAAGAGGAGGAGGAGGAGGAGGATGATGGGGATGATTACTTAGGGGAGGAGGATGCATCTCGTGGGGCAAGTGAAAATGTTGGCGTGGCAAGGTCTGGTACAGGGTTTGTGCGTGACTGGAGGGATGTGGATTTGCCAGAAAGTGCTCCTCCACCCAGCACTCGCAGTGCATCATTGACACCGGGAACATTGGCCCACATGTCAGATTATGCCTTGCGGATCCTAAAAAGGGACCCCCGCATTGCCAAAATGATGAACGATGACGACTACTGGTTGGCCAGCATCCTGGATCCACGCTATAAAGGCAAATTACAAAACATCATGCCACAGGAGAACCTTGACCTAATATTGGCTAATAAACAAGCAACTCTGGTAAATCGGTTGCTTGAGGCATTCCCAGCACACAGCAGCGGTGATGGTTCTCACACGAGCCGTACGGGCCGGGGGCAGCTTGGCAGAGGTGTTCGTGGTGCACACAGCAGAAGTGGCGTTGGAGACAGGGGTTTCATGACAATGTTGTGGACTGATTTTTCAAATACCGCTCACACAACTGGTAATACTGCATCGATGGAAAGTGACAGGAGACAGCAGTTGTCAACTATGGTTACAAACTACTTTTCCTCCCATATCGATGTTCTCCCACACAGGTCATTCCCCTTTGACTATTGGGCCGCTAAACTGGACACCTGGCCTGAATTGGCCCAATATGCCTTACAGGAGCTCGCTTGCCCAGCTGCAAGTGTGCTATCGGAAAGAGTCTTCAGTGCAGCTGGATCAATCCTGACAGAAAAAAGGACCCGTCTGTCAACCCAAAATGTGGATGATCTAACCTTCATTAAAATGAACCACGCATGGGTTTCCAAGGATTTTGTCCCACCTTCCCCTGATGACACATAGGGTGACAGAAAAATGGCTTGCTTTGGTCCACCTCTTCCTGGTACTTCACCTATTTCGCCTTTTGCATCAGCTGAATGTCCAACATCAACATATGCCACTTTCTAAAACTCCCTAACTGTGCTGCCTCCCCCCCATGGCCGGGGTCACCACCTACCGCATGACACCGTGCGAGTGCCGTTGCCCTGGACAGGTGGGTAGGCCGACTCTTGGGCGCGGGCACTGGCACAGGGTCCCTCATAGTGCAATCAAGTGTCTCTGACGGTGGTGGTGCACACCCGCCGTCAGACACACCGCTGTACTATGAGGGACCCAGTGCCAGTACCGACGCCCACGAGTGGGCCCCCCTTGCTTGGGCAGGGCCCCAGCATTTGCAATCTTTACCTCTCCCTGCTCCTCCGCTGTGTAATCTGGGCCGTCAAATCCATACTGTGCCTGACACCGTCTGAGCCTGCCTCCTGAGACATATATTTTGAATGTGTACGCTATCCATACATGTTATCCGGGGATACGGTACCCTTTCTAACCTTTGTGCAATCATGTGCAATCCATACTGTGCCTGACACCGTCTGAGCCTGCCTCCTGAGACATATATTTTGAATGTGTACGCTATCCATACATGTTATCCAGGGATACGGTACCCTTTCTAACCTTTGTGCAATCACGTGCAATCCATACTGGGCCTAACACCGTCTGAGCCTGCCTCCTGAGACATATATTTTGAATGTGTACGCTATCCATACATGTTATCCGGGGATACGGTACCCTTTCTAACCTTTGTGCAATCACGTGCAATCCATACTGGGCCTAACACCGTCTGAGCCTGCCTCCTGAGACATATATTTTGAATGTGTACGCTATCCATACATGTTATCCGGGGATACGGTACCCCTTCTAACCTTTGTGCAATGACGTGCAATCCATACTGGGCCTAACACCGTCTGAGCCTGCCTCATGCTGTATAGACATATATTTTGAATGTGTACGCTATCCATACATGTTATCCGGGGATACGGTACCCTTTCTAACCTTTGTGCAATGACGTGCAATCCATACTGGGCCTAACACCGTCTGAGCCTGCCTCATGCTGTATAGACATATATTTTGAATGTGTACGCTATCCATACATGTTATCCGTGGATACGGTACCCCTTCTAACCTTTGTGCAATGACGTGCAATCCATACTGGGCCTAACACCGTCTGAGCCTGCCTCGTGCTGTATAGACATATATTTTGAATGTGTACGCTATCCATACATGTTATCCGGGGATACGGTACCCTTTCTAACCTTTGTGCAATGACGTGCAATCCATACTGGGCCTAACACCGTCTGAGCCTGCCTCATGCTGTATAGACATATATTTTGAATGTGTACGCTATCCATACATGTTATCCGGGGATACGGTACCCCTTCTAACCTTTGTGCAATGACGTGCAATCCATACTGGGCCTAACACCGTCTGAGCCTGCCTCATGCTGTATAGACATATATTTTGAATGTGTACGCTATCCATACATGTTATCCGTGGATACGGTACCCCTTCTAACCTTTGTGCAATGACGTGCAATCCATACTGGGCCTAACACCGTCTGAGCCTGCCTCATGCTGTATAGACATATATTTTGAATGTGTACGCTATCCATACATGTTATCCGGGGATACGGTACCCCTTCTAACCTTTGTGCAATGACGTGCAATCCATACTGGGCCTAACACCGTCTGAGCCTGCCTCATGCTGTATAGACATATATTTTGAATGTGTACGCTATCCATACATGTTATCCGGGGATACGGTACCCCTTCTAACCTTTGTGCAATGACGTGCAATCCATACTGGGCCTAACACCGTCTGAGCCTGCCTCATGCTGTATAGACATATATTTTGAATGTGTACGCTATCCATACATGTTATCCGGGGATACGGTACCCCTTCTAACCTTTGTGCAATGACGTGCAATCCATACTGGGCCTAACACCGTCTGAGCCTGCCTCATGCTGTATAGACATATATTTTGAATGTGTACGCTATCCATACATGTTATCCAGGGATACGGTACCCTTTCTAACCTTTGTGCAATCACGTGCAATCCATACTGGGCGTGAGAACGGCTGGCGAGCTGTTAAGCAAGCTACAGCACCTGTCCAGACAAGTACAGGGATTCCCTAGCGAGGAGACTTATTTGATTGTTTTCTATGTTGGGACAGCAATTTTTGGGGAGCACTATACTCTGGAGAATGATAGATGGGGCCCACCATACACTGGAACATTCCAAAGGTGGACATCAGACACTGGAGCAGCATTTACAGGGCCCATTATACACTAGAGCATTAGAAATGGGACCCATTATGTTTGGAGCATTATTTGGGCCCATAAGACAGTGGAGCTTCATCCATGGGGACCAACATATACTGTAGCATTATGTGGAGCTCATCATATACTGTTTCAAACATTATATGGGACCAATGATTTTGTATGGAGAAATAGATGGGCCTCGTCATGAGATGTAAAAAGTGAGGTATTTTTCATTGTACTATACCGCTATTTCTCTGCCGTATCGGAGCATGATGAGTTGTGGTATGTGTTAAAGGGGCGCTCTTTCGCCCAGGGCACATGAAAACCTGCAGCCAGCCCTCCCCCCCCACAAATTTAGCCAAATAACCCCCATTTTTCAGTGCGTAACTTGTATTATGAAGTTAATTAAGGTTGACAAGCTTAAGTAAGAAGAATTGATGCTTTTGGCATTCAAATGGGCACTGTAGGTGTGTTTCCTGTCCTCCTCTCACTGCCGACTTTTATTCCCCATTGACTTACATTGGGTTTCGTGTTTCGGGACGACCCCGACTTTTCCCTATAATCGGACGATCTTGCTCGACCTGACTTTTGGAAAAGTCGGGTTTCACGAAACGAAACGCGACCCTAAAAAAGCAAAAGTCGCTCAACTCTAGTCGTCACTGTATACAGTTTTTATCCTGAATTGAGAATGATCAGTCCAGGAGGAGAAAGAAGTTAATTTCTCTGACTAGATATATTACAGAGTGGCTTATTTTCAGGTGTGTTATTGATTTGTGAAAATAAAAATTAAATTGACGTTTAATCTTTAAGTTTGAAGAGGATTTACTGCAAAGCCGTTTACGTGTATTCTGTTTAAAAAAATAAATAAATAAAATTAAAAAGTGTCCAGTTTGTCTTATTTTATTCCCTCTGCTCTCCTCCCTCACTAAGATGTTTTTTTTTTTTTGTAAATCCGCCATACATTTCCAAAGATATGGGCCTTTTTTATATAATGACAACTGTTTTGTTCCTCTGGGGCGTGTCTTTAGGCTGCTCTAAGACACTCCCTCTTGTAAACACCATAAAGCTAGCTCAAAATAAAAAGGCCCATATCTCTAGAACTGTGTGGCGGATTTAAAAAAAAAAAACAGATTAGTGAGGGGAGCGATGGGAATAAAATAAGAAGGAAAACTGGACACTTTTTTTAATTGGTGCTATGTTTTCTTTAAGGATGTCTGCCATACCATCGACCAATCTTATCCAAAAATGGTCTTTGACTCCCATTTTTCACACATCACATTTTCTTACTGGCCTTTTCAGTAAGGACGTGTGGTAGAAATCTGTGTTTTTTCCATTTGTGGGGCGGGATATTAAGATATTTTCACCCTCGAACCCAGTCATGGAGCAGGTAAATATTCTTTAGCAGCTTATGATAATAATTTGGGATTGTCGTCCTGATTAGTCATTCAGTCCTGTTGATAATATGGTTTGGATTTGCGGTATGTACCAGAATCTTGGCACGGCATCCTCGCACTTGGATGTTAATAAAGTCTTCAGTTTCGGCATCTGGAAACACCTGTTTCCCACCCTAGAGATTCGGTGTTTTCAGGAGAACACTAAAGATCACGACTAAACCTGTGCAATAACGTACAAAAGCTTTTCTATTTTCTTTTAGTTAACACGTCATAAATCCTACCGCCAGGATGTGCACGCTCTATTAGGTTTCATGTCTGCTAACAAGAAGGATGATGAGTTGATGCCTAACTGCAATGATAGATCATGGACCAGACATGGACTTAGAGTCCTCTGTGGGGCAGTATGGACAGATCGCTGCGTGTTGCGTAGTAGTGCAGTAATCTCTGTTTGTTGCGTAGTAGTGCGGTACTATTACCACAACAGGAAAACACTTGTAAAATGGTGTAAGCGTATCTAGGTTCTGTCTCATATTTACATATTTCTCTAGTATTTACTTTCAATGTAGAAAACCCTAAACTTGCCTTTCTATGGCTGCTCCGAAAATTAAAGAGTCAAGTGATTAATGTGCTAATAAAGAGGCAGCACGATCGGAGACGGGCTCATCCGCCGGATTGAGGCCCTTCTACGACCCTTTCCGGCTCTGCTCGTCTAACGCTCCATGTCCTGGTGTCTCCTCCATGCTCTGAGACTGTGCAAACGGCATGGATGTGCCATCCTGGAGGTGCTGGATTACCGGGGCCACTATTGTTATCGCGTCAGGCTGCCAGTAATGGCAAGGGGCACCAGCAAAATGTAAGACTAGAGAAGGAATTAAAGAGAATCTGTCACCAGATTTCCACTACCCCATCTGAGAGCTGCATTAGGGACCCTGATTCCAGCGATGCATTACTTACTGACTTATTTGCAGCAGTTTTGATAAAATTCCTGATTTATCAGCTGCAGATCTAGCAGTTCTCTAAATGCTGAGCTCTGTATAACCCCACCCACACCACTGATTGGCCGCTTTCTATAGTCAGAAATCTGCCAATCAGTGGTGGGGGCGGAGTTATGCACAGTTCATAAATATGGAGGACTGCCTAGCAGCAGGTTTACTAGTCCTCTAGTAATGATCTGTTGATAAAGCAGCAAACTGCCCAGTAAGTGACACATCACTGGAATCAGGGTCTCTGTCTCTACATTATGCTGCTTTCAGATTAGGTGGCAAAAACCTGCCGACAGATTCTCTTTAACTCCATTGAGGTTAGAAACCCTGGTGGAAGGTGTAATGGTGTATTAGGGTGATGGCAGGATTTTGCTTCCTTTGGCTTTAAAGCAGCCTGTACTCTGCCCTTACGGGATGTCATCAGGAATGTGCTTATGCCTCATGCACAGTCATGTGTGAAGTTGCTGGTCAGAGGACACGCCGCCCGCCGGCGTTTGCAGGAAGGAGTGATTTTTTTAAGTGTGACCTCAGATGAAAAATTAATCTCTTCCTAGTTCCTAAGATCTGTACATGCTTGGAGAATCTGCCGACGTGTACAGGGACCGACCCTTTATTAGGCAAATGTACTCCCGTTTGCACCTCCAGGATCCCACGGCGCTAAATATATTGAAAGCATGGTGGACTGTCCTATTAAAAAAAAATGATGCAAAAATCGGCACCACTTCAGATGTATAGGCATACAGCTGTTATATGTCTGATGTAAATAATACCGCCATATGTAAACATACTGTAGAATGCAGTGTCATTATACGTATCACAGTTACCTATTAATAAGCATTTTCCCTTCCTGTGAATCATTATCGGAGGAAGGTGTAATCTAATGGTTGTCGGGCTCTGGTTACAGCCATTCAATAATTCATTTCATTCTTCTTTATACTATTGATTGACCTCTTTAAAGCTTAAAGGGCAACGCTCCAGTTATAGCTCAGGTTAGTCATGTAGGCAGTCTGCACGCGGGATGCTGTTTTTTTACACCGCAGCTGCTTTTAATATACTTATTACATCACTTCATCTTCTTATCGCTTGATCGTATTGATTGCGTCGCCTCAGTTTGCAATCATCATTTCATTTTTTTTTACCCTAATCTAAATCTAAAATGTCCAATTAATCAACTATACAAATAATGTTTAATAAAAGTCTCCTATTGTTTTGTGTATGCAGCTTCTCTGCAGAGCGATGCGTCTCCATGATTACAGACCACAAATAAACCTGATCTTTTACGCCACACATCTGCCCCTTCCTCTACTGAATGTAGTCAGGAACTATGTCATTTATGTTTAGATATAAATTCCCAAAAGAAGGACTCAAAAAGAAAACTCTCAATTATACACTAGATACAAAAAAAAAAACGAGCAGCAGTTCAACCTCTCTGCATGGTGGACCCCAGGTAGTATTAATAACCAAAAGAGCGTGTAAAACAATTCAAGTTTATTAATCAAAAAATAGATAAAAAAAAAAAATTAAGGACAATATCCAATCAGAGTAGCACAATAGCAAAATTTTAGAGGGGTAGAAAATAGACAAGTATAGCCGTGTATATATATATATATATATATATATATTCCATATGCAAAGATATTCCCCAATTAGATATTCCAATAGGAGTTAGGCTGTGTTCACACGTAGCATTTTTTTTCGCGGTTTTTACCTCGGATTTTCCAATAAAACCGCGAAAAATAAGCTTCCCATTCATTTCTATACATTTTCCACTTTTTGTGCACATTGATGCGTTTTTTACCGCAAAAAAGCCGCATTGCGGTAAAAAAAGCAGCATGCTCGTTAATTTCGCTGATTTTTCCGCGTTTCTGATTATTTCTATGCGTTTAGAAAACGCGTGTAAAAAAAACGCATAAAAACCGTGGTACAAACACGCGGGAAACGCGCAGAAAAGAAGCCGCGCGGTTTCTGGGAAGGGAGTCAGGTTTTCCAGCAGAAATTTTCTGCTACGTGTGCACTTAGCCTTAGGGAGGGGGTATAAACGGAAATGCAACATAAAGTGCAGAAGTGTATGTATGTGCAATTAAGCAAAATAGATTAATTGTACTTATTACCTAAACTAATCTGATGAAGTAACATATGCTGCACTACACATATTAGCAGTGCATCTATATATCCCTAAGTTTAAAGTTCAAAATGTCCCAACAGGGGTCATGCATTGAAAAGGGAGATAAAACTAAGATGTAGCCTGAAGTGCAGTAGTGCATAATATTGTGCAAAGTGAGCAATAGTAATCGAGTATGAGGAAATAAGCACAGTGACATAAAGTGCAAAGGTGCACATTATACAAATAAAACAATAATAAATTAAAATGCAAAAGTAAGGGCTATAACTTACATGATGTCAGTGAATATAAACGCCAGCCTGCCGCCTCTACGCGCGTTTCAATGCCGGTCTTCGTCAGGAGGCGCAGGTACAACCATCGCTCACTATGTACGGAGCGGTGTGATTGAAGGTGCACCGACACCGCCTGTATGACTGAAAGCCGGAGGCTGCCGGGAGGTATATCGTTCATTTCCTCCTGTTAGTCGGGACTTCAGTGTGGCAGCCACAAAGCTGCGTTTTTTGACACGACGGGTTCCCTTTCAAGGTACATTCGCACAGGACTGACCTGTAATGGAAATTGTGGTTAAAGAGGATATCCAGGACTTTAGAAAAAAAAGCATGTAGTTGCTAACAGAGGCAAGTACTTGTCTATTGTGCCTGTCGCCGGTCAGTGACCGCACCTGTTGGAGATACGGCTGCTCACCTGTCAGAGCAGGCGTTTTATTCCTGTTGACAGGGAGGGACTACTCGTGTCACGCTGATTGACAGCCGACTCCCACTGCCTAATTGGGGGAAGCCGGCTGTCAATCAGCATGACACCAGTAGTCCCGCCCTATCATCAGGAAGACAAACCGCTGCTCTGTTGACAGGGAGCTGAATCTCTGGCAGGAGCTGTCAATGACCGGCGCCGGGTACAACAGGCAGGTAGTTGCCTCTGTTAGCAACTGCATGCGTAGTTTTTTTTTTTTTTTTTTTAAAGTCCCATATATCCCCTTCAAGATTTCTTAAAATCTGATCGCCAATGCGCTCTTACCTACAATATTCAGTAATGCATCGTCTTCAGCGGTGGTCTATGAAATCCTTACGCAGTGCTGTTTGTTATTCTGGCTACATATTTCAGTGTTCTCGCTCTATTCCCCCCATTTCTCAGGAAGCACATTCATACTTTCCCACAACCTCCTTGAAGAGCAGATTTATATTTAGCACAACTGTTATCCATTCCCACAATCATATGTTAAGGATGTAATAACTAAACTTTTATATGACATTTTATTATCTATCTTTCTGTCTATCGATATACATTGCTAAGAAAAGGAGGGAACCCCTACATAATACATCGGATTTCGATGAACCAATTCAAGTTAAAAGTTTTTACTGATGAGAATTGTCTATTTTTTCCTTAAGAATGAAATGATGCAAAAAACAGTCAATGAAACCAAAATCATCAACCAGATCACCCCAAAAATCAAGATAAAAAAAATTGATAATCACAGACCGATCCAAATGGCGTGAATTTCATCATGACCACTCAATGTGACTCAGTAGTGTGTATGAGCCCCACGTGCCTGTATGCATTCCCGACAACATCTGGTGAAAGGTCCTGATGATGGTTGTCTCCTGCCAGACCTGGACCAGGGCATCAGTGAGCCCCTGTAGTCTGTGGTACTACTCGGTAGCGTTGGATGCACTGATATTAGAGTTGATGCGAATCACAGGTCCATTAGTCATGCCAGTGATCTGTGGCCACTGAACAGATGCCCTGAGAACCACCTCCTGGCATCCGTGGCTCTTCTTTGATTAGCTGGCAGGCACGACATCATCATTGTGGCATGTTGCATATGTTGCATCAAGCCAGACAAGCTAATCAAAAGAAGAGTCACCAATACCAAGATGTTGAAGCTGGTTCTCATGGCTTCCAGTGGCCAGTGACCAGGTCCTGGGAATCAGTTTGCACCAACTGTGTCTGGTACTGTACATAATGTCCTGGAGGTTCTCACTTGGATTCAGAAATTGGAATTAGATTAATGAGGGACATTCAATGGCATCCTTGGTTTTGTTCTCCAAGAATATCCTACAAACTCTGGCCACATGAGGTTGGGTATTTTCCTGCACCAGGAGGTACCCACTGCACCAGCTCAAAGTAAGACAATGGGTTTGAGGATTTTATCCCAATACCTAACAGTTGGAAGTTGTGGGACCACCAAGGATATGAATCCATAAATCACCATTAACCCACCACTAAACCGGTCATGCTTGTTCACCACGTCATCTCTAGAGTCTTTCACAGTGACACGTCTGCTCATCGTGAACTTGATCTCACCTGAAAACATAACGGGCATCAATGACGGACCTGTCAATTCTGCCCATCAAGCACAAAGTGCTGGGCTGTGAGCACAAGTTGCTCCATGGGATGTCAAAGCCTCAACAAGTTTGTTTCTGACAGTTTAGTCAATGACCTGTACACCAGAAGGGCCTTGAGGTGATTTTGTGGGACTCCTGCTGTGATAGACACTTTTCCTGCTGCTGGATTGATGCCCTTCTTACAGTCCTGTCCGGCTCTCCTCATGTAAGGACCAGTGTCGTGGTATCCGCTCTTGAGACAGAAGACAAAACAGACCTTCATGTGACAGCCAGTATGGATGTGCCATCCTGAAGAAACTGGGCTACCTGTGCAACCGGAATTGGCTGCAGGTAGTGCCTCATGTTGGTAGTAGTAACAATGACACCAGCAACTTATGGCACTGGCAATTTATGGTTGCAGATTTTCCCTGTTGAGATGAAGGAGTCAGAGTCAAAATTTGCATGAAACCAAATTTGTTGCTAATTTTACTAAGTATCATCCATGGATCCGCAGCAAAATCTGCAATTTCTTGTTGATTTTTAAATATCTGCACCTCCGCCAATGACTGACAGCGGCTCAGCATTAGCGCTGATTGTCAATCGGTGCTGGGGGCGCGATTGCAGCTGCCGCTCTCTATACACTTAGCGATGACTGAACCGGCGCTGCCCCTAAGACTGGAGCGCAAACACTTCAGCGAGAAATAAAGTTCATTTCCTCCCAGCTGCGGGGGTCTAAGTGCCGGAACTGGATAGATTCACAGAGCTATTAACCTGCAGATTAACCCCATATCTGCATGATAATACTGTTTTTATCAGGTGACAGGTTCCTTTTAAGACACTGGCTAACCGCTGAGCTTTCCAAGGCGAAGCCAGTACAATAAAAAAACGGCGGTCTTTTTCCTGCAGCGGCTTCACTGACAGTTTTTCTGAAATTTCTACGACATTGATGTGCATTATGTTCATTTTTGCGATCCTTTTTTCCTGACATATTTCAGGCAGAATCCACCTAAAAAAGATGTGTGCACATACCCTCCATCTACCACAATTGTGACCGTGTGAACATACTCTGTCAGTCTATTGGCGAGACCAGAACAGAAGATACAACCACCAAAACCAAGTTGGCTGTGGCTCTATAACCCCTTTGCGCACCCTGACGTATGTGTAATTTACATAGTTTAAAAAAATTATGTGTAGTAACAACGTTTTTTTTTCATTATTCTACCATTTGACTTTTTTTTCCCATTCCACCCCTTTTTGATATTTTTCCCATCCCCTTTTTGATTTTTTTCCCCATTCCATCCCTCTTTTTTCTCCATTTTTGAGTACATTAGTAAAATGAATGGTGTAATTTACATCTACAGCTCTTCCCCCCCAAATACTGAATACATACAGCAGATTTTGGGTGGGGAAAACATTTCAGGGATTGTGAAGATTTTTTTCAGATTTTTTTACAGGAAATGGCTGATGTGCAGAGGACATTATTGGTCAAAACTTTCTAAAATAGGCGAAAAGAAAACAGTTTTTATTGTTTTGTTATTTCAACGGCCAAATGCAAAAGATAAAGGAAAGGTGCATATCTGCGGCCAACACAATGGAAAGGAAAGAGGAAGTCAATTACCAATCTGCAGCAATAGATTATCAGCTCCAGCCTTTCAAGCAAGCGTGTCCGTTACCAGCCAGTCATTGCAGGGGCCCCCCCCTCGTGAACAATGACTCCCCTCGTAGAGATCATACAGCGCACTGACCCCGGCTATAGGAAGCAATGTTAACAGGCAAACTGTGCTCTTCGCCCTTCCTGCTCCCACAAACAGGATGCTATTAGCCAGAAAAAAAAAATAGTGAAAATGCAGAAACCCGGCCAGGAGATATCAAAGCTAACGCTCCGAAAAGAAAACAGTCATTTATGTGCGGCACAGACAGCGGTTGGCGTGTTTATTATTTGTACACTATTATCCATATTTTCTCATTATGTTACTTTTTTACAGTTTATGGGAATACGTGCCTTTAGATGTCAGTCATTTCCAGGATTTCACTTAGGTTGTTTCCTGTCAAATATTGATATGTGAGGAAGGAACTTTATGAAAGACGTAATGCAGTGATACGTGATTGTAGGAATTTACTGTACATATGTATACTGGGGTCGGGTACACGGCCTGCAACCCACAGCGCTTTTCCTTGCATACCCAAAGTTTTGGGATGTTGAGAAATGTTCTGCTGTGTGCATAACATCCATAGTTTGCCATGAAGGCAAAGGATCCCATCCACAATGGAAAAAAGTTGGCATAACCCACTGATTTAGTGGGATCGGCCATACATTGAATGTGTATGTTGACTTCCCAACCATCCCCTGATAGACTACATCTGGGGACATAAGGATTGGGTGGTTGAACTCAAATGTCTGATCCTTTTGTTCAATGGGGTCATAGACTTCTTCCAGAAGAGTCTGGAGGAGGGCAGGGAAGTGTGGAGGTGAGCCGGGGAGTCTAAAGGGGTCTGGAGGTGGGCAGGGAAGACTGGAGGTGGGCCGAGGAGTCTTTTGGAGTCTGGAGGAGTGCAGAGGAATCTGGAGGAGGTCTGGGGAGTCTGGAAGTGGGCCGAGGAGTGTAGAGTAGTCTGGAGGTGTGATGGGGAGTGTAGAGGAGTCTTGAGGAGGGCAGGGAGTCTGGAGGTGGGCTGGGGGGTCTAGAGAAGTCTGGATGTGGGCCGGGGAGTCTAGAGGAGTCTGGAGGAGGGTAGAGTAGTCTGGAGATAGGTGGGGGCATAGAGGAGTCTGGAGTAGGGTAAAGGAGTCTGCAGAAGTGCAAAAGAGTCTGGAGGTGGGCCGAGGAATCTGGAGGTGGGCCGCGGAGTCTAGGGAAACTGGAGGAGGGCAGAGGAGTTTGAAGGTGGGCTGGGGAGTCCAGAGGAGTCTGGAGGAGGGCGTTGGAGTCTAGAGGAGGGCAGAAGAGTCTGGAGGTGGGTCGGGGAATCGAAAGGAGTCTGGAAGAGGAGAGGGGAGTCTGGAGCAGGAGAGAGGAGTCTGGAGGAGGGCAGAGGACTTGGGTTGCGTGTGCATCACTGAAAGCTGAAATTTACATTTATTCTGTTATGGCAATTTCTAGTGTATATATTTGTAAATCTGTCTGGCCCTCCCCCATCTCATTAATCACACGTTTTTGTTTTTTTTAAAAGTTGTACATTTTTTTGCACAAAACGTGTGTGTCAACATTTTCTACTTTTTTCCTGCCCTAAAACTGGTGAGCAGGCCCTGATCTATTGACCCATTATATAAAATATACAGAATATAGCATTGATGGAGGGGTAGGTACAGTTACTTAGGTACACAAGATTTTTGAGAGTCATATGGTAAGGGGACAGCGCAGGCCTTGCATTTGCATCAATTTTAAAGAAATGAGAGTTAGCTCTCATTCAGAAGAGTTCAGTTTTTGTCCATGTGCACTGCATTACACCCATGAATTTGACACGTCCTCCCTGCTTCTCCTTTATATCTGCTCGATATCTGGGGAACCATGCATAATCTCACCTTGTGGGGTATCCTTGATCATTAGGAAGGTGAGAGAGCAGCCTAAAACTACACAGGGGGGACTTGTTAATGATATCAAGGCAGCTGGGACCACAGTCACCAAGAAAACCATTGCTAACACATTACGCTCTAAAGGTTTAAAATCCTGCAGTGCCCACAAGGTCCCCCTGCTCAAGAAGGCACATGTGCAGGCCCATCTGAAGTCTGCCAATGAAAACCTGGATGATTCTGTGAGTGATTGGGAGAAAGTGCTGCGGTCGGATGAGGCAAAAATTTAGGTATTTGGCATTAACTCAACTCGCTGTGTTTGGAAGAAGAGAAATGCTGCCTATGACCCAAAGAACCCCATCCCCACTGTCAAGCATGGAGGGGGAAACATTATGTTTTGGGGGTGTCTCTGCTAAGGACAACACATGCACAGGACAACTTCACCGCATCAGTGGGAGAATGGCTGGAGCCATGTACCGTAAAATCCTGAGTGACAACCTACTTCACTCCACCAGGACATTAACCCCTTCATGACCGGAGCTTTTTTCGGTTTTCGTTTTTTGCTACCCTTCTTCTCAGAGCTATAACTTTTTTTTTTCCCGTCAATATGGCTGTGTTAGGGCTTGTTTTTTGCGGGACAAGTTGTACTTTTGAACGACACCATTGGTTTTAACATGTCGTGTACTAGAAAACGGGAAAAAATTCCAAGTGCTGTGAAATTGCAAAAAAATGCAATCCCGCACTTGTTTTTTTTTTTTTGTTTTTTTTTACTAGATTCACTAAATGTTACTAAATGCTAAAACTGACCTACCATTATGATTCTCTGGGTCATTACAAGTTCAGAGACACCAAACATGTCTAGGTTCTTTTTTATCTAAGTGGTGAAAAAAAATTCCAAACTTTATTTAAAAAAAAAAAAAAATTGCCCCATGTTCCGATACCCGTGGCATCTCCATTTTTCGTGATCTCGGGTTGGGTGAGGGCTTATTTTTTGTGTGCCGAACTGACGTTTTTAATTATACCGTATTGGTGCAGATACGGTCTTTTGATCGACCATTATTGCATTTAATGCAATGTCACGGCGACCAAAAAAAACATATTTCTGGCATTTTGACTCTTTTTTTTCTCGCTTCGCCGTTTAGCAATCAGGCCAATCCTTTTTTTTTATTGATAGATCTGGCTATTCTGAATGCAGTGATACCAAATATGTGTATGTTTGATTTTTTTATTGTTTTATTTTGAATCGGGCAAAAAGAGGGGTGATTTGAACTTTTATTTATTTTTTTTTTTTTACATTTGGCATGCTTCAATAGTCTCTCTGGGAGACTAAAAGCTGCCTGAACCTGATCTGCTCTGCTACATAGAGGCGATGATCAGATTGCCTCTACATAGCAGATTTACTTACTTGCTATGAGCGCCGACCACCGGGTGACGCTCACAGTAAGCAAGCTGGCACTGACAACCATAGAGGTCTCCAGGAGACCTCTGGTTGTCATGCCAACAAACCGGTGACCCGCAATCACGTGATGGGGGTCACCGGTGGGTTTCCTGCCCGATGGCCGGAAGTGCGAATTAAATGCCGATATCAGCGTTTGACAGTGGCATTTAACGGGTTAATAGCGACAGGAGGATTGCGATTCCACCCACGGCTATTCCGGGTACATGTCAGCTAACATGTCTCAGGAAAGATGTGAACTCACCGCCGGAGCCCACATCAAATGGAGGGAGTCCGAAGTCGGCGTACTATTACACCTGATGTTTGAAAGGGGTTAAAAATGGGTTGCAAGACAATGTCCCAAAACATACAGCCAAGGCAACAAAGGAGTGGCTCAAAAAGGAGCACATTAAGGTCATGGAGTGGCCTAGCCAGTCTCCAGACCTTAATCCCATGGAAAACTTATAGAGGGAGTTGAAGCTCTGAGTTGCCAGGCGACAGCCTCAAAATCTTAAAGATTTAGAGATGATCTACAAGTAGGAGTGGACCAAAATTCCTCCTGACATGTGCACAAACCTCATCATCAACTACAAAAAACGTCTGACTGCTGTGCTTGCCAACAAGGGTTTTGCCACCAAGTATTAAGTCTTGTTTGCCAGAGGGATCAAATACTTATTTCTCACTGCAAAATGCAAATTTCTATAATTTATACAATGTGATGTTCTGGATTTTATTTTTGATATTCTAAATCTTAATGTGAAGATTAACCTACCCTGAAAATTATAGACTGTTCATGTCCTTGTCACTGGGCAAACTTACAAAGTCAGCAAGGGATCAAATTATTATGTCTTTCACTGTATGCATAGAAAAAAAGTGGCCAAAGAGTACCATGTTATCCGTGAAGCATGGTGGCCTCATAATATAAGATGGAGTGTGCTGAGCTGCCAGAGGCACTGGTGCACTTCACAGAATAGATGACGTTATAAGGAAGGAGAATGATGAGGAGGGATTGAGATAACATCTCAAGACATCAGTCAGGAAGATAAGCTTGGGTGAAAGTGGGTTTTAGCTTATGAACATTGTCCTCCAAGCATGCTTCCAACATGTGGACAACCACGTGACGGCAATGGAGTGACCATCACAAAGCCACCGTAAAAATGTATGGGCAGAATTGAAAAAGCGCGTCCATGCAAGGTGGCCTACCAACGGCGGTGGGCCAAAATGTCAGCCATTTATACTGCAGATATCACCGTATATTTTGTCCTTTGCAATACACGAGATGCAAAAATATCAAAATGCCTGTGAAAACAAGCAACTGTGCAATTTACCTCTTATTAAAAAATCTTTTCTGCTCTCAAGAATGGAGAGGCATTTAGTTGTGTAGTTTATCCCTCAATGTCTAGTTTACCGCCCACCTCTACAATGTATGAAAGTAGTCGGTTTCCTAGGAAAAGAGATCATGCTTGCAAGCTTTGCTTTACAGCCTGAAATTTCAACTCTGAGGCCGGACAGATCGCTGGCTCCAGCCCCTTTCTTTCCTGCATTTTTTATTGTAGTCACGATGTAATTGTCTTCGCCGTTGTCACAGTATACTCTTTTGGATTTTGTTATGTGATATTACACAATATGACGTGATCTCAGTGGATAATTATACTTTGCCGCCATTCATAGCCAAGCTCACACTGCCACTTACTGGTCATTCCGGGTACTGCATGCTGAGACTAATGGGGCTGTTCTTTGCTCTTTAATTTCGGAATATAGCCCTGATGCAGCATGATCACTTATTTGGAAACTGTCAGTGTCAGCATATAGAATCGGTGTGTCTTTTTAAAAGTATGTTGCCTTATATAGCTTGTCCTCTTCTATTGGTAAAAAGAGTTTCTGCATCGGGGGAACAGAGCTGAGTGTTATTCGAGTGGACTTAATGCATGGAGTGTGTCATTTTCGACATGGGCTTCATCGCATCCACCATCCCTGCTGCGGTCCTAGTGGACTAGAAATAAAGCCATTCGCCATATTGATGGATTTTATGGCTTCTCGGTGCGGTGTTTTATGGATCCGTGTAATATTCTCACTAACGTGGCCCTGACTTGTGAGCGGCATTGTTCTCCGGTGACTAATTTTCCAGTGAAGCCATAGCCGGCTCTAGCGTCTCCCCGGCCGGGTAATGTCTGCTCCGCTGTTCCATATTAACAATGGTGTTTGCTGCTCAATCACAGGAAGCACCTGGCACGATGTGAAATAATCGAGGAGAAGCCGGTCTGGATTTACTAGCACATCTGCGGAAACATCAAGTCACCATCCGAAATTAAAAAATAATAAACGTGACTTGCTATTATCAGTGCACTTTGATATAGTCCTTTATGTCAGGTATGATTGCATTTACAGCAGGTCCCCGGTAAAGAGACGTTTCATAGTTATATCTGTGTTCTGGGAAATCTGGGTAACTACTTATATGGCTGCCATTACAGCCAATGGATGACACATCGAGCTCTCTATGCCCAAGTGGCATCCTGCAGATATTCGGTGGCACCACTTAGGTTCTTCTAAATTTTTGTCAAATAATTGCGCTTTTTTCCTTAATCATGGTACATTGCAGCATTACCGTGATGCAAATTTGCAAACAACCTCGTAAAAATCCAACATGATAAGGTTTTTATTGTCTGCCTATGGCCTCATTCAGACATCTGTATTTTTATTTTTATGCACATATGAAAAAAGCGTACCTGTCACAACTCTGTTGGCGGATGTCCCAGGATCAGGGGCTCCTTCCCTGTCCCTAACGCTAGGGGCTCCCTAGTTCGCCATGTTCCCTGGATTACTTCTGATGGTGAAGAGGTCGAGGCCATGTACCTTGCCGTAGATCCTGAATCCACCCTCAAACTGTACCCTTCCCCCACCCAGGGAAGAGGGGAGTAGTAGTGTACAGTAATACACCAACCAGACTACCAAGGTAATACGAACAGGGGTAAAGGAAAATACCAAACATACAAATATACTCACAAAAATAACAGAGGTAAACACCAGGGAGTGGAGGATGGGGTAAAACCAAAGTAAGAGAAGAAGGGGAATTAGCACACACAAAACCTAACAAGAGTCACAGGTAAATTCACCAAACGCCTTCTCAAATAACAACCACCAATAACCTCCATCCATGCAGCATAAGCTATTTTAACAATGAGTGCTAGCCAGGGCCCAGATTATATAGGAGAGGGGAGTGGCTAACAGTGCACAGCTGAGAGCCTTAATGCAGAAAAACTTCCAGGAGCTCTCAACTGAGCAGATTATCCCCCGTACTGCTAAAAGGAACCTGCACCGATTTTCATCCATTTGTGGTGCGCCATTTCATTTTTACCATCGGTGTAGCTTCCATTTTTCTCTGGTGCAAAAGAAAAAAAAATTCAAGTTTCTTCTTTTTTCCAACTCAATAAATTCATTCAGATATCTGCTTCTGTCTCATACATCAAGTCAAATAAAAGTTTCCCCACCTTCTCCTATGTAACAGCCCATGAATATTTCAAGGACCCACAGACTTGCATTGCCGATTTTGATCCGACACTTAGATCAAGGTCAGACATGTCACTGCGAATTTCCACGGACCACTCGGCCCCATAGACTATCACGGGTTCGAGTGCTATTCGTGAAAAAATTGTGGATTGCACTTGTAAAATCGGATGTCATGAGGCCTAATAGACTGTACTTGAATGGCATCTAATTGCCATTTTTTTCCAAGAACTCGTTTATTTCAATGGGTCAATTTAATTAATGAATTAAATGAAAAAAGGATGTTTTCCTTTTTACTGAGGACACTCATTACTCAAAAAAGCACAAAAACTGAACATCTGAATGAAACCTTTTTACAAAATTTAAGGTCTAACTTTTCTTCCAAAGTCCCTTTGAAACTTTTTTTTTTGCAATAGGGAAACTTTGAATTTGCAGTGATCTGTGTGTCATGGTCCTCTCCCGGCACCTACGCACTGCAGGGCTCTGCTCTGCCCTCAACAAGGCAGAGCAGTGCGCCTGCGCAGGAGCCGCGACAGGCAGCAAAGAAGAAAACGTCACCGCTACAAGATGGGAGGCGCCGGACCGGACCTCGACACCCATCGGACCAAAACCGGACCGAAAGCCAGGGTGAGTATAATATAACTCATTTTTCTTATCTTTCAGGGTACATCGGGGGCTTATCATTACAGAATGCTGTAGATAAGCCCCTGATGGCGGTGCCGGCAGCTGATAGGCGAAAAAAGGGGTGACAGATTCCCTTTAATCCAAGTTTTGTTACTAATCTGGGCTGAAAAATCTGCGACAAATCTGCAATGTGTGCACAGGCCCGTATACCCTTACTGGTAGACGGTGAATGTTTATAACTCGCCCCTCTGTGTGTTTTAGATATCATTACTTTTATGGCAACACGTCAGGATGATGAATTAAATTCATATCATGAAGTTATATATTTTTTAATTAAATCTTCTGAGGGTTTATTATGTTGAGGACTCGGATGGAGAATAATAGGCGGATCGGAAGGTAAACATACACGAGCGTTGGAGATAGGTGGTTATGGCCCTGTCGGCCGCCACATGTCCTAGTATGAGGGTGATTTCCAGATTATTGGTGTATTGTATCATTTATTGTCTACAACGACTGATTGAAAACTTCCTGCAATAATGATTAAGGCATTTTATTGCCTCATTTATCCATTTATACACATTGTCTCCCTGTAGTTCGCTGTGAACATGAGTGAATATTACTTTTCTTGTACAAAGAGTTGCCTTAATTCTATTTATATTATATGTGTACTACATTTAAATGTATCAGAAATATGGAAAACAATAGGGATCATAATCCCAAAAGTAATATAGGGATTACAATGTAATTAGAGAACACAAATGCAAAACATGGAGTGTATGAACCCCAAGGTAAGTGCAAAAACAATATGGGGGCCTATTTAACTAAAACATTGATTTTATTGTAAAAGTAATTGTAATTAGTAGTGATGAGCGAGTATACTCGTTGCTCGGGTTTTCCCGAGCATGCTCGAGTGTCCTCCGAGTATTTTTTTGCGTGCTCGGAGATTTAGTTTTCGTTGTCTCATCTGCATGATTTGCGACTTGTAGTCAGGCTGAATAGATGTGGAGATTCCCTAACAAACAGGCATTCCCCACATGTATTCAAGCGGTCTAGCAGTCACAAATCCTGCAGATGAGACGACGAAAACTAAATCTCCGAGCACGCCAAAATACGGAGGACACCCGAGCATGCTCAGGAAAACCCGAGCAACGAGTATACTCGCTCATCACTAGTAATAAGTCAACAATACATAGAGTAATCATAAAAAGAAATAATAGCAGGTCAAATGATGAGGGCACAAAAAAATATCCACACAGACACATAAATGTTGTAAGTACTTGGGTATTAAGTGCCATAGATGGCTGATACCTAGTAACAATCCACAGGAAAAAAAGAATCCATTTATATGATCTCAAAATAGTAAATCTAAAATGGCCACTAAATGGCACCCAAATGCAAATGAGATCCAAACATATGTTATGTATATGGTCCAGTGACACAATAATAGAGCAGATCAAATATTACCAAGTGTCAATCAAGTCAGATAGTATGAATAAGATAGCCGCAACATCGTGTATAAAGTGTCAAGTGATTACCCATAAAGTGCTGTGTGCCTGGGTGTGCCAGTGGCCCCAGTGCACGGTTCACATGTGTGTGAGTGTGTGTATATATGTATACGTATTATAAGGACTCACGCTCTTATAGGCATTAGGGAGCGTTCACACAGGCAATGCGGTTCGGTCTAAATAGGTGCAGTTTTATTGCTTTCCTAGAACTCTGAGGAATTAAAAACCAAAATCAGCCTCTTTTGGGCACAAAGATATCACAGAAAAAAACTGTTACTCACCCAGGTGGCGCACGTGATTTGTGGACCCACTATGCCACAGGGCAAGGCTTACTTAGGAAGGACGTAGCTAAGCAGCTACCTTGTTTTCAGTGGAGTTTTCAGAGTACCTGGCAGGATGGAATTCGGACTCCGTTCAGACTATACAGGTTCTGGATCCTAGGGCAGAACAAATACTGACACGGAATCGCAGACAGGGCTTTATTCGGATACTGGAACAGGCTCCATCAGTATTTACTCTGGTACACTAACCATAACAGACACTGGTGCTGATTCAGGTGCTGCCGTTGTGGCTTCAGGGTTCGGGTACTGCCAATATGCGGCCTCAAGGTTCAGATACCGTCAATGCGGCTTCAGGTACCGCTGAGCGGCTTCAGGGTTCAGGTACTGCTGATGCAGCTTCAGGGTTCAGATACCGCCGATACGGCTTCAGGGTTCAGGTACCACCGATGCGACTTCAGGGTTCAGGTACCGCTGATGTGGCTTCAAGGTTCAGGTACCGCCGATGCGACTTCAGGGTTCAGGTACCACCGATGCGGCCTCAGGGTTTAGGTACCACCGATGCGGCCTCAGGGTTTAGGTACCACCGATGTGATTTCAGGGTTCAGATACCGCCGATGCGACTTCAGGGTTCAGGTACCGCTGATGTGGCTTCAAGGTCCAGGAACCGCCAGTGCGCTTTCAGGGTTCAGGTACCGCAGGGAGCGGTGTAGGTGTTTACGTGCTGCTGTTCGGCTTCAGGCTCAGATACCACAGGGAGCGGTGTCAGGGTTCACGTACCGCCTGTACAGCTTCAGACTCTCAGGGACATGCTATAGGCAATACCACACAAAAAACTACAACAGGTTCAAGTTTAGGACCTGGCCACACAAGGACCAGGGCTTCTGGTTCAGGACAGAGCAGGAAACTCACCATAGCGCAAGGACATTGAGTATGTTGGAGTCCCTGCATGCAGGAGAAAAAGGGACGGTGCCTTCATGAAAGGGAAAGAGAGATCATGCAGAGACGCTGGCATTAGTGTTAAATTATCAGTTCATTTAGCAGGGCACATGTTAGTGCTGACTCACCCGAACAGATTACAGTCCTTTTTCCCGGAGCAAATTTCATACACAGAAGAGGTCCGGTCCTGCTAGTGTCTGTATTATTTTCAGCCCAAGCTCCAGTAGCTCCCAGCGCCAAGCAAAAGCGTTTAACTCTGGGCACAGTTCACACTAAACAGGCTGCTGCTTCCACAAGGTTTGCAACAGCTCCAATACACACACTGCTCAGCATTCTTAGCTGATCCATGTAATCTCCATTCAGAGAGAGACACTAGCATGTCTCTTTCCTTCCCTGCTATGGTTCACATTTTGACTGGCTACTCACCAGCAGCACACTCAACAATGATCAACATCCAGCAGACTGACACACCTAGTGAACACAGGCCCTGGTTCTTGTTAAAAAAAAAAAAAGAAGCTAGTCAGGTGCATATAATCAAGACCTGCAGACCTAGGACTTAACCCTGTCCTACCTGGCTATGCTATAATATGTACAGCGGATGAAATAATTATTGACCACATCACCATTTTTTTTTAGTAAATATACCGTATATACTCGTGTATAAGCCGAGATTTTCAGCCCATTTTTTGGGGCTGAAAGTCCCCCCTCTCGGCTTATACACGGGTCATATACCTTGGGGTCGGCAGGGGAGCGGGGGTGTCAGAGATCATACTTACCTGTCCTGCCATGGTCTCTGCAGCCTCGCTTGCTTCTCCACTGTCTCCCTTCCTGTCTTCAGCGGTCACGTGGTGCCGCTCATTACCACTCATGAATATGCGCATATTCATGAGTGGTAATGAGCTGTACCACGTGACCGCTGAAGACAGGAAGGGAAGGGAGATTGTGGAGAAGCGAGCGAGGCTACAGAGACCGTGGCAGGATGGGTGAGTATAGTGATATTCACCTGTCCCCCGGTCCATCACTGCTGTCTCTGCTGCATCCTGTGTCAGTGACGTTTAGGCAGCAGGGGGCGCGGTGACGTGATTAGTGCACGCCGCCCCTCTGCTGGCTGAACAGTCACTGACACAAGAAGTGGCAGACAGTGGCAATGGACCCAGGAGAGGTGAGTATGGCTTTTTTTTTTGCAGCATATGAGGCATATTCTATGGGGCAGCATATGGGGGTATATTCTATGGAGCAGCATATGGGGCATATTCTATGAGGCAGCATATAGGGGCATAGTCTATGGAGCAGTATATATGGGGGCATATTCTATGGAGCAGCATATGGGGCATATTCTATGGGGGCATATTCTTGGGGCAGCATATGGGGGGCATATTTTATGGGGCAGCATATGGGGGCATATTCTATGGAGCAGCATATGGGGGCATAAACTATGGAGCAGCATATAGGGGCATAAACCATGGAGCAGCTTATGGGGGCATAGTCTATGGATTCCACCCTCGGCTTATACACGAGTCAATAAGTTTTCCCAGATTTTTGTGGCAAAATTAAGGGGGAAGGCTTATACACGGGTCGGCTTATACGCGAGTATATACGGTATTTGTAAAGATGCTATTGACATAAAATTCTCACCAGATATTGGTAACAACCCATTCAAACCACACATAAAAAGAAATCAAACAATAGATGTCCATAAATTATGTGTAATAATGAGACATTACACAAGGAAAAAGTATTGAACACATGAAAAATGAGAGGTGCAAAAAGCTGTGGAAAGTCATGTCGCCAGCTGATATCTATCAGTAATTAGAAAGCAATTCTGTCATGTAGTGAAAAATAATATCAGCTTATTCAACTGATGACCTATAAAAAGGTTTCTCATTATGAAGGTGCCTCACAAGAAACAACTCATGATGGGTAAAACCAGTGAGTTGTCGCATGACTTTCACAACCTTATTTGTTGTGAATTCTCTCTCTGGCTTCCCTCTGATTATTGAAGATAGTGGAGCTGGTCAGATTGAGAGTTCTCTTTCTGGGCTCCCTCTGGTGGATACTGGAGGTAGTGGAGCTGATCTGATTGACAGAGGCTTGCCACCTGATAATGAGGAAGACGATTGGAGATCTGGGGTTTCTGATTGGGATTTAAGACAGCTGACTCCCTCTATCCCTGCTGGTGATTTTCTTCCTGTGCCTCCTGAGGTCTGATGTCTCCTGCTCTTTCCCTGCATGTTCAGCTAAGTGGTTCAGTTGCTATTCTGTTTGCATTTGATCTAGTTTTGTCTATCTCTGCTTTGTGCGGGTCAGCTAGCTCCGGCTGGGGCTGTGCTGAATCACCGCCCATATGTTACTGCATGTGCCAGTTTGTTTTGTCCCCTTTTATATTGGTCTCTTTTTGCTTTCCTTTCAGAATATACCAGAGTACTGATATAGTGGGCGAAGTCGTGCGACTTCAGTGTTTTTGTCCATCAGACGTGTTGGACTTTTTGCAGGGTTTTTGCGTGATTGCAGACAATGTCTTTCCTTTCCTGTCCTGTCTAGTCAGTGTGGGCCTCATCGTTTGCTCAGTCTATTTTTCTGCCTGCGTTTGTGTTTTCATCTTGTCTCACCGACAATATATGTTTGGGGGCTATCTATTCCTTTGAGGTCTGCTCCGGGGCAGTTTAGATTTCCCCTTTCTTGCTTTAGGCTTAGTTAGCGTCTAGGATCATTGTACGTACGCTCCACAGCTACTGCTAGTTGTGTGGACAGAATCAGGGGGTCTGCATCCGCTTAGTTACCAACCTCTCTGGTTTTCTGTGGCTTAGCCTGGGCCTGCTATCCTCCTCGGTGACCCATTCATAACACTTATTGTTGCAAAATATACTTATAGCATTGGTTACAGAAGAATTTCTAAACCACTGAAGCTTCCAGTGATCACTGTTGGGGCTGTAATTCGGAAGTGGAAAGAACATTTCACTATAGACTGACCACGACCTGGTGCTACCCACACGATTTCAGACAGAGAAGTGAAAAGAATTATCAAAAGAGTTGTCCAAAAGCCAAGGACCACCTGTGAAGAGCTACAGAAAGAACTGGAATCAGCAGGTACAATTGTTTAAAAGAAAACTATAAGTAAAGCACTCAACCTCCATTGCCTTCATGCACGCTCACCACACAAGACTGCATTTCTGAGCAAAAAGCATGATCAAGCGCATCTACAGTTTGCTCAACAACATTTAGGCAACGCCTATGAAATACTGGGAGAATATAGTATAGTCAGATGAGACCAAAATTGAACTCTTTGGATGCCATAATACACACCATGTTTGGAGGCCAAAAGGCACTGCATACAACCTCAAAAGCACCATACCAACAGTGATGTTTGGAGGAGGGAACTTCATGTTGTAGGGCTGTTTTTCAGAATATGGCACTGGCAAATGTCATATGCAAGGATGAATGGACAAATGTACCTAAACATTCTTGATTAGAATCTGCTGTCATCTACCAGAATGATGAAGATGAAACGAAGGTGGACATTTTAGCAAGACAGTTATTCCAATTACACACAGCCATGGAAACTCTTTTGGTTTCAGAGAAAATAAAGCTGCTGCAATAGTCCAGCCAATCATCTGACCTGAATCCAATAGAAAATTTATGGAAAGAACTAAAGCTCAGAGTTCCTAGAAGCTCACGGAAATTTTAGGAAGAGTGTGTGAAAGAATGAGCCAAAATCACACCTGAGTAATGCATGCTACTAGTTTCTCTCTACAGGAGGTGTCTTGAAGCTGTCATCACCAACAAAGACTTTTGTACAAAGTAGCAATTACATTTCAGTAAGGCTGTGTTTACACGATGTGTTTTTTTTTTTTTACGCCCGATTTTGCCGCGAAAACGCAAAAAAAAGCATCCCATGCAATCCTATGGGATTCCGCAATGCTGTGCTAGTGCAGCGGATTTTTCCGTGGCGGAATTGCATCGCGGAAAAATACGCAGCATGCTCATTAATTTTGCGGAATCGCGGCGATTCTGCACACATAGGAATGCATTGTTCTGCTTACTTTCCGCATGTGGCTGTGCCCTCCATGCGAAAAGTAAGCAGAACATTTGCAGATGGTACCCACGGGCTGGAGGAGAGGAGATTCTCCTCCAGGCTGTGGGTACCATATCCCTGTAAAAAATAGAATTAAGATAAAAAATCATCATATTCTCACCTTCCGATGTCTCGCGCAGCATCCCCAGGCCTCACCGCGAGACTGCGACGTCATCAAAGGTCATTGCCGCAATGCATCACTGGGAACGGGACCGGCCGGTGAGGCCTGGGGACACTGCGCGGGACATCGGAAGGTGAGAAAAACACGATTTTTTTATTTTTTTTACATTATTTTTAACATTATATCTTTTTACTACTGATGCTGCATAGGCAGCCTCAATAGTAAAAAGTTGGTCACACTAGTCAAACACGGGAACGTTACACGGGAATTCCGTAACGTGTGCACATAGCCTAAGTGTATTCAATACGTTTTTCCTTTGTCATTATTAATTACATTAATAAATTTATGGACATCTATGGTGTGAGTTCTCTGCCTTTGTGGATTGGATGAGTTGTTACCAACATCTGGTGAGAACTTCATGGCAATAGCACTTTTGGAAATATGTGTACTTAGCAAACTGGTAACATGTGTAATACTTCTCTCACCCACTCTATGTACAGTGAGTACGGAAAGTATTCAGACCCCTTTAAATTTTTCACTCTTTGTTTCATTGCAGCTATTTGGTAAATTTAAAAAAGTTCATTTTTTTCTCATTAATGTACACTCTTCACCCCATCTTGACTGAAAAAAACAGAAATGTAGAAAATTTTGCAAATTTATTAAAAAAGAAAAACTGAAATATCACATGGTCATAAGTATTCAGATCCTTTGCTCAGTATTGAGTAGTAAATTAATTTCAGCGTGCACTCAGCCCAAAAATCACGAGGTGCTGGTGATTATGAAAATTCACCACACACGCTTTGTGGTTTACCGTATATACTCGTGTATAAGTCGAGATTTTCAGCCCATTTTTTTGGGCTGAACGTCCCCCTCTCGGCTTATACACAAGTCATATACGGGGGGTGGGCGGGGGTTGGGGGATCGGGGATGTCAGAGATCATACTCACCCCCTCCTGGCTCTTCTCTGCTGCCCCCCTGCTTGTTCCATGTTCTCTGGCCCCTGCTCTTCTTGCTTCAGCGGTCACGTGGTACCGCTCATTAAACTCATGAATATGCGCATATTTATGACTTTAATGAGCGGTATCACTTGATCGCTGAACCAGGAAGAGCAGCGGCGCTGAGAACATGGAAAAAGCAGGGGCTGCGCTGCAGAGATGAGCGCCAGGAGGGAGTGAGTATGAACGGGGGGAGCCATATTCACCTGTCCCCGTTCCAGAGTCGGCAACACTGATGAGCAGCGGGCAGCAGGAGGTGAGTATACAGTTTACTTTGCTTTTTTGTGTAATGGAGGCAGCGGCAGCAGCAACATGATGGGGCCACTCACTGTGCAGCATTATCTGGGGCCACTCACTGTCCTTGTTATCTGGGGCCACACACTGTGCAGCAAAACTGGGGCCACTCACTGTGCAGCATTATCTGGGGCCACTGACTGTCCTCATTATCTGGGGCCACTCACTGTGCAGCATTATCTGGGAACACACTCTGTGCAGCATTTTCTGGGGCCACACACTGCGCAGCATTTTCTGGGGCCACACTGTGCAGCATTATCTGGGGCCACAACACACTGTGCAGCATTATCTGGGGTCTGGGGCCACACACTGTGCAGAATTATTTGGGGCCACTCACTGTGCAGCATTTTCTGGGGCCACACACTGTGCAGCATTATCTGGGGCCACTCACTGTCCTCATTATCTGGGGCCACTCACTGTGCAGCAAAACTGGGGCCACTCACTGTGCAGCATTATCTGGGGCCACATACTGTGCAGCATTATCTGGGGCCCCATACTGTGCATCATTATCTGGGGCCACACACTGTGCAGCATTATCTGGGGCCACACACTGTGCAGCATTATCTGGGGACACTCACTATGCAGCATTATCTGGGGCCACTCACTGTGCAGCATTATCTGGGGCCACTCACTATGCAGCATTATCTGGGGCCACTCACTGTGCAGCAAAACTGGGGCCACTCACTGTGCAGCATTATCTGGTGCCACTCACTGTGCAGCATTATCTGGGGCCACTCACTGTGCAGCATTATCTGGGGCCACACAGTAGGAAAGCATTATCTGGGGCCACACACTGTGCAGCAAAATTGGGGCCACTTACTGTGCAGCATTATCTGGTGCCACTCACTGTGCAGCATTATCTGGTGCCACTCACTGTGCAGCATTATCTGGGGCTACTCACTATGCAGCATTATCTGGGGCCACTCACTGTGCAGCATTATCTGGTGCCACTCACTGTGTAGCATTATCTGGGGCCACTCACTGTGCAGCATTATCTGGGGCCACTCACTATGCAGCAATATCTGGGGCCACTCACTGTGCAGCAAAACTGGGGCCACTCACTGTGCAGCATTATCTGGGGCCACTCACTGTGCAGCATTATCTGGGGCCACACACTGTGCAGCATTATCTGGGGCCACTCACTGTGCAGCATTATCTGGGGCCAATCACTGTGCAGCATTATCTGGGGCCACACACAGTGTAGCATTATCTGGGGCCACACACTGTGCAGAATTATTTGGGGCCACTCACTGTGCAGCATTTTCTGGGGCCACACACTGTGCAGTATTATCTGGGGCCACAACACACTGTGCAGCATTATCTGGGGTCTGGGGCCACACACTGTGCAGAATTATTTGGGGCCACTCACTGTGCAGCATTTTCTGGGGCCACACACTGTGCAGCATTATCTGGGGCCACAACACACTGTGCAGCATTATCTGGGGACACTCACTATGCAGCATTATCTGGGGCCACTCACTGTGCAGCATTATCTGGGGCCACTCACTATGCAGCATTATCTGGGGCCACTCACTGTGCAGCAAAACTGGGGCCTCTCACTGTGGAGCATTATCTGGTGCCACTCACTGTGCAGCATTATCTGGGGCCTCTCACTGTGCAGCATTATCTGGGGCCACTCACTATGCAGCATTATCTGGGGCCACTCACTGTGCAGCATTATCTGGTGCCACTCACTGTGTAGCATTATCTGGGGCCACTCACTGTGCAGCATTATCTGGGGCCACTCACTATGCAGCATTATCTGGGGCCACTCACTGTGCAGCAAAACTGGGGCCACTCACTGTGCAGCATTATCTGGGGCCACTCACTGTGCAGCATTATCTGGGGCCACACACTGTGCAGCATTATCTGGGGCCACTCACTGCAGCATTATCTGGGGCCAATCACTGTGCAGCATTATCTGGGGCCACACACAGTGTAGCATTATCTGGGGCCACACACTGTGCAGAATTATTTGGGGCCACTCACTGTGCAGCATTTTCTGGGGCCACACACTGTGCAACATTATCTGGGGCCACAACACACTGTGCAGCATTATCTGGGGCCACTCACTGTCCTCATTATCTGGGGCCACTCACTGTGCAGCAAAGCTGGGGCCACTCACTGTGCAGCATTATCTGGGGCCACATACTGTGCAGCATTATCTGGGGCCACATACTGTGCAGCATTATCTGGGGCGACATACTGTGCAGTATTATCTGGGGCCACACACTGTGCAGCATTATCTGGGGCCACACACTGTGCAGCCTTATCTGGGGACACTCACTATGCAGCATTATCTGGGGCCACTCACTGTGCAGCATTATCTGGGGCCACTCACTATGCAGCATTATCTGGGGCCACTCACTGTGCAGAAAAACTGGGGCCACTCACTGTGCAGCATTATCTGGTGCCACTCACTGTGCAGCATTATCTGGGGCCACTCACTGTGCAGCATTATCTGGGGCCACACACTGTGCAGCATTATCTGGGGCCACACACTGTGCAGCAAAACTGGGGCCACTCACTGTGCAGCATTATCTGGGGCCACTCACTGTGCAGCATTATCTGGGGCCACTCACTGTGCAGCATTATCTGGTGCCACTCACTGTGCAGCATTATCTGGGGCCAATCACTATGCAGCATTATCTGGGGCCACACACTGTGCAGCAAAACTGGGGCCACTCACTGTGCAGCATTATCTGGGGCCACTCACTGTGCAGCATTATCTGGGGCCACACACTGTGCAGCATTATCTGGGGCCACTCACTGTGCAGCATTATCTGGGGCCAATCACTGTGCAGCATTATCTGGGGCCACACACAGTGTAGCATTATCTGGGGCCACACACTGAGCAGAATAATTTGGGGCCACTCACTGTGCAGCATTTTCTGGGGCCACAACACACTGTGCAGCATTATCTGGGGCCACAACACACTGTGCAGCATTATCTGGGGTCTGGGGCCACACACTGTGCAGAATTATTTGGGGCCACTCACTGTGCAGCATTTTCTGGGGCCACACACTGTGCAGCATTATCTGGGGCCACTCACTGTCCTCATTATCTGGGGCCACTCACTGTGCAGCAAAACTGGGGCCACTCACTGTGCAGCATTATCTGGGGCCACATACTGTGCAGCATTATCTGGGGCCACATACTGTGTAGCATTATCTGGGGCCACACACCGTGCAGCATTATCTGGAGCCACACACTGTACAGCATTATCTGGGGACACTCACTATGCAGCATTATCTGGGGCCACTCACTGTGCAGCATTATCTGTGGCCACTCACTATGCAGCATTATCTGGGGCCACTCACTGTGCAGCAAAACTGGGGCCACTAACTGTGCAGCATTATCTGGTGCCACTCACTGTGCAGCATTATCTGGGGCCACTCACTGTGCAGCATTATCTGGGGCCACACACTGTGCAGCATTATCTGGGGCCACACACTGTGCAGCAAAACTGGGGCCACTCACTGTGCAGCATTATCTGGGGCCACTCACTGTGCAGCATTATCTGGGGCCACAGCACACTGTGCAGCATTATCTGGGGTCTGGGGCCACACACTGTGCAGAATTATTTGGGGCCACTCACTGTGCAGCATTTTCTGGGGCCACACACTGTGCAGCATTATCTGGGGCCACTCACTGTGCAGCAAAACTGGGGCCACTCACTGTGCAGCAAAACTGGGGCCACTCACTGTGCAGCATTATCTGGGGCCACAACACACTGTGCAGCATTATCTGGGGTCTGGGGCCACACACTGTGCAGAATTATTTGGGGCCACTCACTATGCAGCATTATCTGGGGCCACTCACTGTGCAGCATTATCTGGGGCCACTCACTATGCAGCATTATCTGGTGCCACTCACTGTGTAGCATTATCTGGGGCCACTCACTGTGCAGCATTATCTGGGGCCACTCACTATGCAGCATTATCTGGGGCCACACACTGTGCAGCAAAACTGGGGCCACTCACTGTGCAGCATTATCTGGGGCCACTCACTGTGGAGCATTATCTGGGGCCACACACTGTGCAGCATTATCTGGGGCCACTCACTGTGCAGCATTATCTGGTGCCACTCACTATGCAGCATTATCTGGTGCTACTCACTGTGTAGCATTATCTGGGGCCACTCACTGTGCAGCATTATCTGGGGCCATTCACTATGCAGCATTATCTGGGGCCACTCACTGTGCAGTAAAACTGGGGCCACTCACTGTGCAGCATTATCTGGGGCCACTCACTGTGCAGCATTATCTGGGGCCACACACTGTGCAGCATTATCTGGGGCCACTCACTGTGCAGCATTATCTGGGGCCACTCACTGTGCAGCATTATCTGGGGCCAATCACTGTGCAGCATTATCTGGGGCCACACACAGTGTAGCATTATCTGGGGCTACACACTGTGCAGAATAATTTGGGGCCACTCACTGTGCAGCATTTTCTGGGGCCACACACTGTGCAGCATTATCTGGGGCCACAACACACTGTGCAGCATTTTCTGGGGTCTGGGGCCACACACTGTGCAGAATTATTTGGGGCCACTCACTGTGCAGCATTTTCTGGGGCCACACACTGTGCAGCATTATCTGGGGCCACAACACACTGTGCAGCATTATCTGGGGCCACTCACTGTCCTCATTATCTGGGGCCACTCACTGTGCAGCAAAACTGGGGCCACTCACTGTGCAGCATTATCTGGAGCCACATACTGTGCAGCATTATCTGAGGCCACATACTGTGCAGCATTATCTGGGGCCACACACTGTGCAGCATTATCTGGGGCCACACACTGTGCAGCATTATCTGGGGCCACTCACTGTGCAGCATTATCTGGTGCCACTCACTGTGCAGCATTATCTGGTGCCACTCACTGTGCAGCATTATCTGGTGCCACTCACTGTGCAGCATTATCTGGTGCCACTCACTGTGCAGCATTATCTGGGGCCACACACTGTGCAGCATTATCTGGGGCCACACACTGTGCAGCAAAACTGGGGCCACTCACTGTGCAGCATTATCTGGGGCCACTCACTGTGCAGCATTATCTGGTGCCACTCACTGTGCAGCATTATCTGGTGCCACTCACTGTGCAGCATTATCTGGGGCCACTCACTATGCAGCATTATCTGGGGCCACTCACTGTGCAGCATGATCTGGTGCCACTCACTGTGTAGCATTATCTGGGGCCACACACTGCAGCATTATCTGGGGCCACACACTGTGCAGCAAAACTGGGGCCACTCACTGTGCAGCATTATCTGGTGCCACTCACTGTGCAGCATTATCTGGTGCCACTCACTGTGCAGCATTATCTGGTGCCACTCACTGTGCAGCATTATCTGGTGCCACTCACTGTGTAGCATTATCTGGGGCCACTCACTATGCAGCATTATCTGGGGCCACTCACTGTGCAGCATTATCTGAGGCCACTCACTATGCACCTTTATCTGGGGCCACTCACTGTACAGCATTATCTGGGGCCACTCACTGTGCAGCATTATCTGGGGCCAATCACTGTGCAGCATTATCTGGGGCCACACACAGTGTAGCATTATCTGGGGCCACACCCTGTGCAGAATTATTTGGGGCCACTCACTGTGCAGCATTTTCTGGGGCCACACACTGTGCAGCATTATCTGGGGCCACAACACACTGCAGCATTATCTGGGGTCTGGGGCCACACACTGTGCAGAATTATTTGGGGCCACTCACTGTGCAGCATTTTCTGGGGCCACACACTGTGCAGCATTATCTGGGGCCACTCACTGTCCTCATTATCTGGGGCCACTCACTGTGCAGCAAAACTGGGGCCACTCACTGTGCAGCATTATCTGGGGTCACATACTGTGCAGCATTATCTGGGGCCACATACTGTGCAGCATTATCTGGGGCCACACACTGTGCAGCATTATCTGGGGACACTCACTATGCAGCATTATCTGGGGCCACTCACTGTGCAGCATTATCTGGGGCCACTCACTATGCAGCATTATCTGGGGCCACTCACTGTGCAGCAAAACTGGGGCCACTCACTGTGCAGCATTATCTGGTGCCACTCAACTGTGCAGCATTATCTGGGGCCACTCACTGTGCAGCATTATCTGGGGCCACACACTGTGCAGCAAAACTGGGGCCACTCACTGTGCAGCATTATCTGGGACCACACACTGTGCAGCATTATCTGGGGACACTCACTATGCAGCATTATCTAGGGCCACTCACTGTGCAGCATTATCTGGGGCCACTCACTATGCAGCATTATCCGGGGCCTCTCACTGTGCAGCAAAACTGGGGCCACTCACTGTGCAGCATTATCTGGGGCCACTCACTGTGCAGCATTATCTGGGGCCACTCACTGTGCAGCATTATCTGGGGCCACTCACTGTGCAGCATTATCTGGTGCCACTCACTGTGCAGCAAAACTGGGGCCACTCACTGTGCAGCATTATCTGGTGCCACTCACTGTGCAGCATTATCTGGGGCCACTCACTGTGCAGCATTATCTGGTGCCACTCACTGTGCAGCATTATCTGTGGCCACTCACTGTGCAGCAATATCTGAGGCCACTCACTATGCAGCTTTATCTGGGGCCTCTCACTGTGCAGCATTATCTGGGGCCACTCACTATGCAGCATTATCTGGGGCCACTCACTGTGCAGCAAAACTGGGGCCACTCACTGTGCAGCATTATCTGGGGCCACACACTGTGCAGCATTATCTGGTGCCACTCACTGTGCAGCATTATCTGGGGTCATACACTGTGCAGCATTATCTGGGGCCACTCACTGTGCAGCAAAACTGGGGCCACTCACTGTGCAGCATTATCTGGGGCCACACACTGTGCAGCATTATCTGGGGCCACTCACTGTGCAGCATTATCTGGTGCCACTCACTGTGCAGAATTATCTGGGGCCACACAGTGCAGCATTATCTGGTGCCACTCACTGTGCAGAATTATCTGGGGCCACACACTGTGCAGCATTATCTGGGGCCACTCACTGTGCAGCAACACTGGGGCTACTCACTGTGCACCCTAGGCTTATACGCGAGTCAATAAGTTTTCCCAGTTTTTTGTGACAAAATTAGAGGGGTCGGCTTATACACGGGTCGGCTTATACCCAAGTACCGTATACACGGTATCTTTCCAAATAGCTTGCAATTTTATTTATACAATAAATCAGGGAGCGTAACAGAATTATGCAGTGGAAGCGATTTATTGCAATTGCATAATCATACAAGAAAGCACATAACAAATGTGACCAGTAACCAATGAGTAGCACATGGGTACATGTAGGGTACATTTTACCTTAATCCAATGCCAAGAGGAAGGATTCAGTTTAGAGGGATAGAAGTCCCTGTAAGGGCCCCGTCACACATAGCGACGCACCAGCGATCACGACGATATGACCTTGTCAGGATCGCTGGTGTGTCGCTACATGATCGCTGGTGAGCTGCTGCGCGCCACTTAGAAACCCGATGTGTACCAGCGTACCAGCGTGTACCAGCACTGTGTACCAGCTGTGTACCAGATGTGTACCAGCGGCAGCTCCCTGATCGCTGGTCTCCTGCCTGCCACACGCAGCGATGCGTGCTGGCCAGCGGGAGACCAGCGATCAAAAAAATGTCCTGACCATTCCAGGACCATCAGCGGTACCCGGCAGGGGAGCCGGTTGCTGATAAGTGTCACACACAGCGATATCGCTGGTGAGATCGCTGTTGCGTCACAAATCTTGTGACGCAGCAGCGATCTCGCTAGCGAGATCGCTGTGTGTGACGGGGGCTTAATGCCCAGTAGAGGCTGCAAGGAACAGTGATAGGATTAATCTTATGTATATAAAGAGGTGGAGGGCTGCCAGGGCTGTGGAGTTGGTAAGCCAAACCTCCGACTCCTCAATTTCCATGACACCGACTCTGACTCCACCAAAATGGGCTCCGACTCCACAGCCCTGCTTATATAGACACGTGAAAAACTGGAGGAATAGTCTATGCTAGTTTACAAAAGTACCAAGTTTTATTAATCATAAAATGTGACATAAAATGTCAATATATGCAAACAAACACAATACACAATATATATGTGAGCAGACTATATGAAGAGAGGGTACATTAATATTTTACAGTGACCTCAATACCCTAGAACGTAGCATAAGTAACCTGCCGTCACAGTTAGTGCATGTGGGGCAAAACAAGTATGTGCTGCCACTAATCATAACAGTCTTATATGAACGAAAATATTCCCAGATGTAACAAGCACAGTGCTAAACCTCAGTGTCCAGGGATCCCCCAGGTGTAGTCATAATGAAAGTATTTTAAATACGTAAAACTAGGAGCATCAAACAAAATAGAGGAGCACCAGACACTGAGGCGTATTAAAGGACTCAAGTTCAGTAATTACATGTAGAAATACATGGCAGAACAGTTGGAATAATTAAATCAGCAGAAATGCATCGCTAATGAGTAATTACCCGTCATGCTTCCAATCGTGAGGGCAGGAGAAACGGACCCCTACGTACGTTTCGATGTATTAACCTTCTTCAGGGGGCGTGGCTTTAATGTGCCTGGGTTCCCATTTAAATACCCTGCTTGTTTGTCAATTTGCCAATGAAATCACCATGATACGGTGACGCAAATAGGCATCAGTACATCCACCTATGAACAACGCACTAGCCCAAATTAGTCATGTTAACCAATCCCCGAGGGCGGAAGAAACAGTCCCACCAATGATGGCCCCAAACGTCATCGCTAATAAGCAGGAAGTAAAGGCGGTGATTTCATCTCTTGCCAGTCATGTGCATAAACGTCACTTCCACCCTTAGTGTGGAACAGAACATAACAGTACTGGAGGGCGGGCGTTAACCCCATGTCTGTGATGAACCCGCACGTCACTACCGCCCGGCCGCTGTGTCACGTGGAACGGCCGGCGCCTAGCCGTTGCCAGGCGATACAGCCAAACAGGTAACAGGGAGGACGCACTGAGAACATCCGGCAAACGGGGGCACGAATGCACAGCAGCTGCAAGAATGACTGGCAGGAGAAAAAGTATCTATTGACACATTGTATTAATATATACTTAAATGGATTTGTTCCTTTGCCAAACCCCATGATATATCCCCTATACTACTTTTTCTCCTGCCAGTACTTTTGTAAACTAGCATAGACTCTCTTCCTCCAGTTTTTCATGATTAATCTATGAGTCGCTGCTGTAATGCAATTTTCTTTCTCCTAAGAAATGTGGTAATTATGCCACCAATAAGGAACTATGATTTGGAGACTTGTTATATTATATAGACAGGTGTGTGCCTTTACAAATCAAGTCCTATCAGTTTAATTAAACACAGCTGGACTCCAATGAAGGAGTAGAACCATCTCAAGGAGGGTCACAAGGAAATGGAAAGCATGGGACTTATATGAGTGTCTGAGCAAAGGGTCTGAATACTTATGACCATGTGATATTTCAGTTTTTCTTTTTTAAGAAATTTGCAAAAATTTCTAAATTTCTGTTTTTATTTCAATCAAGATGGGGTGCAGAGTATACATTAATGAGAAAAAAATGAACTTTTTTGAATTTACCAAATGGCTGCAATGAAACAAAGAGTGAAAAATGTAAAGGGATCTGAATACTTTCCGTATCCACTGTATATTGCATGGCATCGGATACACATCAAATTTGGACACTTCATTCAGCTTTCTATAATCGCTACAATACCACCATTCTCCATCGGGCTTTGGCACAAGGACAGTGGAGCTGGACCAGCCATTCTTTGACTCTTTAATGATGCCCAGGCTCAACAGTCTCTTCACCTTCTTCTAAACCACCTCACGTCAGGCTTCGGGAATTTGATATGGCTTTAGGTTTATCCAAAAATGTGGTTCCATCAGAATTTCATGCTTGACGACCTGTGTGCATCCTGGCAACTTTGAAAAAGGTCTCGAGTCCGCTGAAGCAGGTTTTGGCATTGTTGTTTCTGGGCTGGTGACTGTGTCTCTGGCAATGTGACATTATCGACCTTAGCTTTGGGATTGGCCCCCAGGCATATGGCTTCCACCAGGGACTCAGTATCTTGGGCCATGTCAATGTACACTCTGGCCACTGGATAGTCTTAAGCATCCCAGTGAATGCAGGGGACCTGAGGGCCGCCAAACTTCCGGAGTCTTGCAGTCTAGTCACTTGCAGACTATTCATCTTTACAGGACAAGCTTGTAGCCCCTCGCTGAGTGGACAGTTCACGCAGCAGGCAGATACACATAGTATGAACAGTGGTGTTCCAGGCTACAATCCATCTGTTCGGAGGTCAGGGAACAGGGGACGGCTATATGGCCTGTGACGTGACATCTCCAGCATAAAATATCGCCAACTGGGACCTTCGGCATTACCTCCCTCGCCCCTTTGGATCTTGAATGCTCCATTCCATTTTGATTCTCCATCCCCCTGTTGGGACTTCCAGAATGGTGTGGATTGCTTCTCCAAGGAATCCTCGACCCCCTGATACCTTTTCGACCAGTCCAACCAGGTCATCAGCATTTCAGGGATCACCCTGGTCAACCCAAGTCTGTATTGGCCTAGGAAGGGAATACACAAATCGGTCCATTGCCACTCGCTCTCCCATCTGCGCAGGGGTAGAGGACTCTGCCTGCAATCATTTTTGAACCAAGTGTAGCAGATCAAACCTGAGGTGGACCTTTTGTTCCCTGACAGTCATTGTCACCTTGAAGCGTGCCAAAATTTCAGTTTAATATAGCCTTACAAGACGCCAAGGAATAAGTCATAGTAGGCCCTCTGGGGCACCCCTGTTTGTACGAGCCACCTTTTCATTAAGTTCCCCTTAAGGCTTCTTTTACACTTGCCTTTTTTTTTGTGGCCTGTTTTTGCAGGACGTATTGCTGTAATTTTCACGGTCTTCTGCAAAAACGGGCCGAAAAAAATCTCTGATTGCCGTTTTCCTCGTTTGGAATAGCGTTAGAAAAGTAGGTAAAAAAAAACAAAAACAGGAAATTGTCAAAGAACAATAAAAAAATAAAAAAAAAACAAAAAAAGGATCTGCCTTTTCTCCAGTGCCATTTTCTTCTGGTCTTCACAGTGTGCAGAGCTCTGTGTCTTTTGTTTGCTGCAAACTTTGGATTTCACTTTTCTGAACATGTCGAGGCGTTTTGAAGATGATGTGATTCTATGTTGGTTGCTTAACCAGCATTTAGAGCATGAGCAGAGAGCAGCAGCTGCCTTGCACCAAGGAGGCTGTGAGTGCACCCAATTCTGTCGCAGCGTTCGTGGAAGGGTCATTTCCATACGCTGTATAGTGACCTGCGACGGCACCCGGGGAAATTCTTCACATACTGCCGTATGTCCGTGGAAACTTTTGATTTGCTGTTGTCAGAGGTGCAGCCCTGGATTACATTCAAGGATACTAGAATGCGTTGCTGCATTTCTCCGGAACAGCGGCTTATTGTGACATTGAGGTAATGACTACCTTTTTTTAAATAGTTAATTTAGGATTTTAATGTTTCATAATAGATTACTAATATCTACCTCCCCTTTTTTTTAAAATTACAGATTCCTGGCAACAGGCAACTCTTTCTCGGCACTTCATTTTGAGTTCCTGTTAGGGATTACAACAGTGTCCCAGATAGTTGCACATACCTGTTTGGTATTGTGGGAGCACGTAAGTGTGTGTGCACACACGCTGCGAATTCTGCTGCAGTTCCGCAGCGGATTTGGCCGCTGCGGGTCCGCAGCAGTTTTTGCTGCGGTGTACAGTACCATTATTCCCTATGGGAATAAGAAAACGCAGTGCAGACATTGCGGATTTTTCAGCGCGGTTTTCCTGCGGTTTTGAAACCGCAGAAAGAATTGACATGTCAATTCTTTCTGCGGATTCCGCTGCGGTTTGCCATCTCATAGTAACATAGTTTTGAAGGGTGAAGGAAGACCTTATGTCCATCTGGTTCAGCGTATTTTTAGTGCAGCTGTTCTGCATTGTTGATCCTGGGGAAGGCAAAAAACCCACAGAGTAGAAGCCAATTTTCTCCATAGGGAAAAAAATTCCTTCCCCTAAGCTGGGTCAACCATCTACCTATAATATTCTGTTATTCGTAACCTTCTATACTGTTACAAGAAAAGCATCCATTCCTTTCTTAAAGTCATTCAGTGAGTTGGCCATCACCACTTCCTCAGGAAGAGAATTCCAGAGCCTCACTGCTCTTACCGTGAAGAACCCTCTTCTATGCTGGTGCAGAAATTGTCTTTCCTCCAAACGAAGAGAATGCCCCCTTGTTCTTGTCACAGTCCTTGGTACAAACAGTTCATTGGAGAGATCTCTGTATTGCCCTCTGATATACTTGTACATATATATTAAGTCTCCCCTAAGTCTTCTCTTTTCTAGAGTAAATAGACCTAATTTTGATAACCTTTCTGAGTATTGTATTGAACCCACTCCATTTATCATTTTAGTAGCCCGCCTTTGAACCCTTTCAAGTTCAGTAATGTCTTTCTTGAGCACTGGCGTCCAAAATTGCACACAATACTCCAAGTGTGGTCTGACGAGTGATTTGTACAGAGGGAGAATTATGTTTTCATCTCGTGTCCCCAGACCTCTTCTAATGCATCCCATGACCCTATTTGCTTTGGTGGCAGCTGCCTGACACTGGGCACTCCAATTTAGCTTCTTATTGACTAAGATGCCTAAGTCTTTTTCCATGTCTGATTTCCCCAGCAGTTTCCCATTTAGTAAGTAATTGTAGCATCTGTTTCTCCTTCCCATGTGCATAACCTTACAATTATCTGTGTTAAACCTCATTTGCCATTTTTCAGCCCAATTCTCCAATTTACTCAAATCTGTCTGTAGTTGCAAACTGTCCTCCTTTGTGTTAACTACCTTACATAGTTTTGTATCATCTGCAAATACTGATATTTTACTGTGTAAGCCATCCACTAGATCATTAATAAATATATTAAATAGTAGGGGGCCCAATACAGAACCCTGTGGTACCCCACTAGTAACCCTGGCCCAATCTGAGTATGCACCATTAATAACCACTCTTTGTTTTCTATCACTAAGCCAGCTACCTACCCATCTACACACATTTTCCCCTAGCCCAAGCTTTCTCATCTTACTTACCAATCTTTTATGTGGGACAGTGTCAAATGCTTTAGAGAAGTCAAGATAAATGACATCCAATGATTCTCCTTGGTCCATTTGAGAGCTTACATCCTCATAGAAGCTGATCAGGTTAGTTTGACAGGAGCGATCCTTCATAAATCCATGTTGATATGGAGTTAAACATTTATTAACATTGAGATATTCCATAATGCTTAGAAACCCTTCAAAAATTTTACCCACAACAGATGTTTAGCTTATAGTTTCCAGGTTCCCTTTTACACCCCTTTTTGAATATTGGTACCACATTTGCTTGCCGCCAATCAATAGGAACAGACCCTGTTTCTATAGAGACTTTAAATATAAGGAATAGAGGCCTGTCTATCACATTACTTAACTCCCTTAATACCTGAGGGTGAATGCCATAAGGGCCTGGTGATTTGTCCATTTTAATCTTACTAAGGTGGTTCTGCACTTCTTCCTGGGTTAGGCAGGTAATACTTAATGGGGAGTTTACATTATCACTCTGCATTTCCCCTGGCAAATCCTTTTCCTGTGTGAACACTGTTGAGAAAAAAGTATTTAAAACATTTGCTTTTCCCACATCGCTCTCTATGATTTCACCCTCATTGTTCTTTAAAGGGCCGACACCATCAATTTTAATCTTTTTACTGTTTATATAATTAAAGAATAGTTTGGGGTTTGTTTTACTTTCCTTTGCAATGAGTCTCTCAGTTTCCACTTTTGCTAAATGTATTTGTTTTTTACACGTTTTATTTTTTCTCTATAACTTTTTAATGCTTCTTCATTGCCTTCTTGTTTTAGCTTCTTAAATGCCTTGTTCTTGTTATTTATTGCCCTTTTTACATCCTTATTTAGCCACATTGGTGTTCTCCTGTTCCTAGCCCTTTTATTTCTGTACGGTATGGCTAGCTCGCAGTGGGTGTGTAAAACTGATTTAAATATTTCCCATTTATTTTCTGTGCTCCTATTTTTGAGGACATTGTCCCAATCAATTTGTCGAAGGTCCTCTCTAAGCTGATCAAACTTTGCTTTCCTGAAATTCAGCGTTTTTGTAACCCCCCTTCCAGGGCACCTTACTGAAGGACAATTGGAATTGTATTATATTTTGGTCACTGTTGCCTAGGTGCCCATCGACTCGTACTTCTGTTATTCTATGTGGCCTGTTGCTTAAAATTAAGTCCAGAAGGGCTGTCCCTCTAGTTGGGCCCTGCACAAGTTGTGACAGATAATTATCCTTGGTTACTGACAGAAATTGGTTTCCTTTCTGAGATACGCAGGTTTCAGTTTCCCAGTCTATGTCGGGGTAGTTGAAGTCCCCCATAATAATCACCTCATTGTGATTTGCTGCTTTGTCTATTTGTTTCAATAATACATTTTCAGTGGTTTCTGTTATATTTGGTGTCTTATAACAAACCCCTATGAGGTTTTTCATCTCCACAATTTGTCATTGTGGAGATGAAAAACTGCAGGGCAAAACCGCAGGTCTTTTGACCTGCAGATTTTACAAAATCCGCGCCGCCAAGTCCGCACCCCAATCCGCAGCGTGTGCACATACCCTAAAGGAAATTGTTTTAGCTCCACCAAAGCAGGAAGACTGGCTAGCTATAGCAGCGGACTTCCAAAAAAACAAGGTTTCCACACTGTATCGGTGCACTGGATGGGAAGCATATCCAGGTCAAAAAACTGTCCTTCTCTGGCTCCAAATTTTTCAATTACCGTATATACTCGTGTATAAGCCGACCCGTGTATGAGCCGACGCCCCTAAATTTCCCACAAAAAACTGGGAAAACTTATTGACTCGTATATAAGCCTAGGGTGGAAAATGCAGCAGCTACTGGTAAATTTCAAAAATAAAAATAGATACCAATAAAAGAAAAATTAATTGAGACATCAGTAGGTTAAATGTTTTTGAATATCCTTATTGAATCAGGAGCCCCATATAATGCTCCATATAGTTCATGATGGCCCCATAAAATGCTCCATGCAAAATACACCCCATATGCTGCTCCATAAAGGTTATGGCCCCATAAGATGTGCCATACAAAATACACCCCATATAATGATGCACAAATGTTAATAATGGCCCCATAAGATACGCCATAGAATAATATGCCCCATATGCTGCTCCATAAAGGTTATGGCTCCATAAGATATTCCATAGATTATGCCCCATATGCTGCCCCCATAAGATGTTCCATAGAATATGCCCCCATATGCAGCCCCCATAAGATGCTCTATAGATTATGCCCCATAAAATGCCCCATAGATTACGCCCCCATAAGATGCTCCATAGACTATGCCCCCATAAGATGCTCCATAGATTATGCCCCATAAGATGCTCCATAGAGTATGCCCCCATAAGATGCTCCATAGATTATGCCCCCATAAGATGCTCCATAGATTATGCCCCCATAAGATGCTCCATAGAAGATGCTCCATAGACTATGCCCCCATAAGATGCTCCATAGACTATACCCCCATAAGATGCTCCATAGATTATGCCCTCATAAGATGCTCCATAGATTATGCCCCCATATGCAGCCCCCATAAAATGCTCCATAGAGTATGTCCCCATATGCAGCCCCCATGTGCAGCTCCCATAAGATGCTCCATAGATTATGCCCCCATATGCAGCCCCCCTAAGATGCTCAATAGATTATGCTCCCATATGCAGCCCCCCTAAGATGCTCCATAGATGCAACCCCCATATGCAGCCCTCATAAGATGCTCCATAGAATATGCCCCGATATGCAGCCCCCATAAGATGCTCCATAGATTATGCCCCCATATGCGGTCCCCATAAGATGCTCTATAGATTATGCCCTCATATGCAGCCCCCCATAAGATGCTTCATAGATTATGCCCCCATATGCAGCCCCCATAAGATGCTCCCTAGATTATGCCCCCATATGCAGCACCCATAGATTATGCCCCCATATGCAGCCCCCTATAAGATGCTCCATAGATTATGCCCCCATAAGATGCTCCATAGATTATGCCCCCCATATGCAGCCCCCATAAATTATGCCTCCATATGCTGCCCCCATAAAATGCTCCATAGAATATGCCTCCATATGCAGCCCCCATAACATGCTCCATAGATTCTGCCCCCATATGCCTGCCGCCGCTGCTGCTGCAAAAAAAAAATGACATACTCACCTCTCCTCCCTGGGGGCCAGGTGCCGGGTCCTGAGCAGGCGGAGACACGGCGCGTTATGGGGGACAGGTGCCGGTGTTACCGCTAGCTCAGGACTCGGTACCTGAGATATTCACCTGTTCCGGGTCCATCGCTGCTGTCTGCCACATCCGATGTCAGTGACTGTTCAGCCAGCAGAGGGTGCAGCACGCACTAACCACGTCACCGCGCCCTCTGCTGCCTAAACATCACTGACACAGGATGCAGCAGACAGCAACAATCAGCGATGGACCGGGGACAGGTGAATATTGGATATACTTACCCCCTCCTTGCGCCGTCTCTACAGCCCATTCTCCCGGTCTCCCTTCCTTCAGTGGTCACGTGGTACCGCTCATTAAACTTATGAATATGCGCATATTCATGCGTTTAATGAGCGGTGCCACGTGACCACTGAATTAAGGAAGGGAGCCCGGAAGAAGCGAGGGGGCCGCAGAGACTGCGCCAGGAGGGGGTAAGTATGATCTCTGACAACCCAGCTCCCCCTCCCCCGCCGACCCCAGGTATATGACTCGTGTATAAAACGAGAGGGGGACTTTCAGTCCCAAAAAATGGGCTGAAAATCTCGGCTTATACACGTGTATATACGGTATAAACATTATTTTTCAATTGTACTAATGGCTATTGATGACAGCAATTACAATTTTGTTATGGTCAGCATTGGGGCTTATGGGAGCACATCTGATGCAAGGATCTGGAGAAGCTCTCGAATTGAGTACCATTTGAAGAACAACCAATTATATTTCCCCAAACCTGCTGCATTACCGGACTACGCTAACCACCAATTTCCATATGTCCTGGTTGCTGATGAGGGTTTTGGACTATCACCAAATGTAATGCAGCCTTTTCCCCGATGATCTTTAGATCCCCAGATGAGGATCTTTAATTATAGACTTACTAGAGTACGAAGGTACGTTGCGTGTGCCTTTGGGATCCTGTCGGGAACGTGGCGTGTACTCATGGGCTGCATGGAAATAGGACCAGAGAGTGCAACAAATATTGTAAAGGTGTGTGTGGTGTTACACAATTTTTGTTCGGCAACATGAAGTTAACCAAGATCACTTGCTTTCTGTGGAAACTCCATTGGACAACACTATCAACACCTCGGATCAGCAAGATAATTTGGACGCCCTGCTGCAATTGCAATTCGAGATGTTTTTGAAGATTATTTTGTGTTTTCCCAGGGATCCGTCTCCTGGCAGCAGGCGGCCATTTCATCAAATGATTATTAGGACCAAAAGTGTGTAAAAACAATGAAAAATAGTTAGTTTACGGCATTCACATTCTCTATTAAGTAGTTAATATTAATCTAGTCTCTGTCTGCCACACAAGAGCTGAACTAACGGCTGCACTTACCAATCCCCAAAAAAAACACTCTCACAAAGTTTCTTTGTTAAATTTTATTTAACCAAACTGGTGTTTTTTTGTAAAAAAATTCTTGTACAGAAAATTTTTGGAGAAAAAACAAAAACATTTTCTGCGGTGGCCTCCGGGAAAATGGCCGCTGGAGGCGGTGCATGCTCAGATTCAGATCTCGTCCTGAGATCTCTGGAGACGAGATCTGAATCTGAGCTGGCGCGGGCTCCAGCAGCCATTTTCCCGTAGGCCACCGCATCGCAGCAATGGAGCCTCCGGGGGCCGCCGGGCTTTGGGGACATGCCAGCAGAGCCCCGATGCTGGACAAAGAGCCGCCACAGCCCCCCCAGCTGCACAAAGAGGAGCCTCCGCCGACTCCCAGCACAGAGCCCCCATGCTACATAAGAGGAGCCGCTGCCGACCCCCAGCACAGAGCCGCAGATAGCACCGCTGCCACCAATGAGGTAAAAGGGGGATTATAACAGTGTGTAACAAACTCTCCTTCACTCATGACTTTTTCCTTTCTAATTCTCTTAACCTCCTGGCTCTTACTGAAACCTGGATCCAGCAGTCAGACACTACCGCTGCTGCTGCTCTTTCATATGGGGGACTACACTTCTCTCATACCCCAAGATCAGACAATAGAGCAGGTTGAGGCATTGATCTGCTCCTATCACCAAAATGTACCATTCAGGCTATCCCTCAAGTACCCTCACTTGTCTTCCCTTTTGAGATCCATGCCGTCAGACTCTACACCTCCTTCTCCATGCGAGTGGCGGTGGTGTATCGTCCTCCCGGCCCCTCCCATCAGTTCCTGGATCATTTTGCCACTTGGCTTCCACATTTTCTCTCTTGTGACATCCCTACCCACATCATGGGAGATTTCAACATCCCCATTGCTCTTCCCCTCTCCCCATCTGCTACTCACCTTTTAACTCTAACCTCCTCGTTTGGCCTTTCGCAGTTTACTAATTTTCCAACGCATGAAGACGGAAACTCCCTCGACTTGGTCTTCTCTCGGCTTTGTGCAGTGGATGATTTTGCAAACTCCCCTCTCCCAGTCTCTGACCACAATCTTCTTTCATTCTCTATCAAGAACTGCCAGGCTGCTCAGGTCACCCCCGCTGTCCATACTTAGATAAACATACAGGCCATTAACACCCAGAAACTTATGAAGAACTTGCAGTCTTCATTGGCCCCTATCTCCTCCATCTCATGTCCTGATTCTGCATTGAAGCATTACAATGAAACACTTCAAAGGGCCCTGGATGAATTTGCACCCCCTATAAATAGAACACCACAACACAGACGGCGACAACCCTGGAACACCCTGCAAACACGTTTCCTGCAGCGGTGCTCCAGGTGCGCCGAACGTCTGTGGAGAAAATCCAATCTACACGAAGATTTAATCCATTATAAGTTTATGCTTAGAACATACAACACTGCCCTTCACCTCTCCAAACAAACCTATTTCAACACCCTCATCACCTCACTGTCCAATAACCCTAAACGTCTCTTTGACACTATTCATTCTCTACTCAACCCAAGAGTACAGGCCCCAACAACGGAGCTCCGAGCTGACGATCTGGCCAATTACTTCAAAGAAAAAATTGACCAGATTCGACAAGAAATTATCTCCCAATCACCTCATACCATGCACTGTCCTTCCTCCCCCACTGCATCTAGCTCACTCTCTAAATTTGAACCAGTCACAGAAGAAGAAGTAAGCAGGCTCCTTGCATCTTCTCGCCCAACCACTTGCACCAGTGACCCATTTCCGTCACATCTCCAGTCCCTTTCCCCTGCTGTCACCGCTCACCTAACTAAAATATTTAACCTCTCTCTTCTGGTATCTTTCCCTCCTCATTTAAGCATGCCATCATACATCCACTACTTAAAAAACCATCCCTCGACCAAAACTGTGCCGCTAACTATAGACCTGTCTCTAATCTTCCCTTCATCTCTAAACTCCTGGAACGCCTGGTCCACTCCCGTCTTATCCGCTATCTCCTTGATAACTCTCTTCTCGACCCTCTCCAATCCGGTTTCCGCTCTTTACACTCTACTGAAACTGCCCTCACTAAAGTCTTTAATGATCTACTAACAGCTAAATCAAATGGTCATTACTCCATGCTAATTCTCTTGGATCTCTCTGCAGCATTCGACACTGTGGATCATCAGCTCCTCCTCACTATGCTCCGTTCCATTGGCCTCAAGGACACCGTTCTCTCCTGGTTCTCCTCCTATCTCTCTAACCGCTCCTTTACTGTATCTTTTGCCGGTTCCTCCTCCTCTCACCTTCCCCTTACTGTTGGGGTTCCTCAAGGATCGGTTCTAGGCCCCCTCCTTTTCTCCTTGTACACTGCCCCTGTTGGTCAAACAATCAGTAGATTTGGTTTCCAGTACCATCTCTATGCTGATGACACCCAATTATACGCTTCTTCTCCTGACATCACGCCAGCCTTTCTAGAAAACACCGGCGATTGTCTAAACGCTGTGTCTAACATCATGTCCTCACTGTATCTGAAACTGAACCTGTCAAAGACTGAACTCCTTGTGTTTCCTCCTTCTAGTAATGTACCTATACCCGACATTGCCATTTCTGTGTGTGGTTCCGCTATTACTCCCCAGCAACATGCCCACTGTCTTGGGGTCATACTTGACTCCGAGCTTTCCTTTGCCCCCAACATTCGATCACTGGCTCGCTCTTGTCATCTGCACCTCAAAAACATTTCTAGAATTCGACCTTTTCTTACTTTTGATTCTGCAAAAACTCTTACTGTTTCTCTTATTCATTCTCGTCTCGACTATTGTAGCTCTCTTCTAATCGGTCTCCCTCTTACCAAACTCTCCCCTCTCCAATCTATCTTGAATGCTGCAGCCAGGATCATATTCCTCACCAATCGTTACACCGATGCCTCTACCTTGTGCCAGTTATTACACTGGCTACCCTTCCACTCCAGAAATCAGTATAAACTTATTACCCTCACCCACAAAGCCCTCCATGGCTCTGCACCACCCTACATCTCCTCCCTTGTTTCAGTATACCACTCTACCCGCGCCCTCCATTCTGCTGATGACCTGAGGTTAGCATCCTCAATAATCAGAACCTCCCACTCCCGTCTCCAAGACTTTACACGTGCTGCGCCAATTCTTTGGAATGCACTTCCCAGGTCAATACGATTAGTCCTCAATCCCCACAATTTTAAGCGTGCCCTGAAAACGCATTTATTCAGACTGGCCTATCGCCTCAACACATTAACCTAATCTATCCCTGTGTGGCACAGCCAAAAGTTTTACCATAACCAAATTCCCTGCATCATGTTCCCACATGCTTTATGCATCCATTAGCCCTCTGTGTCTGTACTGTTACACACTTAACATTATGGCTGGTCCATACAATCAGGGCAACTGTTACCACCCACCTTTCGTGTCTACCTTTCCTCATAGATTGTAAGCTTGCGAGCAGGGCCCTCATTCCTCTTGGTATCTGTTATGACCTATGTGATTATTGTTATGCTGTAATGTCTATTGTCTGTACAAATCCCCTCTGAAATGTAAAGTGCTGCAGAATATGTCGGCGCTACAGAAATAAAATTTATTATTATTATTATTATTACTCCAGTTACATCTTCCCTGTGAGACGCCCCCTCCCTTGGTCATCGGGACCACTCCCCCAATATATGCAGATTGGCGCATAAGACGACACCCGGCATATAAGACGACCCCCGACTTATAAGAAGATTTTCAGGGGTTAAAAGGTCGTCTTATACCCTGGAAAATACAGTATATGTATGTATACTTACTCGCACATGCCAAGGACAGGAAGCAGAAATTGAAGCTGTTTGGTGAATCTGTATGGCTTCTTTTCTTTTCCACCAGTCTCTCCAGATCTCTCTCTCTCTTGGCTTTAGCCTTTATTTCACATTTCAATTGGTCCCTTGCAGATCCCCACTTGGTCTTAATGGATTTCACTGTAGTGGAAGAAAAAACATAACTCAATTTCCCACAAAGTATATCTTGTCATGTGCTGAGTACTTACATATCAATTCTTGTTCCTTAAAATCTGCACGCTGCCAGCGGTTTGGGATGAGGGATTGGGCCACATTCTCCCAGGCCCGCTCTTTCATATCTGTGATAGCTCTCACTCCTGGATTCCCAAATGCAGGGATGATCCTGAAGCAAAAAAGGGGGGAGATCAGCAATAGCATATTTTTGAAAAGCAAACAGCACTGAAATAAAATGACTACTACGCCACCCCTCTTTTGCACTCTCTGCCACCCCTATTTTGTACCCTGTGTCAACTCTCTTTTACACTCTCTGCCACTCCTATTTTACACTCTGCCACTCCTGTTTTGCACCCTCTGTCACCCCTCTTTTGCACTCTGTCACCCGTCTTTTGCACTCTATGCCACCCCTCTTTTGCACTCTTTGCCACCCCTCTTTTACACTCTCTGCCACTCCTATTTTACACTCTGCCACTCCTATTTTACACTCTGCCACTCCTGTTTTGCACCCTGTCACCCCTCTTTTGCACTCTATGCCACCCCTCTTTTGCACTCTTTGCCACCCCTCTTTTACACTCTCTGCCACTCCTATTTTACACTCTGCCACTCCTGTTTTGCACTCTGTCACCCCTCTTTTGCACTCTGCCACCCCTCTTTTGCACTCTTTACCACCCCTCTTTTGCACTCTGCCAACCCTCTTTTGCACTCTCTGCCACCCCTATTTTTCTGTCTTATAACACCCCCTCCCATCTCTGTATGGCCCCCATCACAGCAAATAACAACATTACCGGGAGGCCTCTTCACCCACGGTTCCCCATAATAACCTGGAGCGGAGGGGAGGGGGGGTCTTTTCAGCACCGCTACATACCTGAACGAGAACGATTATTCTCTCCAGGTCCATCTTGTCTCTCTGCAGGCATGGAGTGATAAACTTCACAGTGATAAACAGGAAGTACATGGGAGTGTCCTAGTAAAAATACGGCGTCCGCAAATAATGGTCTTCACGGTGTACCGCAAAATCAACACACTGGGCAAGCTTCCGTTGTTTTTGTGACCCCACTGATTTTCAATGGGGGCCGTGTCCGTAAGCCGTGAAAAATATCGAGCAGGCTCGATATTTTTCGTGGCCGTAAATACGTAAATCTATTGGGGCTGCAAAAACATGGCAAGTGTAAAAGAAGCCTTAAAGTAATAAAAACAATTCTCCCCAAAGATGGATAACCCATCTAACAATTGTTATATGTTTTCACTTGTGGCTGATTTTTTTTTTTTTAGTATCTAGAGGTCATCATGATTGTCCAGGTCAGTATGATTATGGGTCATCATGATTGTCCAAGTGAGTATACCAAACTTGACCAGTTTTGTTTTTATTACTGTACTTTAGTAGTGGAAAAAATTGAAAATGTGTTTAAAAGAAAAAAAGTTGTATTGGGTCACCATTTTCGGAGATTCCTAATATTTAAATTCTTCTGCCAAAGGAGCGATGTGAGGGCTTATTTTTTGCGGGGAAAGCCATTGTTGTTACAGATACCATTTTGGGATAGATATAACCTTTTGATCGCTTCTTACTGCAATTTTTGCAGAATCAGAATTATCAAAATTTTTTTTTTGTTTACAGTATTTACTGATCGGGTTAATTAGTCTTATATCTTGATTGGATTTTTATGGACATGGCAATACCACGTGTGAAATTTGGGGAAAAAGTTTTTGCATTTTTATGTTTTTTAATATGAACATTTTTAAAAAAAAAAACTTTTTTAATTTTTTTTTTAATTGTATTTATTAGTTCCCTTATGCACCCGCGACTGTTAGCGGCAGATCTTGGCTGTGTGTCACAGCTGTTATCTGCGGGTATGGGGCGGGCTCAGCCTGTGATCCCACTCCCGTCTTGCGCTATACATGTACGACGGATGTCGGGAAGGTTAAATGGAACCTGTCAACTTGAAAAGACTCTGTTCTCTCTGCATATTTTCGTTGTGCAAGTTATTGTACTTGTTTAAGTAAATTAATACAATTTTAATACTTTCACACTTCCTTTTGGACTTTCTTTCTTGTAGGTATAACCAATCAGTTGTTAAGTTCTTAATTCTAAAGGTACTGTCACACTTAGCAATGTACCAGCGATCCCGACCAGCGATATGACGCGGTCAGGATCGCTGGTGCATCGCTAAGTGGTCGCTAGTGAGCTGCCACACAGGCAGATCTCACCAGCGACATCGCTGGGGACGGGGGTCGCTACTTACCTGTCACACCAGGCGATCCTGCGTCCTCCCGCCCGGCTCCACGCTCGTCGTCACAGCAGGAAGCGCCGCAGGAAGCAGACGACGAGAAACAGTCCAGCCTGTTCTCGCGCGATCAGCGATAACCAGCGGGGAGCGGGTTGTAGGTAAGTATCACACACAGCGATATCGCTAGCAATATCGCTATAACGTCACAAGTTATAGCGATATTGCTAGCGATATCGCTTAGGCCTCTTTCACACATCAGTTTTTTGCCTTCAGGCGCGATCCGGCTTTTTTTGGAAAAAACGGATCCGGCAAAATGCAATGCCGGATCCGGTTTTTCCCCATTGACTTGCATTAGCGCCGGATCATGCCGGATGGCATTGCGTTTCATCCGTTTTTTGCCGGATCCGGCAACTTGTCTCATTCCGGCGTCTTGAAAAAACGTCTACTGTAACGTTTTTTGTCTCCGGCGAAAAAGCTGGAAGCGCCGGATCCGGCGCTTCCAGCTTTTTGCTACAATGAAAGTCTATGGGCGCCGGAATGCGCCGGATCCAGAAAAAGATGGATCCAGCCACCGGATCCGGTTTTTTTAAGTCTGCGCATGCTCAGATCCAATTGGCCAGCCTCCAGGAACAGAGATGGATCCAGCAAAAAAACGGATCCGTTTCTACAGTTCGCCAAAATTTATGCCGGATCCGTTTTTTCTAAAAAAAGCCGGATCATGCCTGACGGCAAAAAACTGATGTGTGAAAGTAGCCTTAGTGTGACAGGCCCTTAAGAGAGCTGGAAAGTGGGAAAACACCAAAGAAAATGCAATGTATCGCAGATGGATATTTTATTCTGTGTTCTGCGCTCTTTGAATTAAGAACTTAGCAACTGATTGGTCAGCCTTGTCACCTGATATGCTCTGCTGAATCTGATTGGTCAAAAGTCCTTAGCTTCTAACATATCCATAGGCCCTCTTTTACTTTGAGAAAGTCCAAAAGAGGGTCTTTTTGTCCGGTGTCTTTTTGCAGGGGTTGAAAAGTTCTCTGCAGACTGTGATACAGAGGCATACAGAAAAAAAATTGCATATTGCATTGTGGGGAACTGATGCCACCATAGGGCAATACAGAGATAACTATTAAATCTATAGGTGGAAAAATCCTGCACAATGAACGCGGCAAAGTGAAAAGCCTTCGATTTGTAAATAAGTCAATCGTCATCTTGAAATTCACAGATTGTCCACCAGGTGGCGCACCATGCATATGCTATAAGCTGCGAGTAACTCCTCATCTGCAGTCCTGTTGATCCATTTCTTGCGCACGGTGGATTTCTCATATTTGTGCAGATAATGATTTTCTTGTGTAGTTTTCTATTTAACGATCGGTGCCCGTAAATGTTGTTTTATGTCTGGTAACTCTACAATATCAGGGATCTGTGAAAGCATCATGCAATATTTTGCACCCACATTTTTTAAGGGACAACTAATCGTAACAAATGAGGGTAGTATTAAATGTCACTTAAATGGGAAGGAGCCTCTCCGAGAAGCCATAACAAGTACTGCCACTACCCAAAATTGGCCCATCTGATCGTCAGGGGATGGAGGGAGCTATAAATTATTAAAAAGTACAGTAGCTAATGGCTCTGCAAAGTTATGAATTTTTAGCATACGCTTCATTACCTTATTATGGTTCCTTCTCTCCCAAACACTATGCCGCAGTGCTGTTTTACACGGCCTGTTCATTGCTTGTTCAGAAGCTGCTTTCCGCTAAGACCTACTCTGGTTACATTCAGAGTACAGGAATTTCCCCCCCTGTCTGATTGTGAGACTGGAGATCAGAAAAGCTCAGACAGGGAAAGTCTTGTACCCTGTTTGGTAAGAGAACATGGATCTTTGCTGAGCAGCAACTGAAAGCAGCTTTTAAAGGAGCACAAACTGGGCATTGAAACGACACTGCAGCATCGTGATTCCGGGAGAAGGAGGCAAAATAAAGTAATGAAGTATTTTACCAAAATTCATACGTTTGCAGTGCCTTATAAAAAAAAGTTTAGTTACTCTTTAGGAATATTAGTTGTCATCCCAGAGGTCAGTGACTATTAGAGATGTGCAGCCTCGTGCTTCTGTATGGCCACAGATCTCCTCACATTCCAATCATTTACCACGGAGGGCATTCTACTTGGAAGTTACTTTTGCAGCATCTTTAACTGCAACTAAGTAATGACAACCTTGTACATCTTGTGTCTCCACAGCTCTGTGTACGATGACCAACCAAACGCTCACCAAAGGTTCATGGAAAAGCTCGACACCCGGATTCGAAACCATGACCGGGAAATCGAAAAGATGTGCAATTTCCACCATCAAGGCTTTGTAGATGCCATAAATGAGCTCTTAAAAGTTAGGGCTGATGCTGGAAAGCTGAAGGTAAGGAGTCCTCTCCACTGCCCTCAAGGCTTGTTTTTTTGGTTTAGCTTATGGTCTTACCTTCAAGTTTAACCCCTAAAGGCAGTATCGGCTGATTTCACCTGTGACAAGTGATATACACATGCAGCCGTAGCATTATTGCACCATGGCAGTTCTTATCGCTCAGCCCATGCGACGAGGTGTATGTGCATTGGACATGATTATCACATGGACATGAAGGTCTGATAAAAGCTGGATCACACCTTATTTAATACTTCTGTTTTTCAATTGTCCTCGACAAGTCAGATTTGAAGTTCTCAACTCACATGAGAGCTGTATTGATGGCCAGTTTGGGTGTCACCTTTTCCTGGGACAGAAAAAAACTAGTAGTTATTGGCCGTATGGGAAAACGCGCCAGACACATCATTCGGCACAGTTAAAGACAGCCAGATCGTGCAATAGATTATAGCAAGAGATTTACAGTGCCTTGCGAAAGTATTTGGCCCCCTGGAACTTTTCAACCTTTTCCCACATATCATGCTTCAAACATAAAGATACCAAATGTAAATTTTTGGTGAAGAATCAACAACAAGTGGGACACAATTTTGAAGTTGAACAAAATGTATTGGTTATTTTAAATTTTTGTGGAAATTCCAAAACTGAAAAGGTGGGCATGCAATATTATTCGGCCCCTTTATTTTCAATGCAGCAAACTCAATCCAGAAGTTCATTGTGGATCTCTGAATGATCCACTGTTGTCCTAAATGACGATAAATATAATCCACCTGTGTATAATCAAGTCTCCGTATAAATGCACCTGCTCTGTGATAGTCTCAGGGTTCTGTTTGAAGCACAGAGAGCATCATGAAGACCAAGGAACACAACAGGCAGGTCCGTGATACTGTTGTGGAGAAGTTTAAAGCCGGATTTGGATACAAAATGATTTCCAAAACTTTAAACATCCCAAGGAGCACTGTGCAAGCGATCATATTGAAATGGGAGGAGTATCATACCACTGCAAATCTACCAAGACCCGGCCGTCCCTCTAAACTTTCATCTCAAACAAGGAGAAGACTGATCAGAGATGCAGCCAAGAGGCCCATGATCACTCTGGATGAACTGCAGAGATCTACAGCTGAGGTGGGACAGTCTGTCCATAGGACAACAATCAGTCATACACTGCACAAATCTGGCCTTTATGGAAGAGTGGCAAGAAGAAAGCCATCTCTCAAAGATATCCATAAAAAGTGTTGTTTAAAGTTTGCAACAAGCCACCTGGGAGACACACCTAACACGTGGAAGAAGGTGCTCTGGTCAGATGAAACCAAAATCGAACTTTTTGGCAACAGTGCCAAATGATATGTTTGGCGTAAAGGCAACACAGCTCATCACCCTGAACACACCATCCCCACTGTCAAACATGGTGGTGGCAGCATCATAGTTTGGGCCTTGCTTTTCTTCAGCAGGGACAGAGAAGATGGTTAAAATTGATGGGAAGATGGATGGAGCCAAATACAGGACCATTCTTGAAGAAAACCCATTGGACTCTGCAAAAGACCTGAGACTGGGACGGAGATTTGTCTTCCAACAAGACAATGATCCCAAACATGAAACAAAATCTACAATGGAATGGTTCACAAATAAACATATCCAGGTGTTAGAATGGCCAAGTCAAAGTCCAGACTGGAATCCAATCGAGAATCTGTGGAAAGAGCTGAAAACTGCTGTTCACAAACGATCTCCATCAAACCTCACTGAGCTCGAGCTGTTTGCGAAGGAAGCATGGGCATGAATTTCAGTGTCTCGATGTACAAAACTGATAGAGACTTACCCCAAGCGACTTGCAGCTGTAATCGCAACAAAGTATTAAGTTAAAGGGGCCGAGTAATATTGCATGCCCCACTTTTAAAATAACAAATAAATTTTGTTCAACTTCACAATTGTGTTCCACTTGTTGTTGATTCTTTACCAAAAATGTACATTTGGTATCTTTATGTTTGAAGCATGATATGTGGGAAAAGGTTGAAAAGTTCAGGGGGCCGAATACTGTCGCAAGGCACGGTATCTCACTTCAGGGCTGGATTCACGGCTACATTTCTTAGAAGTGCTATATGATGTCCTCCATGCTTCTGAGCATGTACAACACAGCGAGAGGAGAGCCGGAGACCCTCTGAATTGTGTATGGCAGACATCACAGCTGCTAGTCTCTTCTTACTAGGTAGAAAAGAAGTGGAAATTAGAGATACACTGGATATGACTGGTACATTTGGTGAAATCCTCAATCATGGATCTGGTGAAGGCATTTCAGGGGCAGAGGTGAGGAAGACTGGTCTAGCCTACAAGAAGATATCTAGTGGCAGCTTCCGTCTCAGACTGGAAAGCCGAAACATACAAGTGTTACATTGGGGATCCTGCATTTAATATTCCTGGATATTTGGCTAAGAATCGCACTAATTAAACAGCGAACATTTGCGTGTCAGTTTATTGGCAGCAAATCCTGCAGGACTTAGTGTAAGCGGCTCCAAGCAAATCTCTGGTATAGGTTATGCACTGTTTATGGACAAATGCAGTCTGAATGAATTGTAAGAAATATTATTAGGCCGGAAGGAAATATCCATGTGTAAACAAAAAAATAAACGTTTTCCCAGGGGACTTGGTTTGGAAAAATAGCAAACTCAGCCTTACTCACCTACCTGCAGTGTCGGACTGGGATGGAAAGGGCCCACCAGTAACATCAACTCCAGGGGCCCCACTTTTAAGCTACATGCAAATATGACTTTATCCTCATTCATAAAATTAATAGCAATAAATTGGATTGATTGATAGATTAATAAGATGCTGAATATGAGGAATCAAGTGTATTGTGACAAGTACTGCTCATATAAGAGGGTGGTGGCCCACCGGAGGATTCTCCTGTCCTGCTGTGGGCCAGTCCAAGCCTGCCTACCATTGCCCACCTGGCTCCAACTAAGGCCACTCCATGGTTTGATCAGAGACTGGAAGCGGTGATGTCAGCGTTCAACAACTTGCAGCCTATGATTGAATGCAGCGGAATAGTCACTTTGAGTAGTCATGTGCTAAAACTAATGCTGAAATGTAGTTTTTTTTCTGTGAGATCTCAGTCAAGGAAATCATGTCACAGAAATGGATGTGACCTGTCAGTCGGACCAAGGAGGCAGGCAACAGGCGTGGATTAGGGAGGAAGGACATGAGAGCTGCAAGTGCAGTCTCCCACCCCGAAGCACTTGCAGCTCATTTGCTTACAATATCAATATTGTATTTCTCCAAAACGGCAAAACCGAATTTGACAATCTAGGCATGGATTTAATTGGGATGAAATCCCCTGTATATACTGTACATACCATTAGTTTTAAGTGTAAAATCCTTATGACCGGTTCCCTTTAACCCTGGGTTTACACTGCACGATCTGCGACTGAAAAGACCGCTGATCGGTTTATTTACCTTTCAGCTGTCTTTTAATAGCCTGTTTAGACAAGCCAGCCACTTTTACAATGTGCACATAGTGATCAGTAATAGTACTGTGCACATAAAGTTTCACTGTTTTCCTCGGCAGCACAGGTCCTGTTTACCCAGGGCAGTGCGCTGCCAAGAACAATGATTTTTAAGCTAGCTTAAAACCACATCACCCGATGAATGAGTGTGTTGTATGAGGCAGCCTGTTTACATTGGTTGATTATCAGAAGGTGACCAATCCTAGGAACGCTCATTCATGATAATCGCAAATCTAATATATACTTACTTCATAATGTCTTCACATCCTATTCCATCAAGATGTGTCCAGATCCCATAATTCAAAGCGGTGGAAGTTCACCGACCGCCATATTGGGACACCCAGCGGAACACTGTCGCACCACACGCACACACTGTATACGCCGTCCGCCCCCCACACACACTGTATATGCCGTATGCACCACACACACACATGCTGTATACACCGAACACAGCCTCTTGCGCGGTATCACCAGCAGAACACTGTTGCGAACACGCAGTGAATCATTCGGCTGATCCCAGTGGCAGATGCGCTATGTGTCTACAGTCAGAGGAAGCCGGTCACATTAAAGGGGTTTTCTCTTGAACGAAAGTGTACGGAGCATACCAAAAGCAGGGGACTCCGACCGCTGACGTACTATCCCATCAGCGGTCGGATTCCCCTGCTTTGAGGTGGGCTCTGTCGGTGACATGTGCCCGCAATAGACACGAGCGGAATCATGATCCGCCCGTGCCTATTAACTAGTTAAATCCAGCTGACGGCGGGCATTAAACTACCGCTTCCGGCCGCCAGGCCGGAAGTGAGTGCATCGCCGACCCCCATCACGTGATCGGGGGTCGGCGACGCGTTGCCTTGACAACTAGAGGTTTCATAGAGACCTCTATGGTTGTTGCAGGCACATTGCTATGAGCGCCACCCGGTGGTCGGCGCTCATAGCAATTCAGTAAATCTGCTACATATGGGCAATCTGCTCATCGCCCATATGTAGCAGAGCCGATCAAGTATGGCATGCTTCTAGCCTCCCATGGAGGCTATTGAAGCATGCCAAAAGTAAAAAGAAAAGTGTTTAAATATTAAAAAAAGATAAAAAAAAAAAAAAACCCTAAAGTTCAAATCACCCCCCTTTCGCCCCAATCAAAATAGAACAATTAAAAAAAAAAATCACACATGAACATATTTGGTATCACCGCGTTCAGAATCGCCCGATCTATCAATAAAAAAAGGATTAACCTGATCGCTAAATGGCGTAGCAAGAAAAAAATTCAAGACTTCAGAATTACGTTTTTTTGGTCACCGCGACATTGCATTAAAATGCAATAACGGGCGATCAAAAGAACGTATTTGCACAAAAGTGGTACTTTTAAAATGTCAGACCAGCACGCAAAAAATAAGCCCTCTCCCAACTCGAGATACTGAAAAATAGAGACGCTACGGGTATCGGAAAATGGGGCTTCTTTTTTTTTTTTTTAGCAAATTTTGGAATTTTTTTTCACCACTTGGATAAAAGAGAACCTAGACATATTTGGTGTCTATGAACTTGTAATGACCTGGAGAATCATAATGGCAGGTCAGTTTTAGCAGTTAGTGAACGTATCAAAAAGCAAGTGTGGGATTGCAATTTTTTTGCAATTTCACCGCACTTGGAATATTTTTCCCGTTTTCGAGTACAAGTCATGCTAAAACCAATGATGTCGTTCAAAAGTACAACTCGTCCCGCAAAAAATAAGCCCTCACATAGCCATATTGACGGAAAATTAAAAAAGTTATGGCTCTGGAAAGAAGGGGAGCGAACAACGAAAAATCTAAAAAAAGCTCCATAAAGTCAGTATTGTCTTTTCCTTCCTCCCCTACCCAGGAGATGTGGTATGTTCTGTACACGGTCAGACACAGACAATTTATAAAATGAACTTTCGTTCGTGGGAAAACACATTTAAAAAGCAAATATTAACGCCAATAAGGCTCCTCCTAAAAAGTACGCCAATGAAAGGAAAGCAGCAAAGGCACAACGTCAAAGACAACAACGGGCAAATGAGACTCTTGAAGTGCAGATGGGAGAAGTCAGCACATGGGGAAAGAGAGAGTGAATAGGTGGGTGAGCACATGGGGGGAGAGATTCTCAATGCTGCAAAGCCTGCCCCCATCGTGACATTACTGCCCTCCTGATGCGATAGCATCGGGCCTCCAGCTAGTTAAAGAATAACCATCGTTGTAATGCTTTTTTTTCTTCCCCCATAAGTAGTTCATATGAAAATTAGAAACTTTCTAATATATTTTATCAGATAAATCTAATTCTTTTTTCTCCTGAGCTGATGATTAATTTCCAAAGTTTTCAATTCACATGTAAAATTTTCAGTGACTTGGGTAAATTTTCTCTGCTCTCATGCCTCAACATGAGTAGTCTCAATCTGTGTCCATTAATACTGTGATCCTCATTAGCTCACTGTCTTCTTCACATTGCCAAAACCATACCGCGTTCATAGTATGTACGTGCACTTGACTCCTACGTCATTGGCACCTGGACAGCTATAGCTAATAAGTCTTTTCCGCACTTTCTCGGAAAGTCGCTTTGTGTTGCAGGTGCACCGACGCGCTTTAGAGGGGTTTTATGCCAAACACACAAAAACATTCTTTCAACTTTTAATTCCTCTCCAGCAACTCCTGCCAAAAATTACCCTTGTACCCCCTTTGGGATGGAGCTAGAATTTTCAATTACGTGTGGGATATCACTATTAATTGTTCTTTGCGTTTAGCTTTGGGAAGATTACGCTTCATTTTGGAGAGAAGTGTCAAGGTTTTAGGCAGAGGTCACACTGTACCAACCCCTTTTAGCTCCCTTTACACTTCTGCCGAGTGAAATCTGCACAGCAGACAGGTCGAGCACAGTTCAGCCGAGCTTTTTTTTACAATTCGGAAGACCATTATATAAATGATATTCAGATAACAGGGGACAAAACGCGGCATCAATGAGGTCATTGAACATCTTTGTTGCGAAATTAATGAGATTTTCAATCAAGCCCAATGTGCTTCCTTATTATGATGACCTAATGAGTCTGCTCAATATGTGGGAAAATAGGAGGTCGCGCTCTTCCTGCACCTGCGGCATGGAAAAATCTTGCTGGGGTTTGTAGATTTCCACTTTTGATGTGAATCAACCACCCAGTGTTTGCATTCAGCAAAGTATGAATGTTTAATTACAAGAGAAATGCCATTGCCATCTCCTGCGGACAATGAATGGAGCATAGACCTCATTGAGGTTATCAAAAAGGGACCAGTGGCCAATTGGGTCAATGATTTGAATTGTTTGACAGACCCGGAGGAACAAATAGAGTTCAAAAATCCCAAGTAAATTTGAGAAGTTTGCCACAGAATCTGTTAGTACCAACTGCCATAAGTAATTAAAGTTAACAAAAGCTCGTTGTGATCGAAAGTTCAAGTTCAAACTGTAGAGTTAATTTGAATTTGCCCGGTTTTGTTCGAAGCCTCTCATGAATCATGATCTGATTACAAGGGTGAGCAGTTACATTAGGGCACTATTTTGCTTATTCCTTAATAACAAAAGGCAAAATCATGTCTTTAAGGTCCAAGTTACTGATACCAACCGAAGATTTCAAGAAGCGGGGAAGGAGGTAAGAGAAAAAGACTTGGGAACAAAACTATTTTTCAAATTTTTCAAACGAAGTAAAAAATTTTGCCAAAATTGGATCAATTTCTTTCATTTTAAAAAGGTCATTGCTAAGACGGAGGAGACCATTCGGTGCAGGACACAACAAAGAAATATTGCAACCGTAGTTGACAAATTACAACTGTGCCTTCCGGGTGAGTTTTTTTTAATTAAAAATTTTGCTACTTGATTTTAGTCTTTTCTCGCTTACCAGTGAGCTTTGCTATAATTTGACAGATGGTTTTGCGTGAGTGAAATTCTGTTGTATTTACCGTGACCCTTTTTTTTTTTTTTTTTGATAAATTTTTGGAATCTGCTTCAATCACTAAAATAGTACTTTGTTGTGAGTCCCGATCCCAGGGTTCATCTCAGTCAGTCCTCTTTGGCTCGGTTGGCTGACTGAAGCTGGCCATTGACATAAAATAATTGTTGGCTGGAAGAGCTTTTGACCAACAATTATAGTCAATTACGACAATTTCCCTCCTTGCTTGTTTGCCTTGGCCGAACGCACATGTTGACGTTATAGAGTGCGGTCAGATAAGTGGCTGCCAGATGCCTTTGTCACCATCTATGTTGTGAGAAACAGTAAGAAGGGGTGATAAGTGCTGCTGGGGTCTGGCAGCGGTGTGTTCTCCCCTCCCTGTTAATAAACAAGCATGGCCAATCTGCATGTATTCGGGACAATCAGGAGAAATAGCTAAATCTAGGTCATGTGTATGGCCGTCTTAAAGGGGGCAGTCCGCCAAGAAAAAAAAAAGTTCTTGAAATGAGTAGATAATTGGCTAATCCCTTTCACTTTTTTTTCTATTATTATTTTGGAAATTTCCCACTTCGCGGCACTCGCTCCCGTGAATGAGGCGGGACAGCAGCCTCTATAAATTTTGCTGGCATGGCTCTCTTTCCTCGTAGTTCTCTGTTCCATATTCTTGCTAACACGCACAGAGCTGCATTCCTCGCTCACCCAGATCAGTGCGTTTGGTGTCCGGCTACTACAAAGGCCCAGTTTACCTAAACTGTGGCACGTAGCATCCGCGATATTGCAGTACAAGGGCGCACATGAAAGAAGCCAGGCCTGTCGATACCATGTGAACTGTGACGTGTCATTCAAGAAAGGGGAACGATTGGAGAGAGCGCAGTGGCTGTCAGGACCATTAACTTAGCACAGCCGAACTAGCGAATTCAGCGTGATATCCAAAGGGCTGTATTGGAAAATGCAATATTAGTAAGCCCTTTATCTTTTGATCTTAGATCTTTATTTTTTTTTTTTTTGTCTGCCTTGAATCCTCTTTAATGTTAAGGCAAGCCGATAATGAAAGAAGAAAAATCCAACACGGCAGATCTACTTTTGAACGATTATTTGTGGCACAGAATTGTGCCGAATCTCTGAATTGGCCTTTACATCTTTTTGAAAGCTATAGGAATGTCTTTGTGGATTTGGGGTGATAAAGTACGTGATAAAGTAATAAATTATTTTTCATTACCTGTAAGTCACTGGGCGCGTTTCGATCTCTCGAGTCAACACGCAGTCCCGTTATAACGGTTCAGTTCACGTTCGTTGACAGGCGTTGGCTTCTTTTGAGCGCTGTGCAGTCGCCATGTGGCACTGAAGCTCTCTTGTAATGCCAAATTACTTATTATATTGCCCATTATATAGAAGGTATAAAACAGCCAGGACAGCATAAGAGTCTGTGTAAGCAGCCGACCGGCGGCACTAAACAACCGTCAATCATCTACTTGTTTGCTGATCGGCAGTCATTTAATATCCTGTTTACACAGGCGGACGACGCTTCAGATGCACAGTGAACCATCTCGAATAGATGGCTTAGTGTGTATAGGCTGTCAGTGTTTACAAAGAAGGATGCGCTGCCGAGAACGATGCAGCACAGATCGTTTCACCCAGCGAATCGTAAAACAAGCGTTCTTGATAATTATGGAGTGTATATGCACCTTAAGATGAAGCTTTATGTATGGTGCTAATGGGTGAAATTTGCAATTTATGCTGAAGACTTCAGAGATGGATTACTACAGCACAAGTTTACTACAAGTCCTGCATCTCTCGGGGCAGAGCAGGCTTTCTCATATGTTAATTTAAGGGAACTTATCAGGTCAAATAACGCCATTAACCTGCAGACATCGGGTTAATATGCAAGTGTATAGCATTAGACAGGCGCCCGCCTGCTGTATTAAAAATAAGGACTCGGGAGATAATGAACCTTATTTCTCCCGGGAGCTGCCGGCTTTCAGTTATGCAGGCGTGCCAGCACAGCTACAGTTATCACTCACTATAATGTAAGCCGCAGCTGTAAGCACGCCCTGGCACTTTGACTACCAGTTGGCTCTGCACAGGTGCCTTGCAGAGCCGGCTGTCAGTCAGTGCCGGGGTGTTTACAGCCATCACTCACAGTATAGAGAGAGATGTCTGTAGTAGTGCTGAAAGTCGGTAGCTCTCAGAAGAAAATGGACTGTATATCTCCCGTCGCCGGCTTTCAGTTATGCAGGTGTGTCAGCACATTCAGTGCTGTGGCTGTGCACCATCTTAATGCTTTTAACCTGAAGACTTAACCTTTCTCTGCAGGTTAATAGCATTATCTGACCTGACAGGTTGCCTTTATGAGACAAAAATCTGAGCTTTACTAGTAAGTGAGTACTGGAAATGACACTTCATCACAGGACCTAGCTAATATCTTATCTCTTCCTCTCTATGAATAGATGCTCAAGAGCTGTCACAAGGTCTAAAGGGAACATGTCAGGAGATTCATGCTGCCTGAACCACGGGCAACATGAATCAGAGCCTGGCTGTGCGATTGACACCAGGTATATTTTAAAGGCCTGACTAGTCCGATGACATCCCCGGCCGGCTTCTCTCCTCCCTGGTCCAGTTGAGCAGTATGAATCTAATGACAGATTCCCTTTAATGCTGATAAGGCTATAGGATTGTGTGTTACATAAAATTTAAAAAAGTAAATGTTACCTAAATAAACAGTATTCCTGATGGACTAAACTTTTATACAGGAGCTGAACTTCTGGCAAGAACTTTAGATATCACTTATGCTGCTTGATCGTAGAGATTCTGTGTTGTATAATATGATGTATTGGGAGGTAATCTGGTTGGGCATTTGGAGGGTCATTTACATTTTGACTATGCTGTATTCCTACAATACATAGTACCATTACTATTACTACTATTATTATTATATTACTATAATATATCAATTTTTTCTCAATCTTTATTAAAGTCGTAGATATTTAATTATTATTATTTTTGTAATTGTTTCTCTTTTCCATCTCTTCAGCCTTAGAAATGTACAGCAAACTAAAGGAACAAATGAGCGGAAAAAGGTAATCTCAATTCCAATATGTAAGCCTTTAGGGTTGTCCATCTTTGGGGGCAATTTTTTTTTTGTACGTAAATAAATTCATATAATTGGGGCTAAATATAAGTTGTACACAACTGTAAAAATGATTTTTAGCCACAATTATATTAATTTAAGCAAAAAAAAATTAAAATGTAATTAAAAATTTTGCATTGTTTGATTTTTTTTTTTTACTTACTCTTTTGAAGAAATTTATTAAGGCTTTTATTTATTTATTTTACTTATATAGCGCCATTAATTCCACAGCTCTTTACAGACATCATCACTGTGCTCAATTGGGCTCACAATCTAATTTCCCTATCAGTATGTCTTTGGAATGTGGGAGGAAACTGGAGAGCCCAGAGGAAACCCACGCAAACACGGGGAGAACATACAAACTCCTTGCAGATGTTGTCCTTGGTGGGATTTGAACCCAGGACCCCAGGGCTGGAAGGCTGCACTGCTAACTAGAGTTGAGCGAACCTTTTAAGGTTCTGATCAGCTGGGATCAGCGAACTTCTCGATGTTCACAAAACTTATCCGAACCCCATTGAATTCAATGGGAGACAACACCTTCAGAGGGGCCCAAAAGCTACCAAAACAGCTCAAATTAGGAATAGATACCAGGACAAGTATGGACCATGCGAGTGCAGTCCAATTTTTACACACCGATGTCCTCAAAAACCCAACATCTCATCTCCCGTATACAGTAAAATCACAGTGTGACCCGACAAAATAGAAAAGATATATACAAATAGAATAGATTATTATAAAGATGTCAGTCACATATATGATTAGTAAAGTGTGTGCAGCTTACTGTGCCTGTAATTTATTACTAAATAAAACATTTTCTGGAAAAAATGCCATGGGATCCCCCAAAATTTTCATAAACGGCAGAGGGGGAGCGGACAGCTGGGGTCAAATGGTTATAATTTGGGAAGGGGATAATACCCATGGAGCTTCCCAGGCTATTAATATCAGCTCACGGTTGTATACTAAGCCTTTCCTGGTTATTAAAATGGGGAATCCCCCCAAAAAAATGATGTAGGGTCCCCCTATAATTAATAACCATCAAAGGCTAGGCAGACAGCTGTGGGCTGATATTAATAGCGTAGGAAGGGGCCATAGATATTTGCCCTGTCCCAGACTAAAAACATCAGCTCTCAGCCGCCCCAGAAATGGGGCATTCGTAAGATGCGCCAAATCTGGCACTTAGCCTCGCTCTTCCCACTTGCCCTGGTGCGGTAGCAAGTGGGGTGATAGTTGCGGTGGTTAATGTCACCTTTGTATTGTCAGGTGACATCAAGCCCAGAGGTTAGTAATGGAGAAGCGTCAATAAGACGCCCCCATCACTAACCCCATAGTCATATTATATACCAAAACCCACACCTTTATTCCTTTAGTCCTTTAATTGAACAAATGACACAGACTCCTTTATTAACTCTAAATTAAACCATTTTCACGTTATTGCCCATTCCACTGAAGCCAATGTCCCCCGTAACAGAATTAAAATAATAAAACAATATTCTTCACCTGTCCGAAGTGAAGAGATAATCCATAATGTCCCACGACAATCACTGATGCGACTGCTCTCAAGGACAGCTCCTGCAGTGTGAAGCGCTGGTGTTTCTCATGCTGTCACTGGAAGTCAGCAAAAACGCACCTTGTGTACACAGCCTTACACTCACAAAATGGCTCCAAAAGCCACATGTCCACTATTTATATGGAGATTAACCTGTGACTTCGGCAGCCAATGACACAAGCCCTTGTGCTTGGATATTGTGTATAGTTTCTTTGCTCTGATTGGCTACCGGAATCTCCACACATTAATAAAAAAATAAATTAAAAAAAAAAATAATAATAATAAGAGTCCCCCCGCTCATTATACTCCACCACTATCTAGACAAAGTCCTAACAAAAGCATTAGCAGGAATCGAACTTTGCCGATGTTGAGGAAAATGCTTGTTAAAGGGAATCTGTCATCCCATTTTTCGACTATGAGCTGCCGGCACCACCATCAGGGGCTTATCTACAGCATTCTGTAATGCTGTAGATAATCCCCCGATGTAACTTGAAAGATAAGAAAAAAGAGTTAGATTATACTCTCCCTGGCGTTTGGTCCGGTCCGATGGGTGTCGCCGTCCGGTGCGGCGCCTCCCATCTTCTAATGGTGACATCATCTTCTTTGCTGCCTGTCATGGCTCCTGCGCAGGCGCACTGCTCTACCCTGTTGAGGGCAGAGCAGAGTCCTGCAGTATGCAGGCGCCGGGAGAGGTCCAGCGCCTGCGCACTGCAGTATTCTGCTCTGCCCTCAACAGGGCAGAGCAGTGCGCCTACGTGGGAGCCATGACAGGCAGCGAAGAAGAGGACGTCACCGTTAGAAGATGGGAGGCTCCGGACCGCAACACCCATCATACCAAGACCGGACCGCCCGCCCCGGTGAGTATAATATAACTCCTTTTTCTTCTCTTTCAGGTTACATCGGGGGCTTATCTACAGCATTACAGAAAGCTGTAGATAAGCCCCTGATGGCGGTGCCGACAGCTCATAGACCAAAAATGGGGTGACAGATTCCTTTTAAACCAAACACGATTCTGAATGTGCTATGCTCGTGCCGAATTTGAAATTGGCAAACGTTCTCCAGATAAGTTAGCTCATGTTCTCTACTGCTAACCACTGAGCCACCATGCTGAATATACAACAGTTTTGATGTAAAACACCTTAATAAGTCGCAATATTTTTGGGCAGCAGCGATCTGTAAGCATTAGTTACATGAATTCCGCTATTGATAAATACTTAAAAACGTGAGGTTCTTAGTGCACATTTTGATAAAAGTAATGAAGCCCATCGACCAGGATGATAAATGCACATGGTAGGTGGAGACCTTCTTCGAGTTTTGCATGTGGATCCTAGAATTTCCAGATACGCCTCTGTATATCATTGACGTCGCTACTGTAATGTCCCTGATAAGGGCCAGAGAGTTTGCCATTCTCCTTCCCCTGAGTAGCCGAGCCCTTGATAGAAGACTGGCCCTAAGCCATGCACATTTCCTCTCTCCTCCCATATATCTGATTGTGACAGGGAACAGATGCTGCATATAAATAGCGCAATTTGTCAAAAGTGTAATGAAGGCTTCAGGAAAACAATTTTTTAGTTAAACAGCATGAAATGTAATGAAAATATAATCATAGGAGAGAGAATATTATCCCTTAATTTTTTTTACCATCTAAAACAATTTAAGGAGCGACAATAAATGGGATCCTTGGGGAGCGCGGCTGGAAGAGAGGACTAATGATCGCTTCCTAGTTCATTAATATCTACTTAATCTATCATAACACATTAGAAATGAATTTACCAGCCAGACTCTTGACCTTGAATGTGTCCTCTACAGATGCAGACACCGGCAGTATTTCTCCCACGTACCCATTTATATCACTTCTCGGCACCTTCCAGGTCTTGTTTATGTCACTTCAGTATTGTAGCTAATATATATTGACGGGGATTAGCCCACGATTAGCATTTTTCACCTCTACACATGTATGTTTGGTAGGGGTCTAACCGCTGGGACCCCACTAATTCATGGAGGTCCCATGTTCCCTGTGTGAATAGAGCATAGTAGTGTATTCACGGTCTATGGGAACGGTGGTTGGGCATGCAGAGATGAGAGATGGTGGTCCAGCTGGACCATTGCTGACACTCATTTAGGCTCTGTTCACATTATATTGTGAGCTTTTCATCACAGGTATACATCGGGAGGAGACCACAATATTAGCATACAGGGACATATATGTCGCCGTGCAGATCTCTCCTTCTGTATAGCAAAACCCTCAGAGCACAGGTTCCATGTAATGCTTCTGTATATACTCATCAGTCCCTCTGTCTGATCACAATACACATCCATCCACCGGCCTTCCTGTGCTGATACCATACTTACAAAAGGGAAGAAAGCGAGGAGAGGATGCAGCCTACATATGCAAGCCACTGTAATTTTGGAGATATGGTACTTATGGCTGGGGTCAGGCATGTGTTTAGCAGATTAGGACACCCGCCAAGCTCTGGTGCCCTGTCTGACACAGGAAGCTTTAGTAATAGGACAGAAATTACCACATATGAGCAGTTACTATATACAGTGGGTACGGAAAGTATTCAGACCCCTTTAAATTTGTCACTCTTTGTTTCATTGCAGCCATTTGGTAAATTCAAAAAAGTTCACTTTTTTCTCATTAGTGTACACTCTGCACCCCATCTTGACTGAAAAAAAAACAGAAATGTAGAAATTTTTGCAAATTTATTAATAAAGAAAAACTGAAATATCATATGGTCATAAGTATTCAGACCCTTTGCTCAGACATATTTAAGTCACATGCTGTCCATTTCCTTGTGATCCTCCTTGAGATGGTTCTACTCCTTCATTGGTGTCCAGCTGTGTTTAATTACACTGATAGGACTTGACTTGTAAAGGCGCACACCTGTCTATATAAGACCTCACAGCTCACAGTGCATGTCACACCAAATGAGAATCATGAGGCCAAAGAACTGGCCAAGGAGCTCAGAGACAGAATTGTGGCAAGGCACAGAACTGGCCAAGGCTACAAAAGAATTTCTGCAGTACTCAAGGTTCCTAAGAGCATAGTGGCCGCCATAGTCCTTAAATGGAAGAAGTTTGGGACCAACAGAAGTCTTCCTAGACCTGGCCATCCAGCCAAACTGAGCAATCGTGGAAGAAGAGCCTTGGTGAGAGAGGTAAAGAAGAACTCCAAGATCACTGTGGCTGAGCTCCACAGATGCAGTAGGCAGATGGGAGAAAGTTCCACAAAGTCAACTATCACTGCAGCCCTCCACCAGTCAGGTCTTTATGTCAGATTGGCCTGACGGAAGCCTCTCCTCAGTGCCAGACATATGAAAGCCCACATAGAGTTTGCTAAAAAACACATGAAGGACTCCCAGACTATGAGAAATAAGATTCTCTGGTCTGATGAGATGAAGATAGACCTTTTTGGTGATAATTCTAAGCGGTATGTGTGGAGAAAACGAGGCACTGCTCATCACCTGCCCAATACAATCCCCACAGTGAAACATGGAGGTGGCAGCATCATGCTATGGGGGTGTTTTTCAGCTGTAGGGACAGGACGACTGGTTGCAATTGAAGGAAACATGAATGCGGAGAAGTACAGAGATATCCTGGATAAAAACCTCTTCCAGAGTGCTCTGGACCTGATACTTGGCCGAAGGTTCACCTTCCAACAAGATAATGACCCTAAACAAACAGCTAAAATAACAAAGGAGTGGCTTCCGAACAATTCTGTGACCATTCTTGACTGGCCCAGCCAGAGACCTGACCTAAACCCAATTGAGCATCTCTGGAGAGACCTGAAAATGGCTGTCCACCAACATTCACCATCCAACCTGACGGAACTGGAGAGGATCTGCAAGGAAGAATGGCAGAGGATCCCCAAATCCAGGTGTGGAAAACTTGTTTCATCATTCCCAAGAAGACTCATGGCTGTACTAGTTCAAGAGGTGCATCTACTCAATACTGAGCAAAGGGTCTGAATACTTATGACCATGTGATATCTCAGTTTTTCTTTTTTAATAAATTTGCAAAAATTTCTACATTTCTTTTTTTTGTCAGTCAAGATGGGGGCAGAGTGTACATTAATGAGAAAAAAATTAACTTTTTTTGAATTTACCAAATAGCTGCAATGAAACAAAGAGTGAAAAATTTAAAGGGGTCTGAAAACTTTCCACACCCACTGTATGGGCAGTTACCACATATAGGGACATTTATCATATAGGGACAGTTACCAGATATGGACATGTTCCATATTTGAACAGTTACCAGATATGGACAGTTACCAGATATGGACAGTTATGTCACTTTAGCCTCCTTGGGGAATAAACTATGTATTCTCTCATCTGAGGGAATTGGGCCCAGTATGCATATCACATTCTGATCAAACCCTGAACAGTGTGTGATCACGGTGTGCTCCGATTCTCTGGGATGTGGAGAAGATGGAAGAAAAAAATTCTACATCTTCTCCATTCTGTCAGCCTGTGGAAATTGGACTGCACTCGGATAATATCTGAGTGCAGTCTGATGTTTTTCATGGACTCAGTGACTTGACTTCCGTCAGATCAAACTTGCAGCAATTTTTTTCCTTGGACTGACATTTGCACAATGCCATAGCATATTGGTCCAAGTACGATCCAATGTTTTGACGTATTGCATTGAGACAAAAATGGCGCTCATCTGATCTGCCCTAAGGATGAGCCACTGGCTGGTTAACCACTTCAAGAAAAAACTCAAGCGAGAAGACAAAAAGCTATCCTGCTCCTCCCCATGTAGAGCGCTACATGCATTTATTAAAAACAAGGAACATTGAAAAAAAATAATTAATCGATGAGTAATTTCAATGGAAAACTCCAGTTTCTACAAAACTTTCCGTTTCGCTGTTTTTTTCATTTGAAATTTGCTATACAGTAGATCAAATGAGCCAGAGTATAAGATGTCGATGTGTTTTTGCCGAAAAATTATTAAAAAAATATATATATTTGCGTTTTAGCTGAAAGAAAAAAAAAAGGAAAATAAATGTATTGGATGTTAGCGAGGAATTTATATATCTCCAAAGGCTACACAATGTACGACAGTGATTAATTGTATTAAATGTCAAATGCGAGCGATACAACATAAATCTTGACCTGCAAATGACCTACAAATTAAAAAAGACTCAAAGCCTCCATCCCAGCAGATGTTGAAAGGGCAAGGCCTTGAGCTGGAGAGATATATATAATTAGCAAGGGGCTCAAGAATGGGTTTAAGTTGGATTATGCTAATTCTGATTTCAGTAACAGCATTGAGGAAACCTTCCAGATGAGCCAACAGTGTTGTGATAAGCTGATTTGTATAATTTGAATAAAACCGTTTATATGATTTTAATGCCGTTATGGAATTATCTCCCGAGAGGTCACGCCATGTAGAGCCGCTCTTTTGAAAATTGGATGAAAGAGTCTCGAAACTCATCTGTGGCATTCTAATTTACGGCTTTACGCCGACCTACAGATTCACACGTTCGCTGACCACGTTATTTATTTTAACGTCTTGCCAGTTTGATCCTATTAACCGCAACCGCTGCTCCGTGCCCAAGAAAATAGCATTTGCATTGAAATATTTGTGTTTTCTTTTCATTTTCTTTTATTTTTTTTTATTAGCTTTTGGTTTTTCATTTTACTTATGTTTGAATAACCCAGGGACGAGCGTACGGTTTATACTAAAACTTGGGGATTTTCTAACTTTTAGAGGATTTACAATAAAGTATGATGGGCTTTTCATAGCGTAGACTAGTCGTGACCCAATAGTGGCTTGTGATCTACAGGTAGACCCTATAGTGTGTCCCGTAGGTTGCGATCATAGGCAAATGGCGCCCGTTGACTTCTTAAAGGGGTTATCCTGGCTTTGGGGTTCAAGTCTGTAATCACTCTATGTGATTGCAGACTTGTCAATCTTCAGGATTCTCAAGTGCCGGTGCAGCCAAGCACGTGACTGCTAGTATGTAATTTGCCTACCTGCAGTCATATGCCGACTAGACTTGCACGGCTTGGCTCACTACACGTGAATTGAGTGAGGCTGGACACACCTAGTCAGAATGTGGTCGGAAGTATGCAAACAGTCACATGATCGCCTGCTCCCGGCCACGGCATTGGGGAATCCTGATAGTACACACTGTACACGCAAGTCTGCAGTCATATAGAGTGACTGCAGACTTGAACCCCAAGCGTGGAAAAGCACTTTAAAGGGGTTATCCACTTCTATTATGTTTGACATATGATAAGGATATCAGATCTATGGGGGTGAAATAGTTGGCACTCCCACATATTAGCGGTGTCGGATTTTATCCATTGTGGAGTGGAACAGCACAGCTCCATCGACTGTATAGTGGCTGAAGTGGGGTACTGCAAATCTACCCCAATTCAGTCAGATACGGGCAAATGTGCAATACCCGTCTGTGGTCACAATCAGTTGACCGAGCTGTGAAGTGTAACTCCGCAACTGATAACAGAAGAACAGCTGATGGGTGGGATTGTCGGCTGTTGCAACCCCATCAATCTGATATTGATGATCTATCCAAAGGATAAACCATCAGTATAAAGGTACCAGACAACTCCATTAAAGTGAGAAACTAGTGCCTTTATTGGTTTGTGTTGTGTGAGGTTCACGATCTTGGAGAAGAGCAGCAGCTAAGTCCTATATGAAGAAGACCTAGATGGGATAAGCACTGGATTAACGTTGGTCAAGCCCACCAACCATGTGATGTGTATGGTTAGTTGCGGACTTACCCGCTAACAATGTCTGGTAGGAAAGGATGGGGCTGTTGGATTTAAATATGCTCTATCCTTCTGTTCTCAGGGAGATGAGCCACCACGATTAAGAACACCTGCACTTTGTAGTGACATAACGTACAGGGCTATCATGAGAATTTGCACTTTCCTTGCATTTTTAGTAGAGACCCATCCACTGGAACCCCCAGTAATTCTGAGAATGGGGCTCTGAAATGCTCCATTAGAATGAATAGGTGGCTCCGCATGCTTCCTAATTTTCCGTTCATTGTCCATGAGGCTGCCGGAGGTGTCCAAATCCTCCAATCATCCATCTCCGACAGTTCCATAGGCAGTGAATGTAATCTATTGGCCTGGCAGGTTTTAGATTGGGTAAGTCTGACTCTTGAGGCCTCCTCTGATGACCGGCATGGCCCTCTTCATCGAGAGTATATTCTTCATTTTCCGGCACTCCCAATCTCTCACATTGATGTTGTGCCTCTTCTCATACACAGGTATTATTCTGCTCTAAAGACCATGGAACAACTTGAACATGTTTATCTCCCCAAAGTGTCCCAGTATCGTTTCTGCCAGATAATGGCGGAGAATCTTCCAAAGTTACGAGAAGAAATTAAGGAGATCTCCATGTCTGGTCTCAAAGACTTTCTTGAAAGTATCAGGAAGCATTCAGACAAAATTGGAGAGACTGCGATGAAACAGGTAGGTTTTCTTTCGTTTCTTGTAATTTTGGCCGCAGGAAGCTCTTTGAGAGCACATAACCTTCTACTTAAAGGGATTGTCGTAAAAATATTATCAGGGACACAGATGGAATAAAAATATCAAAATCAGGCATGCCCACCGGCTGTCTCCGCAGTGGATCCAGTGCAGGGCGCTCCTTTGGTCTGCACGGGAATCGGAACTAATGAGGGTTCCTGTGATTGGCTGCAACGTCATTGGAGAATCATCCAATGAACTGTCTTTGTAGTCTCCTTCAGCCAATCACAGGCCTCAGACCGACAGAAAAATACTGATGTCATCACTTCCAGTGCCGGATAGCCCTTTGATTTTTCTGCAGGAGTCCGTAGACAACCAAATAGGTTGTAAGTTGACCTGTTGGGGCAACAAAATAATGATCAGCATCAAACTCTGGACCTATCTGGTTAGATGATGTACAACACAACATATGTGAAACTTTTGCCCTTTGTTTTGCCATAGTAGATTGAAGAATGCTATTTTTTTTTACATAATATATTTTTGTTTCCTCGGACAAAACAGGCACAGCAACAGAAAACCTTTCATGCTGCACTGCACAGACAGACCAACGTTGCGTACAAAAATCCCATGTACATCATAAATGGTCATTCTATGGACGGGGAGGATGGGGTTGCACCAAAAAGTCTAATGGTGGAAGATGAAGATACAGAGGAAGAGGTATTTCTATTTACTAAGTTTAATAAGCCTTTTGTAATAGGTCTGACCGGCACTGTAACGAAGATCATTGGGGTCTCAACAGTCAGTCATATGGCTCCTAGTGATATCTCATCGCTTTCTGTAATGGAAAAAAACTCTTTTTAGTTTGCACAAACAATGCAAATAGTTATGTGCATTAGCAGAAAAACTGATCTGTGTGTGAATCGGGCCATTTGACTGCTCAGTTCCCAGCCCCCTTCTCTGTTGCATTGAAAGAGAAGGGGGCTGGCTTGGCTATTAAAATAAGTAGTCATTCAATCATCATCATCATACACTGCTCCGATAACATGCCAATACAGAAAACGCTCAGGGAAATGCTACTTCCCGCTCAGCGGCGAATCTTCCACTGCCGCAGTCTGCTTTACATAATCCTTCCGGGGTAGTTTTTCTTGCACAGGACATTAGGATAAATTACACAGTACACTACTGTGTTCCTGCATCCTTCCTTTATGGAAGATTATTTTCTGACAGTACAGAGAATGCCTCTTTACCAGATTTTGCTGTTACTCAAACTCATGACTTTGTTGTATGAGAGGCAGAAACACTAATAGTGAGCCACAAGCTACACTCTTGCCTATGAGAGGATTTTCATTAGTATTCTTCAGAGGCATAATGTACTATTGTATACAAGTATCTGAATATGCCAGTACATTACAAATGTAAAATGTTAAAAGTGGTGTTTTGTTTTTTTTTTTTATAGTGAAAATGACATGTTTACAAATACACAACCTAAAAAAAAAAAACCACAGAAAAAATGTCACTGGTGCCATCTTTGGTGCATGCGATACTGATTGGATGAATAGGGGGCTCAGAATTATCGAAAGGCCCTCGTAGACCTGGAGCTGGCCATGATGTAGGGATTAAAGTGAATTCATGTTATGGTCATCTGAACTTGACATTGTCCTATATACATTCGCAAAAACCTTTTATGAATATTATTTCAGGCCATAAAGAGTATTTATATTGCTTCCAAATTCATGAAACCAAATGTTGAGTCTATGTTCACATGTGAGAATGTCGTACTTTCTGCAGGTCCTCAGTGTCCAGGATTTGGTAGACTTTACTCCCGTTTATCGGTGTCTGCACATCTATACAGTTTTGGTGAGTGGAACTTTCTCTACCTGAAATATATCTGCTTTCTTCTGATGAAATTAATGATCTTCACTTATTTGCCGATCAGCGTTGCTTTCTTGTATCTATATTGTGCTTAAATCTAAAACCTGATTTCACCATTCATTATTATTGTGAAGAACAAATCATTCACAATGTGCTGGGAGTCATGGCAGTGATATCTCTAGCTCTACAGCATTTACGCCCGGGGTTGTTATATGGGTGCAATGTCTGGTGTCATTATATGTTGTAACAAAACCAGGTAGGACAGGGTTAAACCCAAGCACTGTAGGTCTTAGATCCACCTGGCTAGCTTTGAATAAGAATCAGAAATGGGTTCACCTTATGTCAGTCTGCTGGATGTTGAGCAAAGAGGAGTGTGTTGGAGCTGGTGAGTGACCAGCCAAAATGTGAGCTGTAGCTAGGGGAGACACAAGTCTCTCTCTGAATTGAGACTGCACGAGTCAGCTAGGAAAGCTAGGGAGTCTGTGTGTTGGAGTTGCAGGATAATATGTGGAAGTTGTAGGCTGTGTGCATGGAGATGAACACTTCTGTTTGGCGTTGGAAGCTGCTGGAGTTCAGGCTGAAGAGAATGCCAAGCATTCTAGGACCTTGATGGTCTGGGAGAAAGGACTGTAGTCTGTTTGGGTGAGAAAGGCTCAGAGTGTCCAGAAGAGGCTGTTTTGGTTTTGAATCCTTTGGAGTTTTATGAAAGCACCTCTGCAGCCAAATAACAGAAACCGATGCTGGACCAGGGGAGAGTAAGTAAAGCTCTGTTTGTTTCTTTTATACCTCATTGACCCTCTGGGCAAAAGTTTTTTGAAAGGAGTCAACTCTTATAATTATCACAGACTCCAGTTGATATTTTTCTAACATTTGTTACTGTCGGTATGGAATAAACTCTTTTTATTCCAGTGACAATTTTATCGCTCGTTGTTCATCAATAAAGAACAAAATTGACCTTTTAGTTGTCGTTTTATTGTACTACAACTACACGAAAACCGCCATCTTCCCTCTTAATAGTCTCCCTGCGCTCCTCAATTGAGATTCTCGTGATTAATCCTGGATCTTCCCGAGCGCAGTAAATCTTCTCAGACCTGTTTCCCTGTAATAAAAATTTTATAGTTGTGTCATAATGATAAAGAATTCCAGTTTTAGGAGGGAAATGCAAATTTCTAATGCAGAACTTGCAACGTTTGACTGCTGTGATATAGTGTGTCATGGCAGAGGAAAGCGAACACTATGCAGTGAAATTGTACAAATCAAGTCTGTGTCAGGGATGATGTACAAGGTGTAAATCTCTGACCTGTCGTGGTACTTTGTTGTAGAATGTAAACTTAAGAGAAGGAAGCTCTTCAGAAATTTTGTACAAACAATATGGTAAGAAAGTTGGAGGAAGTATTTTTAGCTTAATATTTGCCCTCATGGTGCGCTGCACAATGGACCATTACTATTGGCATTGTGATCTTCCATCTTGCATTATACAGAGGCATATTTAACCCCCATTTCCAATAAACCAATGTAGGAAGGTGTCAGTAAAAGTGGTTTACAGCGTGTATGTGACATCGAGGTGGCTGGCCTCAGTGATGTAAATCCCGAGACGTCTGTACCACTAACACTAGATTTCTGAGTAGTTTGTTTAAGTGGATTCTTGGGTTCCGGATTTAGGAGCGACCAAAAGAGCTTGGGTGGGAAAGGTCGCTCCTGTACTTCAGTCCTTGGTCTTACAAGCTGAAGGAAGGCAGCTGAGACAAGCTCAGAGGGTGAGTTGCTCTGAAACTGAATAGATGTGTTTCTTGGTGAAGGCATTTAAAACTGCTACTGCCTTCAACACCAGGATTGGAGAGACTATCACAATTACTTTCTTGTATTGTGCTGGAGAAAGGACTGTTTATGTTCATTTGTGCTGAAGAAAGGATGCTTTCATTTAGAGCCATAAAGTTTATGAAGAACAATAAACTTTATTTTGTTTTGACATTAAGTGCTTGTGCCAGTGACTACCAGAGAGCTGAACCCCTACACCAATCAATCAAAAAAATGTAATCCCTTCCTGACTGGCGATTTTCTGTTTTTGCTTTTTCAGTTTTCCTTTCATTTTTCCAAGTGTGATAACATTTTTTTATTTTTCCATGCAAATAGTCTCCTGAGGGCTTTTCTTTTCTGAGTAACAAGTTGTAGTTTTGAATGACTTTCTTCATTTTACCATTCAACGTACTTGCAAACAGGAAAAAAAATCTGACTGTAGTGAAATTGGGAACAAAAATACAATTCAGCAATTTTTTTTTCTTTTTTTTTTGCAGTTTTTCTTGTGAGGTAAAAATGACCTGGATACCTGACTCTCCAGATCAGTTTTATTGTGGCAGTATCAAAGGTGTATTTTTAGGGCATTCATAGGAGTACTGTCATGACAGGCAAGGTGGGGATCATGGCAATCCATTGTCGCCCCGCGATTGCTTTGTGGTGGGGAGTACGATGGGGCCATGCACTGTAAATGCCGCTCTCACAGAATGCTGCCTTCTTCAAGATAGTACCCTCACATGAAGGATTAATGAAATGAAGCCTCATAAAATATACATCTTTAATAATACTTAAATTCCCTAGTCTATCGGCTACATGCTTAGACTATCCAAAGAAGACCTGTGTCTACCTATAGAGGCGGACTGTCCTTACATCTAGTGATATGTCCAACAGGGGGAATGTGTGTAGTCCGGTCCAAGAACCCCTACGCGCGTTTCACCTGCAGCTTCGTCAGGGGGCTTCAAGATAGGCAACTGTGACAGCTACTCCAGAATTTTCCAGGACTACTTTAGAAAATTGAATGTTCCTAGAAATACGCTTGGAAGCTGAGTTTGCAAGCTCAAAGTTCTAGGATGATTGGCTACACTATGTGGAAATAGACATCGCAGTCCTCATTTTTCCAGGCTCTGAACATAACTTCATTGAAAAGCTCACCCATCAATATACATGAAAATAAGAAACTTTGTAATACAGTCATCGCCAAAAGTGTTAGTACCCTTGAAATTGTTCCAGAAAACTAAGTATTTCTCCCAGAAAATGATTACAATTACACATGCTTTGTTATACACTGTTTATTTTCTTTGTATGTATTGGAACAACACAAAAAAACAGAGGAAAAAAGACAAAGTGGACATAATTTCATACAAAACCACAAAATGTGCCTGATCAAATTATTGGCACCTTTCCAAAAATGTGGGTAAACAGCTTTGTTTCAAGCATGTGCTGCTTGTTCAAACTCGCCTGTGGCAAGTAACAGGTGTGGGCAGTATGAAAATAACACCTGAAACCAGATAAAAAGAGGAGAAGTTGACTCAATCTTTGCATTGTTTGTCTGTGTGTGCCACACTGACCATTGAGAACACAAACAGAAGAGAAAAGAACTGTCAGAGGACTTTAGAGCCAAAATTGTTGAAAAATATCAACAATCTCAAGGTTACAAGTCAATCTCCAATGATCTTGATGTTCCTTTGTCCATGGTGCACAACATAATCAAGAAGTTTACAACCCATGCCGCTTTCACTTATCTCCCTGGATGTGGACAACAGAGAAAAATTGATGAAAGGTTGCAATGCAGGATGGTGGATAAGCAGCCCCAATCAAGTTCCAAAGAAATTCAAGCTTTACTGCAGGCTCAGGGGGCATCAGTGCCAGCGCGAACTATCTGTCAACATTTGAATGAAATGCTATGGCAGGAGACCCAGGAGGATCCCACTGCTGACACAGAGACATAAAAAAGCTAGACTGCAATTTGCCAAAATGTACGTGAGTAAGCCAAAATACTTCTAGGAAAGCATTGTGTGGACAGATGAGATCAAGATAGAGGTTTTTGGTAAAGCACATCATTCTATCGTTTACCAAAAATGGAATGAGGCCATCAAAACAAAAAAACAGTACCTAAAATCAAATATGGTGGAGATTCAAAAATGCCTTGGGATTATTTTGCTGCATTTGACACTAAGTGCCTTGACTGTGTGCAAGGCATCATGAAATTTGAAGATTACCAAAGGATCTCCTGGGTTTGCAACCTAGGTCATGGGTCTTCCAGCAGACAATGACCCCCAAACATACTTCAAGAAGCACCTTGAAATGGATGGAAACAAATCGCTGGAGAGCTCTGAAGTGGCCAGCAATGAGTCCGGATCTAAATCCCATTGATCACCTGTGGAGAGATCTTAAAATTGCTGTTGGGAGAAGGCGCCATCAAATATGAGAGACCTGAAGCAGTTTGCAAGAGAAGAGTGGCCCAAAATTCCAGTTGAGAGGTGTAAGAAGCTTGTTAAAGGTTATAGGAAGCGGTTAATTGCAGTTATTTACTCCAAAGGATGTGCAACCAAATGTTAAGTTGAGGGTGCTAACAATTTTGTCTGTCCCATTTTGGGGGTTGTGTGTGAAATGATGTCCAATTTGCCTTTCTCTGCTATTTTTGTGTTGTTCCAATACAACACAAAGGAAATAAATGTGTATAACAAAACGTGTAATTGTAATAATTTTCTAGGAGAAATACTTTGTTTTCTGGAAACATTGAAAGGGTGCAAAACCTTTCGGCCATGACTATATACTGTAGAGAACCAGGTGATGGTCTCCTATTTTGTATCAGATCAAGGAATAACATATCAACTCCCTATTGACCCCCAGGGAATAATATAATAATCTCCTCATATACCGTAGGCCACCAGATATGAATTAATCCTTTAATTAACACTTGATCAATAGTGATCAAAATATTGTCTCTGTAATATTCCAAGATCACCAGTTACAATTTCTAATTTTCAATTGTTGGTATTAATTTTTTTTGTTGTCTAGATAAAAATAAATAACTTTACAGTAATTTAGCAAAGAATATTCCTTGTGTGGAACAATTGATTGCATTCATGTTATACATGCCTTGACTTTGTCAGAGAGCAGCCCCCCCCGGATTGACAGATCTTTCCCAGTGCACATAAGGAGAGACCTGTCAATCACCTCTAGAAGCAGGGAAACCCCATATAGGGACCATAGGCAGAGACTAGTCAGAGCATTTAACAGAAAAAAAACAACCAATCCAGGCTCTGATTTGTGGTTTGGGCACCATAAATCAAGTGACAGCTTCCCCTTAATGGTAATCTGTCCGCATGATCCACATCCCCTCCCTCAAACTGTTTATATGGTCCTACTGCTAAAGTATATCATCCACGTCTTTACTTATGCAAACTGTTGCTTTTTGATTGAAAAAAAAAAAAATCTGTTTTAATTCATATGCAAATGAGGCTTAAGAGCTCTGGGCATATTGAAGCATTTTTCAAGGCTCTGTTCCCTGCCCCACCTTCCTTTGCTGACTATGCAGCCAGTGAGTCAAGCAGAGGAAGGTGGGACTGGGTGTGGAATAGAACCAGGGAGGCAGAGACTGGGGAAGAAAAATAAAAGTTATGGCAATTGGAAGAGAAGGGAAAAGCAAACACGCAAAAATGAAAACATCACCTGGGAGGAAACTGGTTGAAGGACCCATCCCAGGCAGAACGTTGCGCTGAGAGCGCCGAACAGCTCAGCCCCTTTCTGAAGACAAATGTGGGTTCCAGTGTGTGAAGATCCTGTGGATATGTCATAACTGTCTGAGAAGGAATACCCTTTCTTGTTTTTTGTTAGCTCATATTGTAATCTTTAAAGGGGTTGTCCGGCCTTAGGCTGCAAGTCTGCAGTCACTCTGTGTGGATTCTCTTGTGACGACGCCGGGAGCTGGTGGTCATGTGACCGCACATATGTGATTTACATACTCCCTTCCACATTCCAACTAGACTTGTCCAGCCTCACTTGCATTGAATGAGGCCGTGCACGTCTAGTCGGGACATGACCCCATGTATGCAAATCACAGTCATGTGCCCGCCACTCCCACCGCCGGCACCAGAGAATACTCACAGGGCGCAGTGCACACGATGTGAGGATTCACAAGTCTGCAGTCACATAGAATGACTCCAGACTTGTAGCCTAAGGCCGGAAAACCCCTTAAAATTGAGTATTGCCATTCAAAGTATTGATAGCATAGCCACAGTGTGTGCAATAAGTGAATGATGCAGAGTGGCTATTGGTTGCATTGCCTTCAAGGAGAAAGAAGAAATAAATGGAAAAGTTAAAAATAATTATTATTACATATATTTTAGATTTTTTTTATTAATACTCTTATCCCAGTATTATTATTATCAGGACCTTAATTTCACTATTCCAGTGTTCTAGTGATGGAGGACACTGGTTATGGGGGAGTTTGTTCGCTGCGCGACTTTCTCTGTGCTATTTTTTTTTTTTGCTGCTACTTTACTTTTTTTTTTCCGCGTGCCTCTTATTGTGTTCCCTGCTCGGACAGAGGTGGGGGCGGGGGGGGGGGTGTTGGTATCAAGTAATGGAATGTTAAGTCACTGTGACCCAGCGATAACCTCGTGCCCCTAAAAAAAAATCAAAATGCTAAGCTGCTTTATTCTTCCTGCATACAAATGATGCTGTATTCAGTAGGTAGATGAGACGCGCGTGGTGCAGCGGGTTTCAAACGCACAGATGGTTCTTTCTCTGAATGGTTCTTCTTAATGAGATCACCAGGATGTCACTTGCAAAGAAAGGAGAGAGGTCTCTATATTAAAGCTGAGCTATATTAATGAACTGTGTTGGGCAACCTGCATTTTTTTTTTACGTATTTTTTCTTATCTATTTACGGTATATTTTTATTTCATTTATTTTCTGGCGCTGGCTTGGTTGGCCACTTAGTTTGGAGGGGTCATAATTGGTGAAATAGCTTAGAGTTATTGGGGTTGACCCCATACAGTGTTATCATGGGTGCAGCAATATCACAGATTCAGCATGCTGATAATGACCATGTTGCAAACTTAAAGGGTTAATTTCATCATAAAAGATGGAAAGTGCTTAGACAAATAAGCGACTTTGCAATTTACTTCTTATCAAAATTATGCACCGATCATTGCACTTTTATAACATACAGCTTGTGGTTTAATATACCGGCTAGACTGCAGCAGTGGCCGAACATGCACAGCACTTGCAAGCTCTGTTCTATTGCGCTTGTAAGTACAGCACTGAATCAAGCTATGGGTATGTTTCCACGGTCAGGATTGGCTCATGATTTGACGCATGTAAAATCTACACCAAATCGGCATCAGAGGTCACTGGCAGGTCACCTGCTTTTTACATGCGTTTTTGATGCGTATTTTTTTCATGCGGATTTGTATGCGTTTTTTTGTAAGCTAAATAGATATATTATTTAACAAAAAAAAGAATTGTGATGTCATTTCCTTGTCCGACCTCTTTTTTTACATACTCCATTGAAGTATGTTTACACACACAGATAGATAGATAGATAGATAGATAGATAGATAGATAGAGATAATACAGAGCCTTGCGAAAGTATTTGGCCCCCTGGAACTTTTCAACCTTTTCCCACATATCATGCTTCAAACATAAAGATACCAAATGTAAATTTTTGGTGAAGAATCAACAAGAAGTGGGACACAATTGTGAAGTTGAACGAAATTTATTGGTTATTTAAAATTTTTGTGGAAATTCAAAAATTGAAAAGTGGGGCGTGCAATATTATTCGGCCCCTTTACTTTCAATGCAGCAAACTCACTCCAGAAGTTCATTGTGGATCTCTGAATGATCCAGTGTTGTCCTAAATGACTAATGATGATAAATATAATCCACCTGTGTGTAATCAAGTCTCCGTATAAATGCACCTGCTCTGTGATAGTCTCAGGGTTCTGTTTGAAGCACAGAGAGCATCATGAAGACCAAGGAACACAACAGGCAAGTCTGTGATACTGTTGTGGAGAAGTTTAAAGCCGGATTTGGATACAAAATGATTTCCAAAACTTTAAATATCCCAAGGAGCACTGTGCAAGCAATCATATTGAAATGGAAGCAGTATCATACCACTGCAAATCTACCAAGACCCGGCTGTCCCTCTAAACTTTCATCTCAAACAAGGAGAAGACTGATCAGAGATGCAGCCAAGAGGCCCATGTTCACTCTGGATGAACTGCAGAGATCTACAGCTGAGGTGGGACAGTCTGTCCATAGGACAACAATCAGTCGTACACTGCACAAATCTAGCCTTTATGGAAGAGTGGCAAGAAGAAAGCCATTTCTCAAAGATATCCATAAAAAGTGTCATTTAAAGTTTGCCACAAGCCACCTGGGAGACACACCAAACATGTGGAAGAAGGTGCTCTGGTCAGATGAAACCAAAATCGAAATTTATGTTTGGCGTAAAGGCAACACAGCTCATCACCCTGAACACACCATCCTCACTGTCAAACATGGTGGTGGCACCCTCATGGTTTGGGCCTGCTTTTCCTCAGCAGGGACAGGGAAGATGGTTAAAATTGATGGGAAGATGGATGGAGCCAAATACAGGACCATTCTTGAAGAAAACCAGTTGGAGTCTGCAAAAGACCTGAGTCTGGGACGGAGATTTGTCTTCCAACAAGACAATGATCCCAAACATAAAGCAAAATCTACAATGGAATGGTTCACAAATAAACGTATCCAGGAGTTAGAATGGCCAAGTCAAAGACCAGACCTGAATCCAATTGAGAATCTGTGGAAAGAGCTGAAAACTGCTGTTCACAAACTATCTCCATCAAACCTCACTGAGCTCGAGCTGTTTGCCAAGGAAAAATGGTCAAGAATTTCAGTCTCTCGATGTACAAAACTGATAGAGACATACAGTACAGACCAAAAGTTTGGACACACCTTCTCATTCAAAGAGTTTTCTTTATTTTCATTACTATGAAAATTGTAGATTCACTCTGAAGGCATCAAAACTATGAATTAACACATGTGGAATTATATAATTAACAAAAAAGTGTGAAACAACTGAAAATATGTTTTATATTCTAGGTTCTTCAAAGTAGCCACCTTTTGCTTTGATTACTGCTTTGCACACTCTTGGCATTCTCTTGATGAGCTTCAAGAGGTAGTCACCGGAAATGGTCTTCCAACAGTCTTGAAGGAGTTCCCAGAAATGCTTAGCACTTGTTGGCCCTTTTGCCTTCACTCTGCGATCCAGCTCACCCCAAACCATCTCGATTGGGTTCAGGTCTGGTGACTGTGGAGGCCAGGTCTGTACTGTACCCCAAACAACTTGCAGCTGTAATCACAGCAAAAGGTGGCGCAACAAAGTATTAAGTTAAAGGGGCCGAATAATATTGCACGCCCCACTTTTTGCATTTCCACTAAAATTTAAAATAACCAATAAATTTTGTTCAACTTTACAATTGTATTCCACTTGTTGTTGATTCTTCACCAAAAATTTACATTTGGTATCTTTATGTTTGAAGCATGATATGTGGGAAAAGGTTGAAAAGTTCCAGGGGGCCGAATACTTTCACAAGGCACTGTAGATAGACAGATAGATAGATGTGGGCTAGATAGACAGCACTCGGGACCGGAGTGTGCGGCTGCATGTATTTCTATGTAGCTGAACGCTCCGTTCCCGAGTGCAGTGCTGGGTACTGAGGTGCGAGAATCCTGCGAGTTTCTCGCATGTCTGACCCCGGCCTAATATGCAATGTCATTTCCTTTAAATTAATTTAAGAAAAAAAAAAATCGACGTGGGCTCCCGCGCAATTTTCCGCGCCAGAGAGGGAAAGCCACGACTGGGGGCCGATGTTTATAGCCTGGGAAGGGGTTAATAACCATGGATCTTCCCAGGCTATGAATATCAGCCCGCAGCTGTCTGCATAGTCTTTACTGGCTATTAAAATAGGGGTCCCCCCACAAAAAAAAAATGACAAGGGGTCCCCCTATAATTAATAGCCAGAAAGGCTATGCAGACAGCTGCGTGCTAATATTCATAGCCTTGGAAGGGGCCATGGATATCGCCCCCCCGGCTACAAACACCAGCACACAGCCGCCCCAGAAATGTAATATGCGCCATTTCTGGCACTTAGCTTCTCTCTTCCCAATGCCATGTAGCGGTGGCATATGGGGTAATAAGGGGTTAATGTCACCTTTGATTGTAAGGTGACATCAAGCCCGGTTAGTAATGGAGAGGCGTTAATAAGACGCCTATCCAGTAATATTCCTATAATATGTAAAGGGTTAAAAAAAGACACCCAGAAAAAAGTATTTTGATTAAATAAAATACCACACAGTTTTGTCATTTTATTATACGCCTAATTCCCCGAAGCCCTCGATTTCCTGAAGAAAAAAAAAATAAACAAGCACAAATACTTCCTGTCCGACGTAGTCCTTAATAACGAGTGTCCCACGACGAGTCCAGCTCTGACGACATCCAGAGATAGCAGAGTTTGTAGATGACCACCGGAGATCTCCGACGGTCACCTACACTGTAGCTCTCACGGTCAGCGGACCGTGAGAACTAGCCTAGTGACTGGAGATGACCCCTGGTCACATGCATGGCAGTTCTCGCGGTAAGCCAAGTTATCGCGAGAACTGCAGTGGACGGGGACTTCCGTCAGTGGGAGGAGGTAAGATCTTAATTAAATTAGTACTCATGCGTAGCAAGCTGTGTTTACGCAGTTAGTACACATGTGACTAATCATTAGATGCGGTTTTACCGCATTTAATGATCGTCTCTCGTAAATTAATGGTTCGGCGCCGGAGCACCGCCGCATTGTAAACAGACATGCTGCGTTCTGGAAAGACGCGCCGCATGTCCGTTTATGTGGGTCTGCCGCCTGCGTCTTTTAACGTATAGTGGAGACGGGATTTCATGAAATCCCTTCCACTATGCTGTAATATCTGGACGCTGTGTGTTTGATGCTGTGGATGTACGCAGCGTCAAACCCGCAGTGTTTCCTGACTGTTGAAACATACCTTAAGATCACTGGAGCGCACTAGCTCCCAATGCCGGCCAGGTTCACGGCTCCTCCAATGCTGCTTACAGCAGCATCAGGAACACACAGTGCGGACCGGTGGCAAAACAATGCGTCTGGCTCGAGCTGTCCAATCAGGTAGGAGCACCTGCCCTTAATAGGCAGCAAATCGGTAGGCATGGGAGGGATATGTTCGTGAAAAGACACCCTTCAAAGTGGCCATACACATTATTGAAACGTCAGTTCAACGACCATCTAATGTGTATGGGGTGTTCCGACTCTCCACTGTCAGATGTCAAGAGTTGGAAGGATTGAGCATGTTGGACCTCAACATGGTCAGTCCTGTTGTTCTTACAGGAGATAGGCCACTGCTAGAGGGAGGTGGCATGCAGTGGTTTAAGTTACAGACAATCAGTGATGGCACAAGCCTTTCAGAGCCGTTGAGCTGACTGATTGGCTGCAGCGCTGTCAGTCTGATATCAACGCTTCTTGACAGTAGTAGACACCGGTAGAAGTAGCGGAGACTCGACATTGCAAAGCAGTTTCTAAAACTGGAAAACCTCTTTAATATTATTAATATATTCATCTTACTTTTCCAATCCCATCATTCTACAATCCCGTCCATGACAGTACAGAAGGGGCTTCAGGGACTTGAATGTTTGTGAAGTATCTTTAGACTAGTTTGTCTACCAGGACCCCCCATTGATCAACTGACTGAAGAGGTCATGGTGCCTTAGAAGTGGCACAGTGCCATTCATTATGTAGTGGCCATGAAAGGTACTGCAAGCTCTCCCCCATACAAGTCAATCAGCTTGCAGTCCCTTTCATAGCTTGCTAGTGGGGGTGGCTGAAGTTAGACCCTCCTCTCTGACCTTCACCTTCATCAGGCCAAAAATATGATAAGGTATGTTATACAAGCAAATACAAAACTGTAAGTCCTGATCTCAGAGCAGCTTTGTATTTTTACATTCTAGGGTGATAAAGAAGTCTTTGAAAACTACTATAGAAAACAGCGACGAAAACAGGCGCGATTGGTCCTGCAGCCCCAGGCAAACATGGTAACTCTAGGTTTCCGCAGATTACAAAGCCGTGTGCATGAGCTCCAGATGGAGATGCTAATATGGCTTCTGTCTTCTTTCTTCCTTCTGTTCCAGCACGAGACGGTGGAAGGATATCGGAAATACTTCAGCCAGATTGTAGGGTAAGTTCCCATGTGGAGGAGAAGATGCATCTGGTGAAAGACGAGACTGATAAAACTCCGCCAAAAAATGGAGATAAATAAAATATTTTGACAAGTCTTATTGAAATCGGGTATAATTATATTAAGACTTCAAACATTACTGCAGGGAAACGCTCACATTGTAATTATTCATCAGGATGTCTCTCTATAGCTGTTCTCCTCTTTCTCCGGCAGTCCCATACAGAATGCACATAGGGTCGGGTGCATTCCCAATCTCCTCTACATTCAGTTCAGGCTCTGGTCTTTGGATCGCCGGAGGACTCAGAGGTCTGAGCTCCTCACTAGTGATCAAAAGATATCCCATATCCTATTGATAGAGGATAACTTAAAGGGATTTTCCCATCTCCATAAATTGGTATGGTCGGATAGTGCTTCTAAATACCAACAATTTTGCAATTTACAGCTTATTAAAATTGTCAGTTGTTCTTGAGATATTAAGTTTTTTTTGTTTACAACTCGTTGCCTTGGAGACCATCACTAAATCTTACAAACTAGACAGCAGCGGTGGTCGATCTCCTAGGCAACAAGCTGTAAACAAAAGTGTTAACTCAAGAAAGGCTGAAAATTTTTGTAAGCAGTAAATTGCAAAAGTTCTTCCTTTTTACAAGCACAGTCTGACAATATCCATCTATAAAAATGTGATTAACCCTTTTAATTCTTGGAAAAAAATGCCTTTAATTATGTCATATTTATTTATGTCATATCTGCATATTGTTTATCTCGCATAGTCCTATCCCATCCCTAATATATACAGTGGGGCAAAAAAGTATTTAGTCAGTCAGCAATAGTGCAAGTTCCACCACTTAAAAAGATGAGAGGCGTCTGTAATTTACATCATAGGTAGACCTCAACTATGGGAGACAAACTGAGAAAAAAAAATCCAGAAAATCACATTGTCTGTTTTTTTTTCCTTTTATTTGCATATTATGGTGGAAAATAAGTATTTGGTCAGAAACAAGCAATCAAGATTTCTGGCTCTCACAGACCTGTAACTTCTTCTTTAAGAGTCTCCTCTTTCCTCCACTCATTACCTGTAGTAATGGCACCTGTTTAAACTTGTTATCAGTATAAAAAGACACCTGTGCACACCCTCAAACAGTCTGACTCCAAACTCCACTATGGTGAAGACCAAAGAGCTGTCAAAGGACACCAGAAACAAAATTGTAGCCCTGCACCAGGCTGGGAAGACTGAATCTGCAATAGCCAACCAGCTTGGAGTGAAGAAATCAACTGTGGGAGCAATAATTAGAAAATGGAAGACATACAAGACCACTGATAATCTCCCTCGATCTGGTGCTCCACGCAAAATCCCACCCCGTGGGGTCAGAATGATCACAAGAACGGTGAGCAAAAATCCCAGAACCACGCGGGGGGACCTAGTGAATGAACTGCAGAGAGCTGGGACCAATGTAACAAGGCCTACCATAAGTAACACACTACGCCACCATGGACTCAGATCCTGCAGTGCCAGACGTGTCCCACTGCTTAAGCCTGTACATGTCCGGGCCCGTCTGAAGTTTGCTAGAGAGCATTTGGATGATCCAGAGGAGTTTTGGGAGAATGTCCTATGGTCTGATGAAACCAAACTGGAACTGTTTGGTAGAAACACAACTTGTCGTGTTTGGAGGAAAAAGAATACTGAGTTGCATCCATCAAACACCATACCTACTGTAAAGCATGGTGGTGGAAACATCATGCTTTGGGGCTGTTTCTCTGCAAAGGGGCCAGGACGACTGATCCGGGTACATGAAAGAATGAATGGGGCCATGTATCGTGAGATTTTGAGTGCAAACCTCCTTCCATCAGCAAGGGCATTGATGATGAAACGTGGCTGGGTCTTTCAACATGACAATGATTCAAAGCACACCGCCAGGGCAACGAAGGAGTGGCTTCGTAAGAAGCATTTCAAGGTCCTGGAGTGGCCTAGCCAGTCTCCAGATCTCAACCCTATAGAAAACCTTTGGAGGGAGTTGAAAGTCCGTGTTGCCAAGCGAAAAGCCAAAAACATCACTGCTCTAGAGGAGATCTGCATGGAGGAATGGGCCAACATACCAACAACAGTGTGTGGCAACCTTGTGAAGACTTACAGAAAACGTTTGACCTCTGTCATTGCCAACAAAGGATATATCACAAAGTATTGAGATGAAATTTTGTTTCTGACCATATACTTATTTTCCACCATAATATGCAAATAAAAGGAAAAAAAAACAGACAATGTGATTTTCTGGATTTTTTTTCTCAGTTTGTCTCCCATAGTTGAGGTCTACCTATGATGTAAATTACAGACGCCTCTCATCTTTTTAAGTGGTGGAACTTGCACTATTGCTGACTGGCTAAATACTTTTTTGCCCCACTGTATATTAACCCAGAAGATGCTCTAATGTAAAGCACCATGGAATTAATGGTGCTATATAATTAAATAATAATAATAAAAAGATGATCAGCTACTAAGGCTCTACTGTTAGGACTTAGGACCCATCTTCCTTTCCTCCTCATGTGATGATCATGGCGTCCTTCTCGCTTTAGGTTTTTCGTGGTAGAGGATCACATTTTACACGTAACGCAAGGTTTGGTAACGGGAACCTACACGACGGAGCTGTGGACCATGGCCCAGTCCAAGATCATCGCTGCTCTCCGAACACACTCGGTAAGTAAGAAGGATCTCCAGGTCCTCAGCTCTAAGCAGGATCATGTCAAAGTGAGAAATGACTCCTCCGCCATTGTGCTTCTTTTTGTAATTAGGTGTAAGAGACCTGCCAGGCTTTTGTTTCCTCCCAGAAGACTCAGGCTGTGAGTCACCATTTGCATAATCCTTCTCTGATTTACAACTGACTGGACCCTCAAAACTCGCGCCCCCTAGTCGTGCACTTCAGAATATGCAGAGTTAATGTGCTGTTATTATTGCAATCTGTCCTCATTAGTCTCATCTGACCTCTTCATTAGATCAGACTGAATAGTTCAGTGTGGAGTGCACCATCAGGAAATAGCTCCTAATTATCATGCCAAATATCCGCTGTCCAGAACCACCTCTGCCGAGACTCCTTTACTGGAGACCTTCACCTTTCATGCTGGTTAGTTACCCCGTCCTACTACCAAGCTATATATAGACAGTAAGAGTGGTAGATAAAGCTATTCCCTCTATACAGCCCTGTGTTTGACCTGTGGTCATCTCTGAATGCTACCTATGGTGGTGGCAACTGTCCCCTAAAAACAAAAGGATTAGGCATGTTGAAATGCATCTGCTCAATCCCTCTTTCACCTGACAGGAGTGTCATGATAAACCTATGGCTAGGTGCATATGTTTAGTGTTTGCAGCAGATATTTCTGCCATACAAACCAGAGTATTGGTGGTAAAAATGCTTCGTAAAATGCATACATTTTTTATATGTTTTTACTATCTTTTCCATTGATCCTCTTCTCTCTCCTTTCTCTTTTCTCTCTCCTTTCTTTCCTGCACCTCCTTCTATTGCTCCCCCTACCTTCCCCTATCTCTCCTCCCTCTCTCAACTCCTCTCTCTCTCCACGCCTTCTCTCCTTTCCCTCCCTCCGCTCTCTCCCTTCTTTCTCTCTCTCGCTTTTTTCTCTCTCACCCTTCTTTTTCTCTCACCACTCAGTTCAATTCAAATGAGCTTTATTTGCAGGACTAAGTACATGTCAGCATTGCCAAAGCAAATGGTAAAATAATAACACTCTCCTGTTGTGATTTCATTTTCTGGTCTACCAGTTGTGAGTTCTCCTTCCAGGCTCCCTCTGGTGGTAACAGGAGGTAGTGAGGCTGATTTAATCAGTAGAGATCTGCCACCTGATAATGAGGATGACGATTGCATCTCAGGAATCTCAGATTGGATTTAAGACAGCCAACGCCCTACTCTGGTGCTGGTGATTCCTTTTGCTTGTCAGGTCTTGGTTCTCAGCTCTGTTCCAGTCAGCTCAAGCTAAGTTTTTCTGCTAATGTTCACACTGGATTTTGGTGTCCTATTCAATTTTTTGTGTGGTCAGCCAGCCCCAGCTGGGGCTGTGCTGAATTTCCACTTGTATTTATCTGTATTTTCCAATTTGCTTTTTGTCCCTTATTAGATTGGCCTCTTTTTGCTGTCTCAGAATATCTCAGAGTGCTGATATAGTGGGAGAAGTCTAGTGACTTCAGGGTTAATTTTGTTATCAGACGTGTTGGACATTATTTTGTAGGGTTTTGGGCGGATTGCAGACAGTGTCTTTCCTTTCCTTTCTAGTTAGTTTGAGCCCCATCGTTTGCTCAGCCTATTTTCCTGCCTGTGTTTGTGTTTTCATCTTGTTTCACTGTCAATACATGTGTGGGGGCTGTGTCTATTCCTTTGGGGTCTGCTCTGGGGCAGTTAGTTTTCCCCTTTTCTTGCTTTAGGCTTATTTAGACCTCCGGCCGTGACGAGGCGTCTAGGTTCATCGTAGGTACGCTCCACGGCTGTTGCTAGTTGTGTGGTTAGGATCAGGGAGCTGCAATCTGCATAGTTACCAACCTCTCTGTTTTTTTCTGGAGCTTAGCTGGTTTAGGTTTTCTCCTCCTTGGTGACTCATTCATAACAGAATCACCAGCCATACCGCAGATTCTAGGGTACTCAAAAGCAGGAAAAGGTTGTTAAAGAAAAAAAAAAAAAAGTGTCAGAATTTTTTTTTTTTTATTTGTATTTTTTCCTTTTTCTCTGGGGCCGTAGGAGGATTTTTTTTTTTCCCTAAAGGAGATAAAGCAATTGTCTGATCGTGTGGAGCAACTTGCTGCTGAAGTGTAGGGAATTTCCACCTACCTCATTCAATCACATGCTGCTGAACCTAAGATCCCTACTCCTGATGTGTTTTCTGGGGATCGGTCTAAATTTCTGAATTTTAAGAATAATTGTAAATTATTTCTTGCCTTGAAGCCTAACTCATCGGGGAGCTCTGCGCAGTAGGTTAAAATTGTCATCTCCTTGCTGCGTGGCGATCCCCAGGATTGGGCTTTTTCTCTGACACCTGAAAATCCTATTCTGACTAATGTGGATGCATTTTTTCAAGCCTTGGGGTTGTTGTATGATGAACCTAATGCTGTTGATCAAGCTGAGAGAACCCTGTTGGCATTAAACCAGGGTCAGGATTCTGCAGTTATACTGTCAAAAAATCCGAAAGTGGGCAGTCCTTACTACATGGAATGATGGTGCCTTGGCAGCTCTCTTTCGGAAGGGTTTATCAGAGTCCGTAAAAGATGTTATGGTGGGATTTCCTGTTCCCTCTGGTCTGGATGATTCTATGTCATTAGCCATTCAAGTTGATCAGCGTTTACGTGAACGTAAAACTCCACTGGAGGCGCTGCCACCTTTTGAACAAACGTCTGAACCTATGCAATGTGATGGGGTTTTGTCTAGGGCGCAACGTCAGGAGTTTAGAAGGCGTAATAAGCTGTGTTTTTTCTGTGGAGATGCCTCTCATAGTATTTCTGTCTGCCCAAAACGAGAGAAACGTTTTGCACACACATTTGCTGTGGGCAGTGTACAACCTAAGTTCCTTTTGGCAATTACTCTGATCTGCTCCTTTTCCACGTTTTCTACTAAGGCTTTTGTGGATTCAGGAGCAGCGTTGAATCTGATGGATTTGGACTTTGCTAAACGTTATGGTTTTTCCATGACGCCTCTGCGGACACCTATTCCTTTGAGGGGTATTGATGCTACTCCTTTGGCGGAGAATAAACCTCAGTTTTGGACCCAGGTGATAATGCAAGTTACCCCAGACCACCAAGAAAATTGTAAATTTTTGGTGCTGCATAATTTGCATGATACTATTGTTCTGGGTTCTCCTTGGTTGCAAACTCATAATCCAGTTTTGGATTGGAAATCTGGGTCTGTGGTGAGTTGGGGTTGTCAGTGTGTTCTTAAGGACGCTCCTGTTTTCTTCACCTCTCCTCAGTCTCATGATATTCCTGATTATCTGGCTGATTTTTCTGATGTATTTAGTGAGAGTAAGTCTGCATCTTTGCCTCCTCATAGGAGTTATGACTGTGCAATTGAGTTGATGCCTGGGTGTAAATTTCCCAAGGGTCGGCTTTTCAACTTATCAGTACCTGAACATGATGCTATGCAATCCTATATTAAGGAGTCGTTGGAGAAGGGTCATATTAGACCATCCTCATCAACTTTAGGTGCTGGGGTTTTTTTTGTGGCCAAGAAAGATGGTTCATTAAGACCGTGTATTGATTATCGTTCCCTTAACAAGATAACAAGATGACGGTTAAATATCAGTACCCGTTACCTCTGATGTCTGATTTATTCTCCAGAGTTAAGAGTGCCTCCTGGTTTACTAAGCTTGACCTCAGGGGGGCGTATAATCTTATTTGCATCAAGCACGGGGATGAATGGAAGATGGCGTTTAATACTCCGGAGGGACATTTTGAGTACCTGGTGATGCCTTTTGGGCTCACTAATGCCCCTTCTGTCTTCCAGTCCTTTATGAATGATATTTTCCGTGACTTTGTGGATACGTTTTTGATCATCTATCTGGATGATATTTTGATCTTTTCTAGTGATTGGGATTCTCATGTGGAACACGTCCGGACTGTGTTCCGGATTTTGAGGGAGAATTCCCTGTTTGTTAAGGGATCGAAATGCCTCTTTGGTGTACAGAGGATTTCATTTTTGGGATTTATCTTGTCTCCATCGACTATTGAAATGGACCCGGCCAAGGTACAGGCCATTTATGATTGGGTTCAGCCTACTTCTTTGAAGGCCCTCCAGAAGTTTTTGGGTTTTGCTAATTTGTATCGTAAATTTATAGGTAATTTTTCTGGTATTGTCAAACCACTGACTGATCTGACCAAGAAGGGCGCTGATGTGCTGAATTGGTCTCCTGAGTCTGTCTCAGCATTTCAGGAGCTTAAGCGGAGATTTATTTCAGCTCCGATTTTACGGCAACCTGATGTCTCACTTCCATTTCAGGTGGAGGTAGATGCTTCTGAGATTGATGCAGGAGCTGTTTTGTCCCAAAAAGACCCTGTGACTTCTAAGATGAATCTCTGTGCCTTCTTTTCTCGAAAGTTCTCCCCATCTGAACGCAATTATGACGTGGGGAATCGGGAATTGTTGGCCATGAAATGGGCATTTGAGGAGTGGAGACATTGGTTGGAGGGAGCTAGACATCAAGTTCTGGTCCTCACCGATCACAAGAATTTGATTTATCTGGAGTCGGCCAAACGCTTGAATCCTAGACAGGCTAGATGGGCCTTGTTTTTCACTCGTTTTAATTTTGTGGTCTCTTTTCTTCCGGGCACTAAGAATGTTAAGGCAGACGCCCTTTCTAGGAGTTTCTTTGCCGATTCTCTTAATGTGACTGAGCCTACTACCATCCTAGGTGAGGGGGTAGTTCTTTCTGCCATTTCGCCTGATTTGAGACGAGCCCTAGAGGAATTTCAGGAGGATAAACCTGAGCGTTGCCCTATGGGAAAATTGTATGTTCCTGACCAGTGGAGAAAGAGAGTGATGTCTGAAATTCATTGCTCCGCATTGGCTGGTCATCCAGGTATTTTTAGTACCAGAGATTTGGTGAGTCGGTCTTTTTGGTGGCCTGCCTTATCTCGTGATGTCAGGAATTTTGTACAGTCCTGTGGGACTTGTTCTCAGTCTAAACCCTGTTCTCGTTCTAGTGGGTTGCTGATGCCCCTGCAGGTGCCCAAGAGGCCATGGACCCATATCTTAATGGATTTTATTTCTGATCTTCCTGTCTCTCAGAGAATGACTGTTATCTGGGTGATTTGTGATAGATTTTCAAAGATGGTCCATCTTGTACCACTCCCAAAGTTGCCATCTTCCGCTGAGTTGGTGCCCTTGTTTTTACAACAGGTGGTTTGGTTACATGGGATTCCTGAGAACATTGTGTCCGACAGAGGAGTTCAGTTTGTTTCCAGATTCTGGAAAGCCTTTTGTTGCATTCTGGGAATTCAGTTATCCTTCTCCGCGTTTCATCCCCAGACCAATGGACAGACTGAGAGAACAAACCAGATCTTGGAGTCTTTTTTAAGATGTTTTATATCTGCTGATCAGGATGATTAGGTCTCATTTTTGCCCTTGGCCGAATTCGCGCTGAACAATAGAGCTAGTTCTGCCACTTTGATGTCACCCTTTTTCTGTAATTTTGGGTTTCATCCTCAATTCTCTTCAGGGCAAGTGGAATCTTCGTCCTGCCCAGGTGTGGACACTGTGGTTAAGAGAATTCAGCAGATATGGGACCAAGTGGTGGATAAGTTGTCACTCTCTCAGGAAAAGGCCCAGCGATTTTCCAACCGGCATAGGACCATTGGTCCCCGGTTTAAAGTGGGTGATATGGTTTGGTTGTCGTCTAAGAATATTCCTATGAAGGTTGCATCTCCAAAATTTAAGCCAAGATTTATTGGACCTTATAAGATTTTGGAGATTCTTAATCCTGTTTCTTTTCGACTGGCTCTTCCAGTTACGTTCAAGATCCATAACGTATTTCACAAATCTCTGTTGAAGAGGTTTGTTAAGCCAGTGGTTCCTATGGCAGCACCTCCTGACCCTGTGTTGGTTGAAGGCAATGTGGAATATGAGGTAGAGAAAATATTGGATTCTCGTTTCGTTAGACAGAGACTCCAGTATTTGGTCAAATGGAAGGGTTATGGCCAGGAGGATAATTCTTGGGTCTCTGCCTCTGATATTCATGCCAATAGATTAGTTCGTGCTTTTCACCGGGCCCATCCTGATCGGCCTGGTGGCTTGGATGAGGGTTCGGTGACCCCTCCTCAAGGGGGGGGTACTGTTGTGAGTTCATTTTCTGGTCTACCAGTTGTGAGTTCTCCTTCCAGGCTCCCTCTGGTGGTAACAGGAGGTATTGAGGCTGATTTAATCAGTAGAGATCTGCCACCTGATAATGAGGATGACGATTGGACCTCAGGAATCTCAGATTGGATTTAAGACAGCCGACGCCCTACTCTGGTGCTGGTGATTCCTTCTGCTTGTCAGGTCTTGGTTCTCAGCTCTGTTCCAGTCAGCTCAAGCTAAGTTTTTCTGCTAATGTTCACACTTGATTTTGTTGTTCTATTCAGTTTTTTGTGTGGTCAGCCAGCCCCGGCTGGGGCTGTGCTGAATTTCCACTCTTATTTATCTGTATTTGCCAATTTGCTTTTTGTCCCTTATTAGATTTCCCTCTTTTTGCTCTGTCTCAGAATATCTCAGAGTGCTGATATAGTGGGAGAAGTCTAGTGACTTCAGGGTTAATTTTGTTATCAGAAGTGTTGGACATTATTTTGTAGGGTTTTGGGCAGATTGCAGACAGTGTCTTTCCTTTCTAGTCAGTTTGGGCCCCATCGTTTGCTCAGCCTATTTTCCTGCCTGTGTTTGTGTTTTCATCTTGTTTCACCATCAATACATGTGTGGGGGCTGTCTATTCCTTTGGGGTCTGCTCTGGGGCAGTTAGTTTTCCCCTTTTCTTGCTTTAGGCTTATTTAGTCCTCTGGCCGTGACGAGGCGTCTAGGTTCATCGTAGGTACGCTCCACGGCTGCTGCTAGTTGTGTGGTTAGGATCAGGGATCTGCAATCTGCATAGTTACCAACCTCTCTGTTTTTTTTCTGGGGCTTAGCTGGTTTAGGTTTTTTCCTCCTCGGTGACCCATTCATAACACTCTCCCCTCTCTCTCACTTCTCTTTTATCTCTCTCACTGCTATCTCCCCCTATCCCCTCCCTCTCCTCTCTCCCCTCTTTTTGCTCTCCTTCCTCACTCTTTCTCCGCTACCACTCTCCCCCTTTTTCCTTTCGCTCACTATCTTCTCTCCCCTCCCTCTCTTTCCCCTCCGTCTATCCTCTCTCTCTTCCCTCCCTCTCTCCTCTCTCTCACCTCACTCTCCCCTCATTCCTCTCTCTCCCTTGCCTCTCGCCTCTCTTTCTCTGCCCCCTCTCCACCTTTCCTTCTCCTCACTCTATCCCCTCTATCTCCTCACTCTTTCCTCTCTCTCCCCCTTTCCATCCCCCCTTTCACTCTCCCTTTCTTCTCTCTCTCGCTCCCTCCCCCCACTTCCTCATCTCCCTCCCTCTCTCTCATCAATTACTCATTCCCCTCGCCCTCTCTCACCACCCTCTCTCCCCTCTTTCTCTTTTCCCTCCCCTCTCTCCTACCTATCTCCCCTCTTTTACCCTTCTCTCCCTTTGCTCTCTCCTATCCCTTCTCCTTCTCCCCTCCCTTCCTGTTCTCTTCCCTCCTTTTCTCTCCCCTCCCTCTCTTTATCTTTCCTCTTTCTTACCTCCCTCTCCTTTCTCTCATCCCTCTTTTATCCTTCTCTCCCCTCGCTCTTTCCTATCCCTTCCCTCTCTCCCCCCTCCGTCTCTCTTCCCTCTCCCTCTCCCATCCTCTTTCTTCCCTTTCTCTTCCCTCCTTCTCTCTCCCCTCCCTCTCTTTTCCTTCCCTCTATTACCGCCCTCTCCTTTCTCCCATCCCTCTTTTATCTGTCTCTCCCGTCTCCTCTCTCCCATACCTCTCCTCTCTCTCCCATCCCTCTCCTCTCTCTCCCATCACTCTCCTCTCTCTCCCATCCCTCTCCTCTTCCTCCTTTTGCTCTCCTCTCTCCTTTCCCTCTCTCCTCATAAACTGATGTCAAACCCTAGCATTACACAGAGATGGAGAAATGCCTTGTAATGGAAGGCAGAGATTTGGAGCTCTGTATTTGAAGCAGGGAACGTTTATCTCTCTAAATTTTAGATCTGTTAACAGTGAAGCTTGTTAATATCTGTCAGTGTGCGTCCAGCGCCATAGGGTTGGTCCCCAGAAATGGATGAACAGCCACTGAATAGAATTAAAATTTGATAAAACAATGTTTTAAAACATATAAAAGTTTAAATTATCCCTGTTTTAAAACTTCAAAAAATAAAAAAAATGCTTAGTATCATTGTGTCCAAAATAGTTCCTTCTATCAAAATATAAGATTATTTAAATCGTATGTTAAGCACCAAAAAAAGCAGAAAAAAATCGTAACCCTTGAATTGCCAAAAATTCAGTAGAACATGATAATAATGTAATTTGTATCCCAATATAGTAGCAATAAAAATGTCAGCTCGGGGAGCGTAAAAGAAGCCGTAAGAAGGCTCAAAAAGCCTTCATATGGCTATACAGGCAGATGAATGAGAAAGTTATAGCTCCTTGGATTAAGGGAAGGAAAAAACGAAAGCGCAAAACACAAAAATTCCCGGGTTATTTAAGACATTAAGGCCTTTCTTTGTAAGGATTAAATGAGGTCATCAGATTAAAGTGTCGCCCTCCCAGGTCTCTCTCTGGTGATGGGTCCGTTCTGTAAGGTTTTTCTATTCTCCAGCTCTCGGCACGGCACTGCTCTGATTCCGATAAACAGGGACGCTGGCTTTTCGGTTGTGTCTTGGCAGAGATGAGCAGCGTTATTACCTCCTGTACATCTGTATGACATGAAGGCTTCCATACTCCGCACGCTCTGCAGGTCTCAGCAGTGGGCATTGTTCCGCTCTCACCCAGCGCCACTCGTTTTTTTCTGTGCAATTTTACACCTCTCTGAAGAAGATGGAATTGAGCCAAGCAATAAATTGTCTGAAATAGGAGAGATAAGCCTCCGCTGCCTGCCGTCTAATTCATGCCACGCAATTCATCTTCCTTCTTGTTGTTATTTTATTGCAAGTGTTCCCTGCTGCCTTCAAACAGGACTTGTCAATGTGACCTGGGACTCATCTTAAAGGGAATCTGTCTCCAGATTTTTGCTATCTGAGTGCTGCATGATATAGGGGCAAAGACCTTGATTGCAGTGACGTATCACTTACTTTACTGGGTGCTGCAGATTTGATTAAAAACATGTATCTGCTTCAGATCTAGCAGTTCTCGGAGTGCTGAGCTGTGTATAACCCTGCCCACACCACTGATTGGCAGCTTTATGTGTACACTATGCATAGACAGAAAGCTGCCAATCAGTGGTGGGGTCGAGGTTGGACAATAAAATAGGGATTGTACAAAAACTATACCATGGTGCCCCGTAAGTGACACATCGCTGGAGTCGGTAGTCTCTGATTCTATGTTATGCTGCTCTCAAATTAGGTAGCAAAGGCTTGGTGACAATTTTCCTTTAGGCGCATACACCATGAAAATTGTGTGATTTTACTATTATTACCCCTGTAAGGCAACCATACACCTAATAAGAGTGGTTGATTATACAACAAGCTAGATAACATAGAAGGTTTTCCAGCATAAAAAAAGGTATTAAAGCTGTTTAAATTATATGTGCAACGTACTAATATAGTCCATGTCAGAAAGGTGCCCGATCACCCGCTATAAGCCACCGTTCTGGGTCCCGGGAGATCCTCTTCTGGTCTGCGTCTGATTGGGACAGTGTTTCCCAGTGTAAGATTGGAACTGCATGGGAAGGGGGCTGGCTGAATTCTGATTTAATTAGTTAAACCAACCCCCAACATATCTCTACCATATGTAACCATTTACTGTTTGCTGGGGCTCCCACTAGAATTGAGCAAATTGATTAGTAATACCTTAGTCCATCAGAAGACAGATGGACCAAGGCCCTGTGGACGACCTCCTACCTACCGGCATCTTCAGTACCCCTCCTGATAAGGTGGTCTGGCGCAAAATCATGCCACAATGATGATGCTGCCCCAGACCTACTAATCAGGCTGCGCACCAGGGATGCCGACAGGAGGAGGCTTGCACAGCTTTGGTTCGGTGGTCACAAACTACCAACTTGACTGCTGGACTAGGATCTATTGAATCATTTTGCTTATCTGTAGTTCTTATCTCTGGGACCTGCATTGATATTTTGAAAGCTCTCGTTCAAACGGTGTCCTCTTCACAGGTTTTCTTCTGTGCTTGGCCGCTCCTGGCCATATTCGGCAGTAGGGCTCTATTCAAGTGAATGTGGCCAGGAATGCGCCTGTGCAGGGAAAACCATGACGGGGATGCAGTGATGAATTGGAGCTCTGGTCTTCTCATTTTTAGGATTTCCAGTAATTGTAGAATTATAGCCCCCTCATACACAATAGATGTCAGCCGAACCCGACTATATAGGGTTTTGTCGACAGTCTAATGTGTCTGGGAGTCCCCAACTCTCTTCTGACATATGATCTGGTATATCTGATTTCGGACTGCTCATCCTTTTGTTCTCCAAGATATATGCTCCTACCAGAGGAGTCTGTTTTGTGAGAACATAGGAGCGATTAGGCAAGCGAGATCTCCTGTGTATGGAGGAGTTGGATGAGATTGCTGACGGCCAAATCATCTGCAGACTCACTTGGCCATACACATTAGACTTGTGTCGGCCAAGCCCATCGATATCTATGGGTTCAGCCGATGGCCTAATGTGTATTGAGGAACCGTCAACTGATGGTCGGAGTAGCTGTCAATCACGCATGTCCGATTTCGGACATGTGTGATAAGCCACCGGCCGAAGTTTTAGTTGGCAGCTTTCTCAGAGAGAACACACGAGGGCTCGGCTGATCGAGGGCTCCTGTGTATGGGAAAGTCTGCAGAGATGGCTGTCGGAAGTACGATCTTCTGCCATCTAATGTGTATGGATGGCCTTAGACAAGAAGCACGATTGACAAGGCATTAATATTATTCTGTACAGGATCCATGACTGTATCTCTGCTCTTAACACACTCATTCTCGTTGCAGTCGTACTGCACTGATCCCGATCTGGTGCTGGAGCTGAAGAATCTGATTGTGGTGTTCGCCGATACTCTGCAGGTCAGTGTCATCATGTGCTGTTGTCTCACACCAGACTTGGAAACCAGTGATACAACCTCTTAAGTGTGCTCAGATGCGTGAGCGTGCCATATATTGAGAAGGAGATTTCATTTGGCGCTTTCCTATGAATCGTTTCTGAAGTGTTACTTTACATTAAAGAGATTGGAGCATAAATGTAGGTTACTACCAATACGCAGAATAGGTGATAGCTTGCTGTTCCTTGGGGGAAGTCTTATTGCTGGGAGCTCCACCAATCCCGAGAGCGAGGTTGTGGAGTTCCCCATTTCTATGTCGCTTTGGTCTTGCATGTACACCACTGCTGCAATCATAGACTGCTGGTAAGAACTGAGTACAGCACCTTCAACGATTAGTGTCTCGCTCCATAAGAAGCCCTTCTAGCCAATTTCCATCATTTAACTCTATTTGGTTTTAGGACCAAAATTCTCTGCCTTGGATCTTACTGCAGAGATTTATCATGGAGTTCAATGGGGGTGTATCAGTATCTTCAGGCAGAATGTCGTAATTTACAGAGTAAAAGAGTTGTTTTAATTTTTATTTCTTACGCCAATAGTTCACATGAAAATAAGAAACTTTGTAATACAGTCATGGCAAAAGTGTTGACACCCTTGGAATTCCAGAAAATGAAGGATTTCTCCTAGAAAATGATTTGCAATTATTATTATTTGCAAAAATTGTGGGTAAACAAATTTGTTTCAAGCATGTGATGCTCATTCAAGCTCACCTGTGGCAAGTAACATTTGTGGGCAATATGAAAATCACACCTGAAACCAGATAAAAAGGGGAGAAGTTAACTCAATCTTTGCATTATGTGTCTGGTGTGCCACACTAAGCATAGAGATCGAAAACAGGAGAAGAGAACTGTCTGAGAACCAAAATTGTTGAAAAATAGCAAGAATCTTAAGGTTACAAGTCCATCTCCAGAGATCTTGGTCTTCCTTTGTCTATGGTGCCCAGCATAATCAAGAATTTTACAACCCATGCACTATAGCTAATCTCCCTGGACATGGACAGCAGAGAAAAATTGATAGAAGGTTGCAATGCAGGATAGTCCACATGCTGGATAAGCAGCCCCAATCAAGTTCCAAAGAAAGTTTGCCAAAAAGGAATATAAGACAAAATCCTTCTGTGAAAGTGTCTTGTGGATGGGTGAAACTAATATAGAGCTTTTTAGTAAAGCACATCATTCTATGGAATGAGGCCTACAAAGAAAGGAACACAGTAACTACAGTCAAATATGGTGGAGGTTCAAAGATGTTTTGGGGTTGTTTTGCTGCCTCATGAAATCTGAAGATTGCAAAAGGATTTTTGTTCGCAAAGTAGTACCCAAAATCAGAAAACTGGGGTTTGTGTCTTAGGTCATGGGTCTTCTAGTAGGGCAATGACCCCAAGTGTACTTCAAGAAGCACCCAGAAATGGATAGAAACAAAGCACTGGAGAGTTCTGAAGTGGCCAGCAATGACTTTGGATTTATATCCCATTGAAAACCTGTGGAGAGATCTTAAAATTGCTGTTGGGACAAGGCTCCTTACAGAGACCTGGAGCAGTTTGCAAAAGAAGAGTGATCCAAAATTCCAGGTGAGAGGTGTAAGAAGCTTGTTGATTATTATAAGAAGTGATTGATTACAGTTATTTATTACAAAGAGCGTGTATGTTAATAATAAACTTAATATTAAGTTGTCAGTGCCAACAGCTTGGGGGTTTTGTGTGAAATGATGTCCAATTTGCCTTTTTTCCTCTGTTTTTTTGTGCTGTTCCAACACACAATGGGAATAAACAAGTGTATAACAAAACTGGGGTAATTGCAATAATTTTCTGTGAAAAATACTTTATTTTCTGGACCAATTTCAAGGGGGTTAACACTTTTGGCTATATATTATTGGAGAAATTCTTTCTTTGTCAGGACTGATCATTCAATTTAAAAATTTCAATTACAGGTAAAATCTGTGTTTAGTGAGGACAGATTGTTGTGTTCCTGAGAAAGGAGATTATTATACAGATTTGTCATCGCCGCAGTCATACTGACCCGAGAAATCACACTGCCGGGTCATTCTTACTGCACAATGAACGGTGCAAAGTACAATGACTGAAGTATGTTTGTTTGTTTTTTTCACCATTTCACAACACTTGGATTTTTCAATAAATTATATGCTCATGCGGATAGTGTCAATCAAAGCTACAACTCATCTTGCAAAAAAAAAAAAAAGCTCTTAAACCTCTGTTTAGAGGAAGGTAATGGCTCTTGAAAGATGTGGAGAAAAAGAAAAAAATGCAAAAATAAAAAAATATGACAGTGTTCTTAAAGGGTTAACCTTGGAAGAGGAAGCGCATTGTAGCTGTGCTGCAACCTGGGAAGGGGAAGCGCATTGTAGCTGTGCTGCAACCTGGGAAGGGGAAGCGTATTGTAGCTGTGCTGCAACCTGGTAAGGGGAAGCGCACTGTAGCTGTGCTGCTTGCAGAAAATAAGTCGGTTTTAGGTTTCTGCATAGTTTTGTCACTTTTGAGCCATATTGTTTGTGACACTTTAATGTCGTCTTGGTTACATCGATGACATTTTTTCTGTTAGAAACTTTCAGCTGGATCGTGCCTAGACATCTGCATATAAAGAGGACAAAGTGATCTGAACGGCAGAGGTGACTGAAAACTGAAGGCACATAAAGATCCGCTAATGCTCCTGTACACACTTCCCTCCAACCAAAAATTTTTTTATTTCACTGCTGGAGTGGCGTCACTCATTTCTGTTCCCTGACCCTGGTATAAAACTTACCAGCCGCCGTCTTCTGCTTTTCCTGGCACCGCTACAGTCCCGCCCTGCCATCTTGTGACCGCGACTCCTGACTGACCAGAAGTCAGAGGTAATGGTCAGACTCCGAAAGCTCTCAGTGTACGTCTGTGAGACCCTCGTTCTGGCCTTGTTCGGGTTCTCACACAGTTACATTAAGAAGTGACTTTCGGTCTGCACAGCAAACACTAGAGTGGTCCGGCAGGTCACAAACTACTGGAGACCGACCGGAGTGGCGCCAATGACAGAGGAAGACAACAGATGGTAAGTAGAATACTAGGGGGAGGGAATATGCATTAGTGACACCACTACAAGGGTGAAATAATAAAAGAACACCAAAATGGTGCTTTAGTTGGAAAATGGAAAAACATTCTGTAAAAATGGACTGGATGAAAACGGAAATGTGCAGAAATGTGTACTAGAGTAATCTGGCAACGGCTCTCATCGGTGCGTTCGACTGAGCCAAGTGCTCCTGTGTTCGAGAATCAGGGGAGATGATTGTAAGTCCAACCATCGGTCGAAAGTTATGTAGCGTGTGGGGGGGGGGTTTACCCTCCTGATACACTGTAGTATATTTTATTAGCCCTGAATATAATTCTGTAACAATCTTGATCTACAGATCCGACAATTTGTACATTTTGAATACAAAACACAGAGAAAGTTCATCAGTGTGTCGGGGCGAGCCTGCACCTTTCAAAGTTTTGCATTTTACAAACTTTTTTTTGTCTCCTACATCTTCATGGATGAACAGTAATCCTTTCACGCTTTTACTGGGCAAATGTGAATTTTTTTCCTCTTTTCTAACAGCTACGAACTGTCAAGGAAAAATGCTGTTTGCCAAAAACTGGATTCCTTCATTAATCTGTTTTTATGTCGTTCATGGGACACTACTAGGAAATGGATTCATTGTTGAAGTCATTTACAGATTTCAGGGGCCTCTGTCATGAGGCAGAATCCGTGTGACCCAAGCTCCTATGTGATACCCAAGGGTAAACTTAATCGGGGCGTACGGCTCCCATTCTATAATTCTGAGGGGTACGTACTGTTCTGTGGATGACATCCAGTTTACAATGGCATGTAAAGAAGCATTTTTCAGCACCGTCTGCCATTCATCTAGGTTCGGAGCAATATACTGTAGATAATTGTCTAAATGCAGCTGATGTACAGGACTTTCCCCCATATGTCCTTTTCAGCTGGATGCCAGACAAAATTTACATCCTCTTCCAAACTCTGCCTCTGAATATTAGAGGGGCTTATGTGCCACCTAAGGGTTATTCCTAACATGAAAGATGATATTGTGCAGGACGGTGATTCTTCATTTGTCAGAATGGAGCGATGGCTGCACACGGCTGCTGAACTCTGAGACTGCTTTAATTGATCTTGGGCAGTCACCGCTTCACTCAGTGGCACATTTTAGAGCCTCATTTTAGGTGTCCCAAAGTTCTCAATGATTCATAACCTATCACCTTGTCAGGGTCCTGTCAGCGCTGGCGTGCAGCCTCCGCTGAGCAGAGACTCACCCGCACTGTAGGGGGGCCCGGGGTCAGGTACAGCCGGAAAGTACAAACAGGACCTGGGGACGCTGAAGTTTAGCAAGCACTGAAGGACCTACGGTCATGTGACTCCAAGGGGCGGGGCTTAGCGTCCTTCCAGAGATGGCAGGACACTAAACAGAAATACTCAGAGTCAGGCAAAACGGAGGTCATATACAGAGATAGCAGTTAAGTACCAGGGATGAGACAGAACGGATAGTCAGGGCCAAGCAGGGGTCAAAGCCAAACGGACATAGAAGGTACCAAGCAGAATCCAACAAGCAATATCCAGAGAACAGACCGAGTCATACACAGAGTATCAAGCAACCAGAACACAGCACAAACACACTCAGGGGTCACCACACTATGCCAAGGGCAAAAGTATAACTGACGGGGATGGGAGCTTCCTGAGGCTATAAGAAGCTTTCCCAGAACCAATGAGAGGCCACCATAATAAGTCCCAGGTGTGCAGGTAAGAGTCTGCACTAAGATCAAAACATTAACCCCAGAAGTGCAGGTCCACCAGCACTGGTATCATGACACACCTATTCTAAATTTTATTGTTGGCAATTTCCCTTTAACACCTTAGTGACCACCAATACGTCTTTTTACTGACCTGAGATATAAGAGACTAGCATTCCTCCACGGGTGACAATACAGCAGCTGTCAGCAGTACACTATAGATGACAATTTGCTGCATCAGTCACGATCAGTGTTGACATCGACCAAAGTCATTTAGCCCCTTAAATGCTGCTGTCAATAATGAATACAGCATCTAGATGGTTAACAGAGTGTGGGGGCTCCTTCTTTACCCCCTGAGACCTTGATCGTGTGGTCCTGATGTTTACCATGGCAATTCATGGCCAAATAATGGCCTTAAAGTGTGATGGCTATAGCGGCCTGCTCAGAAGTCATCAACATTTACTGTAGATGTTGGGGAACATCCTGCTGTAATAAGACACAGGAGTGTCAGACATGGGAGAGTGAGGAAGGGGAGGACAGAGGGGAAGCTCCTGCTGTAGCCATATACTGGAGAGTGAGGAATGTGAGGACAGGAGGGAAGCTCCTGCTGCAGCCAGATAGCTGGAGAGTGAGGACAGGAGGGAGGCTCCTGCTGCAGCCAAATACAGGAGAGTGAGGAACGGGAGTACAGGTGGGGAAACTCCTGCTGCAACAAGACACAGGAGTGTGAGGAATGGGAGGACAGGGGGGAAGCTCCTGCTGCAGCCAGATACAGAAGAGTGAGGAAGTGTATGGCAGTGGGGAAGCTCCTGTTTCAGCCAGACACAGTAAGGGGAAAATGGGTGGAAGCTCCTGCTGCAGCCAGACACAGTAACATGATGAAAGGGAGGTGGGTGGGGGGTTTCTGCTGTAGACAGACACAGTAGAGTGAGGAAGGGGAGGATAGGGGAGAGGATGCTCCTGCTGCAGCCAGACACCGTAGCGTGACAAAAGGGAGATGGGTGGGGGGTAGCTTCTGCTGCAGCCAGACACAGGATGGCGAGGAAGGGGAGGACATGGGAGATGATCCTGCTGCAGCCAGACACAGGAAAGGGAGGGGAGATGCTCCTGCTGCAGCCACACACAGGAGTTCGAGGAAGGGAAGGAGATGCTCCTGCTGCAGCCAGACACAGGAGCACAAAGAAGGGGAGGTTGGGGGGAGCTTCTGCTGCAGCCAGACACAGGAGCGCGAGGAAGGTGATGGTGAAGGGGAAGCTTCTGCTGCAGCCAGACACAGGATGGCGAGGAAGGGGAGGACATGGGAGATGATCCTGCTGCAGCCAGACACAGGAAAGGGAGGGGAGATGCTCCTGCTGCAGCCACACACAGGAGTGCGAGGAAGGGAAGGAGATGCTCCTGCTGCAGCCAGACACAGGAGCACAAAGAAGGGGAGGTTGGGGGGAGCTTCTGCTGCAGCCAGACACAGGAGCGCGAGGAAGGTGATGGTGAAGGGGAAGCTTCTGCTGCAGCCAGACACAGGATGGCGAGGAAGGGGAGGACGTGGGAGATGATCCTGCTGCAGCCAGATACAGGAAAGGGAGGGGAGATGCTCCTGCTGCAGCCACACACAGGAGTGCGAGGAAGGGAAGGAGATGCTCCTGCTGCAGCCAGACACAGGAGCGCGAAGAAGGGGAAGTTGGGGGGAGCTTCTGCTGCAGCCAGACACAGGAGCACAAGGAAGGTGATGGTGAAAGGGAAGCTTCTGCTGCAGCCAGACAGAGAAATGCAAGGAGGAGGGTACTGCTGCTTCCAGACACAGGAGCGTGAGAATATGGGGAATTGAATTAAAATGGAAAAAAATGTGCCAGACTATCAGAATCTTTTAATTTTGTTTTCCTGACCTATCAGGCTTTAGGTTTGTGAGAAGAATAACATGGTATACCCCATTATCGCTGACGTCATACACTTAAGTGATTTGCTTTTCTCCATTTTTAGGGATATGGATTTCCGGTGAATCGACTCTTTGATCTCCTATATGAAGTTAGAGACAAATATAATGAAACACTGCTGAAAAAATGGGCTGGGCTATTCAGGTAATGATGAGCACTTATTGGCGTTGTGGAGTTATTTGTGATTTTAAGTAAGTTGACTTAGAGCAGAAAATTGTGGAAAATTAAAAGAAAAAAATGAAAATTTAGATGCCCAAAAACTGATTATTGGCCAACCAGTAACTGAGACAACTATCACTACATAACGTCTGCACAGCGCTGGCTCACGTTGCAAGGTGAGATTGGTTATCAGCACTCAGAGGAGGGTGACTCTCGCGTATGCTTATTGGCAGAAGTGGTGAACTTTTTTCCATATCCATGATTGTCTCCTTGTGTACGTACACATCCAGAATTAATAAACCAGGAATGAAAACAAAAACTAGAAAAAAAAAGTTAAGAATGCAATTCTTTCAGTACAGGGCATAAAAGAATGTGGAATGCTATGTGCAATGTCTTAGTGAGAATTGGGCAGCTGTTCATAGACACTCAGTTCTCTCTCCCCTGCCTGGAATTGCTCTGTACTATCAGTGTAGGAAAGAGAAGGAGACACAGCCAGGGGAGTAAACTACAATACCACCAGGAACTAACCTGCTCTTTTGACCTCAACCACCAGGACTAAAAGTATTACCTCCTCTTGTACCCTAGCACACTAGGTGTTACCAGTTTTTCTTTCCTGGACCACCATAAAATATTAACCTATGTTTTTACATTTGATAATCTAGGAAGAGGCATTACCTAGACCACCAGGGAAGGTTTTATAAGTCTAAAAAATAATTATCTATTGACCAGAAAACTCACTAGACAATTTTACGTTACTGAGAAATCAACATTTAAATTGATATACAAATGAGGTTGAAGGATTATGGTAGATCTAAAGCCTCTGTCACTCCAGCTCTATCCGCTGTCCTGCGCCGCCTCCTCCTGCTTAACTGACAGTCTCTATCTGTCACCCCCGGGACTTATATGACCTCTTAATATGGGCATACAGGTGATAGAAATGTTACACTAACCCTACCTGTACGCTCAAATTAATTTTCTTGATGCTGAGAAATGTTATCTTCTTTCTTTATGCTAGTGATTTCTTCCTGGCTGCGGGGTGTGCGGTGCGTGGAAGAAATCCCTGCCTCATGTTTCATTGTAATACTACCCCCTCCCATGCAGGCAAGTTCTATCCCGGGTCCTGTATCTTCGCCATCCACTCCCTCAAAAATCCATACCTCTTCCTCCATTCTATGGAGACTGCATTCAGGGATCTCCTGCGCATACTCGCTTTTCCATTGGTTTCTGAAAGAGCTTAAGGGTCCCAGCCACAAAGATCTGGCCCCCGATAAATCAATCGATTTGACAGTTCTATCTATTATGCCGGAGTGAGGTGCTATTATCATAGGGTGGAGACAGCATCTCAGTGCCCGCTGTCTATATTGGGAGGGCTCGACGAAGAATAGGAGATTTAGCAGAGATCTGTGGGGCCCCTATAGAAGAGCAGAACAGCATGTGCAATGGATGTGAGATCTCCAACTTGTAGGGATGGACAATTTCTCCCCTATCTACACAGTGGAGGAAGCTGGGCCGCTCAGTGATGTAATTTAGGGTCTGGCAGCGCAGCCCCTCTTTACATTCAAGGATACCACAGTGTTTAGGAGCGGTGTGTGTGTGGGGGCAGTGGTGCATCACACTGGTTGGTATTTTTGGCTGAGTTTTGTGGCTGGTATTCGGGAATTTATTTATTTGTTTATTTATTATTAGCTTTGTCCGCTTTTTGGCTGTGTGCACACACTGCGGATTCCGCTGCGTTTCCGCAGCGGTTTTGGCCGCTGCGGACACGCAGCAGTTTTAGCTGCGGTGTACAGTACCATTCATTTGAATGGAAAAACAAAAACCGCTGTGCCGACGCTGCGGAAAAAACCGCGCGGATTTGCTGCGGTTTTGAATCCGCAGAAAGAATTGCATGTCAATTCTTTCTGCGGAAACCGCTGCGGGTTCCTATCTCCACCATTGTGGAGATAGTGAATCCGCAGGACCAAACCGCAGGCAAAACCGCAGATAATCCGCAGGTCTTTGGACCTGCGGATTATCTGCGGTTTTTGCAAAATCCGTGCGGATTAATCCGCAGCGGAATCCGCAGCGTGTGCACACAGCCTTTCACTTTTTATTTATTTATTTATTTATTTGAATCATGAAGTTTTTTAATAATTTGAGCATTTGGCACTTTATAATGAACTTCATTGTTGATATTTTATGTATTTGTACCCCTATTCTTATTATTGTTCATGATTAATATCCTGGGGATACCTTCATGCGACACCTATTTTTATTGCCAGTCACTTACAGAAATTATAAAAAGGGAAAATATTTTATATATATTTAATTATTATCATTTCTCTAGATTTTTTCTTTTTTATGTCATTGCACCAATTGGCCTGACATACCCTGCCCCCGCATACAGTATTAATTTTATTATCTAGTTTGTTTTTTTTATGACTAGCTTGGCCCGTGCAAATTTTTTGCACATTGGTCGTCGGGGGCGCAGGCAACTTCAGAAAAAGCAAGCTGGTCAAATGTAAATGTATTTCATGAGATGATGAACACAGACAGGAATTTATATATGTAGATTGGTAATCAGCGAAAAAGCATTGCATGTTTACAAATGTGTTGGTAGTGTGCTTTGGGGTACTGTGGTGCCACCTGTAGGTCATTTTTCCTTACTGCAGGTATATGAAAATTAATGTTAAAACTGTATTTTGTGATCAAATCGTGGATGTGTGGTTTGTTTGGCTATTTTCTTGCTGAAGGGGGCAAGTTTACCTTTCAAATGGTGTATCATTAGTGTGTGTGGGTGCAGTATGAGCAGTGAAAAACAGTGTTTAGAAATAATAGAAAAGATTTTAATTTATTTTAATAAAATTCCTTGATTTTAAGTGTTTTTTTGTGTCATTGTGCTGTATGTACCGTATTTTTCGGACCATAAGACGCACTTTTTTTCCCCCCAAAATCAGGAGGAAAATGGGGGGTGCGTCTTATGGTCGCAATGTACCTGTAGATGCGGTGAATCGGGGCCTTCGGCGGTGCAGCAGGAGCCACCAGCGGTGAAGCGGGGCCGCCGGCGGGGTAGCGGTAGCCACCGGCGGTGAAATGGGACCTCCAGCCATGGAGCAGGAGCTGCCAGTGGTGAAGCAGGGCCGCCGGCGGGGTAGCGGTAGCCGCCGGTGGTGAAATGGGACCTCCAGCCGTGGAGCAGGAGCCGCCAGCGGTAAAGCAGGGCCGCCGGCGGGGTAGCGGTAGCTGCCGGCGGTGAAATGGGACCTCCGGCCGTGGAGCAGGAGCAGCCAGCAGTGAAGCAGGGCCGCCGGTGGGGTAGCGGTAAGAGGTATCTTACCGATAGCGATATTGCTAGCGATATCTCTTAGTGTGACATGCCCTTTAGTGTTTACGGTACCATACTTCGGCATTGGGAGGTGAGCAGCATTCATACGTGAACAGATGCATGATTCGGTTCCTTTTGATGGTAGGAGGTCAGCACTACTCACTTCCCAATCCAGAAGCAAATGGTGCCAGACCCATCAAAAAATACAAGATTTCATAAATCTGTGCACACTTTTTTTTCATCATGCCACATAAAGTGGTTTAAAAATCATAAGTATGGTACCGTATGACAAATTGGTACCAATGAAAACTCCAGCTTGTTTCGTTAAAAAAACTCTCCCACGTACGGTAAACAGAAAAATTACAGTACCGCATAGTGTGTGGTTACAGTACGGTAATTATGGTACCGGTATTACCATAATTTTATTATGCATTGCCTACGGTACCGTATATTGGACTTTCCTATTCCACAGTACCGTACTTTACAGACATTATCATCACTGGCCCCATTGGGGCTCACAATATCTCTATCTGTATGTGTTTGGAGTGTGGGAGGAAAGCGGAGAACCTGGAGGAAACCCACACAAACACTGGGAGAACATACAAACTCCTTGCAGATGTTCTCCTTGGTGGGGTGTTGTTCCATACAACAGTGTAGCACAACCTGTGGCCCTCCAGCAGCAGATCCCTCACCATAACCGTGTCAGCAGCTGGACAAAGTACCGTACTGATACCTTAATTTTGTATTTTCTTGCAGAAAGATACCGTACTATCGTGTACCATACTCTCCTGGAAAGATGTCAAAGCAGAAAAGGATTTCATATAAAATCCCTTTTAAACTGGAGGTAGTGAAGTACGCCAAAGAACATGGCAACAGAGCAGCGGAGAGACACTTCGGACCACCTCCAACTGAAAAAATGATACGGGAATGGAGGAAACAGGAGGAACAGCTGCAAAAAACGGACAAAGACAAAAAATATCTCCGTGGGCATGCTGCAAAGTGGCCACATATAGAAGTGGATGTGAAAGATTGGATCATACGTCACAGGAACAATGGATATTCTGTATCTACAAAAATGATCATTTATGAAGCTAAACGTCTTATTGCAGAGAAAGGCATTGCGGACTTCACAGGATCACCATCATGGTGCTATAGATTTATGAAGAGATGTGGCCTTGCTATGCGCACAAAAACTAGGATTGCACAAATAATGCCTATAGAATATGAGAACAAGATTTTGTCTTTTCACAAATTTGTACTGGAAGCAAGAAAGAAAAATGGATATGAAATGACTCAGAATGTAAACATGGATGAAGTCCCGTTGACCTTCGATGTTCCATCAAACAAAACTGTCAATGTGAAAGGTGCCAAAACTATAGCCGTGAAGACCTCAGGGCATGAGAAAACCCATTATACAATAGTGTTGTCCTGCTGTGCAGATGGCACCAAACTGCCACCACTGCTGATTTTCAAGAAAAAAACCATGCCAAAAGAGGCAATCCCAAGAGGAGTCATTGTTCATATTCATGAAAAGGGATGGATGGACAAAAATGGCATGAAGATATGGATAGAAAAAGTGTGGTCCAAACGTTCTGGAGGGCTTCTGAAAAAACCTGCTCTATTAGTGCTTGACCAGTTCAGGGCACACATAACTGAAGCCACAAAAAGGAGATTTAAAGAAGAGAAAACCCATCTTGCCGTAATTCCTGGGAGGCTTACCAGTCAGTTGCAACCTTTGGACGTTTCCATCAATAAGCCATTTGAAGTTTTCATGAGAGAAGAGTGGAATAAATGGATGGCTGCTGGAAATCATGACCTGACGCCAACTGGACGAATGAAGAGGCCCACTATCACACAAGTTTGTGAATGGGTGAAAACCTCATGGCAGTCAGTTAAAGATGAAATCATTGTGAAGTCCTTCAAAAAATGTGGCATCAGCAATGCCTTAGATGGCTCTGAAGATGATATCCTCTATGAACAGAGTGAAGACAGTGATACTAGTGATTCTGAGGAACCGAGCTTCCTAAATGAGGACAGTAGTGACGAGGAGTTCTTTGGGTTCCCCGATGACTGAGAAGTTTCCGTACCAATAATGGTTGTTAATGCTACTGCTGAGTTCTGTTTACATTTGCATTGGTGAAATATTATGTTATTATGTTATTAAATATTTTACCCCATTATTTGCTTCAAAAACTTTTTTTTTCCTATTTGCAACCTCTAAAACCTAGGTGCGTCTTATGGTCCGGTGCGTCTTATAGTCCGAAAAATACGGTATTAATAAAGCGATATTTTCAATTTATTATATGTTCAGCCCCTTCCCGACCTTTGACATAGCATATTCGTCATGAAAGTCGGTGCTAATCCGACCTGTGACACATATGCTGTGTTATGGGGAGATCGCATTCCTGCGGGTCGGGTGACCGGGGTAACTGAAAGGTCACCCGACCCGCAGGTACAGGAGGCTTTGTACTTCATCCCGGGGGGTGGCTGTGCCAAAACCCCCCACTCCCCTTTGGCTACGATCGGCTGTTGAAAGCGAAACAGCCAATCAGAGCAATTGTACTATTTCACCAATGATTGCCGATGCTGCAATATCATCTTTATTCTCATTTGCACAAGGAAAGACTAGAAGCAATGGGATGAAACTGAATGGGAGGAGACACAGATTAGATATTAGAAAAAACCTTTTGACAGTTAGAGTGATCAATGAGTGGAACAGGCTGCCACGAGAGGTGGTGAGTTCTCCTTCAATATAAGTCTTCAAACAGAGGCTGGACAGACATCTGTCTGGGATGATTTAGCGAATCCTGCTTTGAGCAGGGGTTGGACTAGATGGCCCAGGAGGTCCCTTCCAACTCTACGATTCTATGAGATAATATCATTGGCCATGGCTGGAGACCGCAATCTGACCCCCCCACTGACTGACTGGGGCGATCTGCCACCGACTGACGGCAGCGATCTGCCGTCGCTGTCAGTATTTGCTCCCCCTCCCCTGCCCTCCGCTCCCCCCCCCCCGTCCCCGGTACCTCCTGAGTCCCGGTGTCCCTCCCGGATCTTTCATGGGCGCCGCCATCTTCCAAAATGGCGGGCGCATACACAGTGCGCCCACCGCATCTACCGGCCAGCAGATTCATTCATTCCTTCCAGGTACATTTTGATCACTGTGATAAACCCTGACACAGTGATCAAAATAAAAAAAAGTAAATAAACCCCCCGTTTATCACCCCAAAAGTAGGCAGAAATAATGAAATAAATAAAATGTATTTATTTTTATTTTTCCATTAGGGTTAGGGTTAAAATTAGGGTTTGAATTAGGGTTAGGGTTAGAATTAGGGTTAGGGTTGGAATTAGGGTTGGGGTTGGGATTAGGGTTAGGGTTGTGTTGGGGTTAGGGTTGTGGTTAGGGTTGTGGTTAGGGGTGTGTTGGAGTTAGGGTTGAATTAGAATTGAGGGGTTTTCATTATTTAGGCGCATCAGGGGGTCTCCAAACGCGACATGGCGCCACCATTGAGTCCAGCCAATTTTGCGTTCAAAAAGTCAAACTGTGCTCCCTTCCAAGCCCCGACGTGTGCGCAATGATTTACCCCCACATATGGGGTATCGGCATATTCAGGAAAAACTGCACAACAACTTTGGGGGTCTAATTTCTCCTGTTACCTTGTGAAAATAAAAAGTTGCGGGCTAAAAAATAATTTTTTGAAGAAAAAAAGATTTTTTATTTTCACGGCTCTGCGTTATAAACTTCTGTGAAGCACTTGGGGATTCAGAGTGCTCACCGCACATCTAGATGAGTTCCTTGCGGGGGTCTAGTTACCAAAATGGGGTCACATGTGGGGGAGCTCCAATGTTTAGGCACACGGGCTATCCATATGCGACATGGTGTCCGCTAATGATTGGAGCTAATTTTCCATTCAAAAAGTCAAATGGCACTCCTTCCCTTCCAAGCCCTGCCGTTCTCCCAAACAGTGGTTCACCCCCACATATGGGGTACCAGCGTACGCAGGACAAGCTGGACAACAAATTTTGGGGTCCAATTTCTCCTGTTACCCTTGTGAAAATAAAAAATTGCAGGCTAAAAAAATCATTTTTTGAGTTAATGAAAGATTTTTTATTTTCACTGCTCTGCGTTATAAACTTCTGTGAAGCACTTTGGGGTTCAAAGTGCTCACCACACATCTAGATAAGGTCCTTGGGGGTCTAGTTTCCAAAATGGGGTCACTTGTGTAGGAGCTCCAAAGTTTAGGCACACAGGGGCTCTCCAAACGCGACATGGTGTCCACTAACGAATGGAGCTAATTTTCCATTCAAAAAGTCAAATGGCGCTCCTTCCCTTCCGAGTCCTGCTGTGCGCCCAAACAGTGGTTCCCCCTCACATATAGAGTATCAGCGTACTCAGGATAAATTGGACAACAACTTTTATGCGTCCACTTTCTCATTTTACCCTTGGGAAAATAAAAAAAATTGTTGCTAAAAGATCATTTTTGTGACTAAAAAGTTAAATGTTCATTTTTTCCTTCTATGTTGCTTCTGCTGCTGTGAAACACCTGAAGGTTTAATAAACTTCTTGAATGTGGTTTTGATCAGCTTGAGGGGTGCAATTTTTAGAATGGTGTCACTTTTTGGTATTTTCAGCCATATAGACCCCTCAAACTGACTTCAAATGTGAGGTGGTCCCTAAAAAAAATGGTTTTGTAAATGTTGTGGTAAAAATGAGAAATTGCTGGTCAACTTTTAACCCTTAATAACTTCCTAACAAAAAAAAATTGTTTCCAAAATTGTGATTTTGTAAAGTAGACATGTGGGAAATGTTATATGTTAACTGTTTTGTGTCACATAACTCTCCGGTTTAACAGAATAAAAATTTGAAATTTGCGAAATTTTTGCCAAATTTCTGATTTTTTCACAAATAAACGCAAAAATGATTGACCCCCAGTATGTCACGAAAAAACAGTCTCAGAATCGCTGGGATGCATTGAAGCGTTCCAGAGTTATTACCTCATAAAGGGACACTGGTCAGAATTGCAAAAAATGGCCAGGTCATTAAGGTCAAAATAGGCTGGGTCATGAAGGGGTTAATGAATATTTTGTTGGGATTATACCGCAGTGTTTGTGTCTGAATCGGAGCCCTACCTTCCTGCCAGACTAAAGAGGTGAATAGGGAGTCAACTCTATCAAACATGTTGGCGTTTTTGTATACTGGCGACTTTGGAAGGATATAATAATTAGCTTAATTAAGCGAATATGGGTCATAGCCAATGGGGGCGACTTCTCCCATCCCCTTATCTTAATCTGAGTGAACAAGAGGAGAGGATATTCAGGTCACAGGAGTCTCCTGGGGTTCTATATTTGTATCCCTAGATAAGGAAATTAGGTTACCCATTTTAGTGGAAGAATGGATACCCGTTTGGGGGTAGCTGTTATGTCAACGAGGAGAATACAGGATTAGTCTAATTTAATCATTAGACCAGAAAAAAAAGACCATACTTATCAATTGTTTACTTGGATAGAAGGGAGTGGGGTGGAGCAGATAATGGCAGCCACTGGTTCCATTGCTATAGTGTACAGCATCGGGGATAGTGGGCAGCCTAGTACCCCAAAACAGGGTGAATAAATCTGAGATTTATCCATGTATCCATACATGCAACAATGGGTTTGTATATAGTAGATTAACCCATTTAGTGAATACTGGTCCAAAACCTATCCGGCACATGGCTGGCCGCAGGAACATCCACTCAATAGAATCAAAAAACCTTATTGGCGTCTAGAGAGACTAGCATACTCCCCCTTAATTTTCACTACCTGACTGGAGGGACCTAAAAAGACGTCTGGTCTCTATGAAGAATCTGAAGGATGCAAGACGGTAACCTTTTGGCTAATATTTTTGGAAGAATTTTAACGTCTGATTGTAATTGTGAGATGGGTCTATAGGAGGCTCGAAAATTTGGGTTTGGGGGAGAACAACGAACCCATCTCAAAGAATTCTTAATAGAGGGATTTTATAACTAGGGACGAACATTGTGCGTATTATTTTTAATCTCACAGGGAAGCCCATCGGAGCCAGGGGATTTGATAATTAAAGAAAAGGAGAAAAAAAATATACGGTACTATGCTAAAAAAGGACACCTTACAAAAAAATAAGATCAACTTTATATTGAAAGAATTTTATGCTGACAAAGACAATTCCAAATTGTGTTTTAGTGTTTGGTCGATCTAGTAGCTCTCTAGGCCCAGGGAAGCTATGGGCACTCTTTCTAGGCATCCCTACATTTGAATTTCGATTTCACAGTGGAAACTGTATATAGTGGTTAATAAAAGTGAACAAACTCAGAGTATCTGGCAAGGCTCTACTACTATTCCCTCACCTTTGCACCATTAAAGGCTTGGGGCTCAAGTCTATAGTCACTCTATTTGACTGCATAATTATGAATCCTCACATCACACACAGTACGCTGTCAAGATTTGCCGCCGCCGAGAGCGGGCAGTCATGCATGCTTCCGGCCACATTCCGACTAGTCGTGTCCAGCCGCATTCATTTCACTTGTATTGAGCGAGACCACACACGTCTAGTTGGCATGTATACTTGCATTCACGCGCCACCTATTCCCAGCACCAGAAAATCTGGACAGCGTGCCATTTGCACACTGTGAAGACTCACAAGTCTGCAGTCACATAGAACAACTGCAGACTTGAGTCTCAAGCCTGGACAACCCCTCTAATCTTTGTAATCACTGGAGGTTCTGAGGCGTGGTTTGCCAGCCGCTGTCAAATTTACTATCTACTGCAATACTAAAGTATTGCATTGTGTAGTAAAAGTGACCTAAAGATTGCAGGTGTTGATTCCGTGTGGGAATATTTTTATTTTTTTTTTAAAGTAAAAATTATAAAAATATATATGTATAAAGAAAATTTGAATTGCCTTCCTTCTCTTACAGTTTTCCGTGCAAAAAAAAACAATAAGCCAAGCTCTTACACTGCGCCATCGACTGGAAAAATCAAAAAGTTTAAGGGTCTTAGAAAATGGCTAGACAAACCAACATATTTTTTTTCTTAAAATTTCAGAATTTTTTGAAACTGTTAAACATAACAAAAAGTACAAGTTTGGTATCTCTGTAATTGTACTGAACACCAAAAACATAAAACCCAAAAAACAGTGGCAGAATTGCATTTTTCCACTTTTTCTGCATTTGATTTTTAAAAAAAATATTTTTCAATACATCAAATAGTATATTGGTGTTATTCAAAACTACAAGTTGCCCCGCAAAAAAAAAAAAAAAAAGCCCTCATATGGTTAAGTTTAATGGAAAAAAAACTAAAGTTATGACACTTGGACAAAGGAGAGGAAAGAACAAAAGTGCAAAAATGAAAATTGGCCTTGTTGAGAAGGGGTTAAAGTGCAGTAATATTGGCTGATTTACAGCATGGTGAATCCACTGTTATAATGCAGAGGATAATGGTTAATCCAGATCTTTAATCCATTGATTTTGTGACTTTAGGGATATTTTTGAAGCTGACAACTACAGCCCAATCCCTGTAGCTAATGAAGAGGAGTACATGGCTGTAATTAGCAAATTTCCTTTCCAAGATCCGGAAGGTGACAAGGTAAGTAAAGCTTGATTGGTGTTTGTTTGACATGCTGTGGCATAACCTGGTACTTACAGTAAAGGAGGTTTTACACATAGCGATATCGCTAACAATATATCTAAAGCATCACCGATTTGGTGACGCAGCAGCGATATTGCTAGCGATATCGCTATGTGTGATACTTACCTCCGACTGGCTCCCCCGCTGTCCATCGCTGATCGCGCAGCTCCATTTCTCGTCGGGCGCTTCCTGCTGGGCTTCCTGCTGGCGCCGACGAGCGACGCATGGACGCCGACGGAGGACGTCAGGATCGCCGCGTCTGAAAGGTAAGTATCGTCCGCTGTATCGCTGCTGCATCGCTGTGAGATCTTCCTGTGTGGAAGCTCACTAGCGATCATTTAGCGATGCTCCAGCGATCCTGAGCTGGTCATATCGCTGGTCGGGATCGCTGGTGCATCACTAAATGTAAAGGGGCCTTTAGTCACTTTAAGATGAGCAGTTGCAGAGATTGTATCAGTCCACCTGGGGGTCTTTATCTACCGATAATGGAAATCTAGTGTATTTGTCTTGCAATTAGAAGTCTAGTGGCCTATTCAAAAGAAGGGCACATGTGAAGAAGATGTGTGATGGAGTAAATGTGGAGAAATAAAGCTTTGATAACCTTATGTTTGATCATTGACAAATGTCTCTGTTCTGTATATTTCAAAATACAAGCCTTGGCAAAAATTATGGAATTACCGGCTTTGGAGGATGTTCATTCAGTTGTTTAATTTTGTAGAAAAAAAGCAGATCACAGACATGGCACATAACTAAAGTCAATTCAAATGGCAACTTTCTGGCTTTAAGAAACACTAAAAGAAATCCAGAACAAAAAATGTGGTAGTCAGTAATGGTTAATTTTTTAAAACCAAGCGTAGGGGAAAAATGATGGAATCACTCAATTCTGAGGGAAAAAATTATGGAATCACCGTTTAAATTTTCATTCCCAAAACTAACACCTGCATCAAATTAGATCTGCTCGTTAGTCTGCATCTAAAAAGGAGTGAGCACACCTTGGAGAGCTGTTGCACCAAGTGGACTGACATGAATCATGGCTCCAACATGAGAGATGTCAATTGGAACAAAGGAGAGGATTATCAAACTCTTAAAAGAGGGTAAATCATCACGCAATGTTGCAAAAGATGTTAGTTGTTCACAATCAGCTGCATCTAAAATCTGGACCAAATACAAACAACATGGGCAGGTTGTTAAAGGCAAACATACTGGTAGACCAAGGAAGACATCAAAGCGTCAAGACTAGAAACTTAAAGCAATATGTCTCCAAAACAGGAACAAATGAGGAACGAATGGGAGGAAACTGGAGACAATGTCTGTGAGCGAACTGTAAAAAACCGCCTAAAGGAAATGGGATTTACATAGAGAAAAGTTAAACGAAAGCCATCATTAACACCTACACCGAAAAATACAAGGTTACAATGGGCTAAGGAAAAGCAATCGTGGACTGTGGATGACTGGATGAAAGTCATATTCAGTGATGAATTGCGAATCTGCATTGGGCAAGGTGATGATGCTGGAACTTTTGGTTGGTGCCGTTCCAATGAGATTCATAAAGATGACTGCCTTAAGAGAACATGCAAATTTCCAGTCATTGATGATATGGGGCTTCATGTCAGGTAAAGGCACTGGGGAGATGGCTGTCATTACATCTTCAATAAATGCACAAGTTTATGATGGTATTTTGGACACTTTTCTTATCCCATCAATTGAAAGGATGTTTGGGGATGATGAAATCATTTATCAAGATTATAATGCATCCTGCCATAGAGCAAAAACTGTGAAAACATTCCTTGAAAAAGACACATAAGGTCAATGTCATGGCCTGCAAAGAGTCCGGATCTCAATCCAATTGAAAATCTTTGGTGGAAGTTGAAGAAAATGGTCCATGACAAGGCTCCAACCTGCAGAGCTGATCTGGCACCAGCAATCAGAGAAAGTCGGAGCCAGATTGATGAAAGTATTGTTTGAAACTCATTAAGTCCATGACACAGAGACTGCAAGCTGTTATAAAAGCCAGAGATGGTGCAACAAAATACTAGTGATGTGTTGGAGTGTTTTTTTGTTGGTTTGTTTTTCATGATTCCATAATTTTTTCCCTCAGAATTGAGTGACTCCATAATTTTTGGTTTAAAAAAGTAACCATAACTGTCTACCACATTTTTTGTTCTTGATTTCTTTTAGTGTTTCTTAAAGCCAGAAAGTTACCATTTGAATTGACTTTAGTTTTGTGCCATGTCTGTGATCTGCTAATTTTCTACAAAATTAAACAACTGAATGAACATCCTCCAAGGCCAGTGATTCCATAATTTTTGCCAAGGGTTGCACAAGACTAAAGCCCCTTAGACACTTTAGATAGCTGTCAGCCAGCAGTTATCTTGCCTGACTCTCCCATACAGAGGAGCACTCATCCGGTCAGCAGCTATGTATCCTGCCTGACTCTTTCCCATACACAGGAGCACTCATTCGGTCAGCAGCTATCTCACCTAGCTCTCCCATACACAGGAGCACTCATTCGGTCAGCAGATATCTGTCCTGACTTTCCCATACACAGGAGCTCTCTGTCGGTCAGTAGATATCTATCCTGACTCTCCCATACACAGGAGCACTCATTCAGTCAGAAACTATCTCTCCTGACTCTCCCGTAACACAAGCACTTGTTCAGCCAGTAGCTATCTTGCCTATCTCTCCCATACACAGTAGCACTCATTCGATCAGCAGTTATCTCTCCTGACTGTCCCATACACAGGAGCACTCATACGGTCAGCAGCTATCTCTCCTGACTCTCCCGTAAACACGAGCACTTGTTCAGCCAGCAGCTATCTTGCCTGACTCTCCCATATACAAGAGCACTTGTTCAGCCAACAGCTACCTCACCTGACTCTCCCATACACAGCAGCACTCATTCAGCCAGCAGCTATCTCACATGACTCTAATATACAGGAGCACTCATTTGGTTGGCAGCTATCTAGCATGACTCTCCTATACACAGGAGCACTCTTTCGGCTGGCAGCTATCTCACCTGGCTCTCCCATACACAAGAGCACTCATTTGGTCAGCAGCTATCTTGCCTTACTCTCCCATACACAAGAGCACTCATTCACTCAGCAGCTATCTTGCCTGGCTCTCCCATACACAAGAGCACTCATTTGGTCAGCAGCTATCTTGCCTTACTCTCCCATACACAAGAGCACTCATTCACTCAGCAGCTATCTTGCCTGGCTCTCCCATACACAAGAGCACACATTCAGTCAGCAGCTATCTTGCCTGGCTCTCGCATACACAAGAGCACTCTTTCAGTCAGCAGCTATGCCACCGAACTCTCCCGTACACAGAAGCCCTCATTGAGCAAGCAGCTATCTCACTTGAGTTTCCCATACACCAGAGCACTTTTTCAGCATGCAGCTACCTCACCTGACTCTAACATACAGGAGCACTCATTTGGTTGGCCACTATCTTGCCTGACTCTTCCATACACATGAGCACTTTCATTTGGCTGACAGCTATTTTGCGTGACTCTCACATACACTGGAGTATTCTTTTTGTCAGCAGCTATTTCTCCTGACTCTCCCATACATTGGAGCACTTGTTCGGCTGGCAGCTATCTCTCCTGACTCTCCCATACATTGGAGCACTTGTTCGGCTGGCAGCTATCTCTCCTGACTCTCCCATACACAGGAGCACTTGTTCGGCTGGCAGCTATCTCTCCTGACTCTCCCATACACAGGAGCACTTGTTCGGCTGGCAGCTATCTCTCCTGACTCTCCCATACACAGGATCACACGCTCTGACACTCATTTCTTTGCTCAATTTGAGAGAGCTGACGCTAAAATAGTCTCAGTGTCTTAGATAAGAAACTGATCGGCAGTCTGATATTGGAAATGCCAAATTTTTAACTCCGCCAACCTCATCTGGATCAGTCTAATGTGTATGGGGGCCTTTAACTATGTTCATGTATGTAAATACAAATATTTACTGAGTGTCCAGTTTCGGAATCATTTCTGCCCCGATCGAGCACTTATTGTAACATTTATTTCTTTTGTAGCACAAACACTAATAATATTGCTCATTAGTGAATTAAAAACTTTTGGATTTGCCCAGAACAAGCCTTAGGCCACTGGTAAACAAGACCCCCAATGTATCATGACATATTTTTCTTAAGACCCCCTTCAATTGCACTTGTCTGTGGGATTGATTTCCATGAAAATCTGCTCGAGTGACATTAATTACCAATGGTTGAGAGTGGTGATGAAGCATGAGCAGGCATGATAAGCACTATATGGAGAAAAGTATTGTCACTCACCTCTTAATCATTGGATTTAGGTTTTTCATTCAGTCCCATTACCTTGGGGGATAAACTCTGGCCTCTTCCAATGCCATCTGCAAGTCTGTTCATGACATTTCTCCCCTCCTACATATTCCACCATCACCTGAGAGTGATATTATTGAAAAGTCTAAGGATCTACAGCAATTCACTTACGCAGTGGAGACCACGTAAAATTACAGAGCGGTGTCACTGAGTGTTGAGGAGCGGAGGGCAGAAAAGTCACTTAACTTGTTGATGCCATAATTGCAAAAACCAGACTAAATGGCATTAACATCAAAACAAACAATGCGCCCCGCCGATACCTTCATGGAATGGGTGTTCTGTCCTCACTAATTGAAGCAGACTTCATGTAGCTTAAACAGGCAGCTAAACCGCTATACCGGGGTCCAATAAGGAGAATGTAGGTTGAATCTGTATTTTATTGAACGTGGTGGTATATTGATGCGGTGAAGCTACAAATAAAACCTATACATACACTGAGTCAATACAGGGTACATCAGGGATACATATCACACATAACATATTAAGAATCAACATCTGCACTTCTAGCTGAGGAGGGGAAACTAACTGAGCAGGCTGGTCTGAGACAGAAATTAGAAATAGGAAGTGTGTTTGCTTACCAGTGATGCTGTCGCAGAGGGAGAAGAGAAATGAAATGCTTCCAGAAAGCAGGTTGAGAGAAAATGGAGAACTGGAGGGAAAATGGGGGCTGGACTAACCATGATCCTTTGCAAAACTTACCCGGTTGCCTTGCAACGTTCCCAGAATACATTGTGAACGGAGGGAAAAAAGATTAGAAAGTGAAACTAAGACACACAATAACACTCCGGTTATGACTCTGGCCACTAGATGGAGTCGGAAACAATGAAAACAATAGAATCTATAGAAAACTGAACATCCTCTATATTCTCATAACATCATTGGAAATCTTATCAAATAGACAGTCAAAGGTTATAAATTAGATGTCGGAGACAGAACTATGGGTTTCCATGGCCATGCAAATGCTTGCTAGCCTTACATCACCAAGCGCAATGTCAAGGGTTGGATGGACTGTGGAATAGTGAAAACGTGTTATGTGTAGTGTCAGATCACACTTCTCTATCTGGCACCTGACGAATGAGTCTGTTTTTGGCGAATGCCAGGAGAATGTTACCTGGCGGAATGCATTGTGCCAGCTGTAAAGTTTAGCAGAAGATGGATAATGCTGTTAGTCTGTTTTTCAGGGGTCGTCCTCAGCCCCTTAGTTCTAGTAAAGGGAAATCTTAATGATTCAACATACCAAGACAACTGTAGCTTCCAACTTACTCTATTCACAGAGTAAGAGGGCAGGGACACTAGTGCCACCAGTTGGAAGTAGTAATCCTGAAAGTCATTAGTGACCCTTAAAGAGCCTTGCCACATGACTTGGGATAAGAAGCCAAAACCAGAACCTCCATTTGTAGACATGAGTTTGAGGTGATTTTTGCAACCTATCAATAAACAGCAGGATAACTGGTTTGGGTGTTTGGTCTTTGACATGGGTCTACGGGGTAAAGTTTCTCCATGTGGAGAGCATCAAGTTGGTGTAGGGAGGCTTTCGGGGAATGGTTTGGGGAAGGTCCTTTTTTTTTTGCATGACTGTGCCCCAGTTTTTAGTGTGGAAGAACTTGAGCTCAGATCTCAACTCCATCCAATACCTTTTGGGATGAAGTAGAACAGAGATTGCAAGCCCGGTCCTCAGTTCCAACATCAGGGTCTGACCTCATAAATGCTCCTCTGGATGAAAGAGAAAGAAACCCCCCAGACTCCAAAATCTTGTAGAAATGCATATGGATTTACAAACGTAAAATGTAATGTCGAAAAAGCTCCAGTAAGTGTAATGTATTGGTGTCCCATACTTTTCTCCATACGAGCCACATAAAGATCATGTATGATACATATTACATCAACTACCCAGGAGTGTCAGCAGATCGTTGCTTTTTAGGTTACTTTGATGGTCTTCGCAACCTAGGGCTCATTACATTGCATGAGCCAGGATGATGAACAAATACACTGTTACCGATCAGTGCTCAGGTCATCTATAGCCTGGTTAGACTGGCCGGATGCACTCTACAATGTGCACTGATTAATTGTTAATAGATCATTTAGTTCTTCTAGAATGTCCTTGCCCTTGGTAGCACATGTCCTGTTTACATAGGACGATGTGCTGCTGAGAATGCTAATTTATAAGCAGCCTGCTTAAAAATCATTTCACCCGACGAACAAGCGTTTTGTTCGTTCGTCGAGTAATTGGCAGTCTGTTTACACTGCATGGTTATTGGGAAACGAGCCTTCCTGGGAACACTGGTTCACGGTAATCGTGTAGTGTAACTGCAGCTGTAGAGTCCAAAGGTGTCCAGACATCTTAAAGGGAATCTGTCACCCCTTTTTTGAGATATCATATAATGATATCCTTCATTTGTGTGTCACATAAGGATTCTCTTAGTACTTTTGCTTCCCCCTGACCCCGCACCTTTCATGCATAAATACCTTTTTTATATCGGTTCAGATGTATGTAAACTGCCACTGTCCGGTCCGCTGGGCGGGGCTTATTCACCTGCTCCTCCCCCTCCCTGTCTTGCTCTACACAAGAAGAAATGCGTAGAGCAAGACGGGGGGGGGGAGCAGTTAATAAGCCCCGCCCAGCGGACCGGACAGCGGCAGTTTACATACATCTGAACCGATATAAAAAAGGTATTTATGCATGAAAGGTGCGGGGTCAGGGGGAAGCAAAAGTACTAAGAGAATCCTTATGTGACACACAATTGAATGATATCATTATATGATATCTCAAAAAAGGGGTGACAGATTCCCTTTAACTGTTCGCCACACGATCATTTGACCAACAGCTATCTCTCCTCAGTTATCAATACATCTGTTGCTTATTTTCCAGGAGAACAGTAGGATTGGGGGTTTCAATTTAAAATTGCCTAATCCTTCTCTCACTTGACCTCATTTGTCAAGGGAGAGTTGGGAGACCCCCGACACATCAGATGGATGGCTGGGGTGCCAACGTTAATGTGTATGGGGGCATAGAGCATGGGCAAAAGTGAAGAGAATTAGTTTTCAGCAAAGTCAGCAAAACCACATGTTGCATGATGATAGTCATTTCCTTTTTGAATACTTTTTTTTTGTCTTTCAAGGTATCTTTTCCAAAGAAACTTCCAATGTCTCAGTCCGTCCCTCAGATTTATATACAGGTGAAAGAGTTTATTTATGCAAGCCTTAAATTTTCGGAATCACTTCATCGAAGGTAAGTTCCAGTGCTGAGTAATTTGGTCATCGTCTGAATTCATATTTCTTTAGTTTTGAAAAACTAGAATCTGATTTTGGTCCAGTAGGAAAAAGGATAAAAACTTACTCAGGATCTTGCTAAAATGGTGATAAAGATGACACACTGATATAGGGTTTGTCATGAAGTTATAACAATAAACAAGTCCTAAATGGCCATTATGTATCACCATAGTGTGCATGGGGGCCTCCTGACTGTCCCCCGACAGCAGTTGTTAAGAGAAGAAAGATCAGCCATATTGGATTTCAACATGCTCAGTCCTTTGTATTATATTTAGGAATGTGTGATGGGCTAATATAAAACCATCTGATTCTGTGGCATATGGCACCAAAGTGTCAGCAGCAGATCATTTAAGGTCCAGTAAGTTTGGAGAACCGGATTTGATTTTTCCAGCACATTCCGCAAATGCCTGATCCGATGACAGTCTAGTTGTATTTGAGGATTTTGGAGACCAAGTCATCACCTCAAACTCCTTGTCATGTTCCTCGGACCATTTAGATGGACTTAAAGTCTTCCTTCAACCTTAATAACTATGTTACTATGTTACTATTTCTGAACAATGTTTACGGCGTGGCGTATCTTGCTGAAAGAGGCGCTGCCATTCGGCAATATTGTTACCCTGTAGGTACAACATTTAAGGAAGTGGTATTTGTCAAACTACAATCCAAATCAATGACAGAACCTCTGGTGTCCCAGTAAAACATTGTGCAGAGCAACACACCTTGCTTTCTTGCCATAGTACGTCCTGGTGCCATATGTTCCCAAATTAAGCGATGCCCACACATCCAATCTCCCACATGAAAAAGAAAATCTGATTCATCACAGTAGACCACCTTCTTTCCATTGCTCCATGGTCCAGTTTTGATGTTTACATGCCAAATGTAGGTGCTTTGGGCAATAGATAGGGTTAGAATAGATACCTGATGGGCTTGTGGTTATGCTAGTGGACCACATTTGGCTGGTTTTATCACTGCATACCGGGAACACCCAACAACATTAGCCATTTTGGAGGTGATCTGACCCAGTCGCCTCTCCGTCACAATTGGCTATAGTGTTAGGGGCTCAGATCCTTATGGTTGCCCATTTTTCCACCAAATCAACCTCAACATCGGATTGTTCATTTGCTACCCAATATATCCCATCCCTTTCCAGACACCATTGGCTTAGGAAAGTTAATGTTATTCACTTTATCTGTCAGTGGCTGATCAGTGTATGCTAATAAGGCCTTGAAAAAAACGTCTCTAATGCCCCTATACCCTTTAGATGACTGTGGGTGAAGAATGGTTCAGCCAACTGTTCGCCAGGCAGCTATCTTGCCCAATTCTCCTATACACAGGAGCGCTACGTCAGCCAATCACTCCTCTGTTTTCTATGAGAAAGCCTCCATCAGGCTCTCTACCGGTGACTTATATCTTAAAAAACAAAAGGAATGGCAGTCTGAAATTGGTCATGCCAGACCCGTGTCTTTCTTGACCATTTGCTATCATGGTACCCCCATGCACATTAGACCGTTGGCTGAACAAGATATCGCTGGTTTGGACGATGTTTGTTTAATGGAGTCCTTAAAGAGGTTGTCCACTGCTTTTGCACTGATGGGCTATCCTTAGGATAGGACATTAATGTTTGATCGGTCGGGGTCTGACACCCGGAACCCCCGCCGATCAGCATTTCTTGGTGTCGGTAGCAGCAGCCGGTGCCAGAGATCCTCACTTGCCATCTTCTGACAGTGGCCACGGACTGGGTACTTTACATCCACATCCTATTGATTTGATAGCTCCACAAGTGAGTATTTCTGGATGCCGATCGGCCATTAATGTCTGATCGGTCGGGGTCCGACACCCGGCACCCCCGCCGATCAGCATTTTTTAGTGTCAGTGTCAGCAGCCGCCAGCCAGAAGTACCCACTTGCCATCTTCTGACAGTGGTGACGGCTGGGTACTGCACAACCATATCCTATTGATTTGACAGCTCCATAAATGAGTATTTCCGGATGCCGATTGGCGGGGGTGCCGGGTGTCGGGCCCTGAAGATAGCTCATCAATGATAAAGTAGTGAACAACCTCTTTAAGGATGAGACCTTGCAGCCTCAACTCTGAAATCTCACCAAGGCTAATGGCCACACAATTTCAAAACAAATACATTATATTACGCATATGAGATATATTACGTTGGTGCATGATTGACCCCGCAACAATGTTTGCAGAAGAGCATCCATTGATATTTTCAGGTCCATGATCCGTATCCCAGTCACCTAGTGAACTGTAGGTCCTGCCACGGACAAGGGTTTACACCTATACCACCCTTCTTCAGTGAGCTTCATTTTTGCAAAGATCTGAGGAATGTTCAGTTGTGCAAATGGGCAAATTTTCAATATGTTTCCTCCATTATCTCCAGATTTGGTCGGAAAGGATCACGCTAAGCTGTAGCATATAAGCCAGCCTGTGACTGGGTCGTGGCTAATATCAGGTGTTTGTTGAGTCTGAGTAGATTTACCTGCTCCATTGTGAACCACATCTTCTGTAATTGTCTTTCTATAGCCTGCTCCAGTTAAATCACTTAGAATAACATTTGAGAGCCCAGCATGAAAACACATAGGCCAGAAGCCACCTCCAGCTTATCTGCCATGTCTTATCTGGTAATGAATGTAAATGAGAGGAGTTTCGCACATCCTTAATTGGTCCTGGGTACAATTTACACATAGTAACGAGTAACCTTTTGACCTAACCTGGAAATATTTACTCACAAAACACATGTAGAGAAACACACAGGCGAGTTGTCAGAAGCAGACCCGGGCACACCAGTGTTTTGCATCCAAGTGAAAAAAAAGCACATTGCAACCACTATGAGATGTGACCAGACACCGCACTACAAAGATGGTGGGCTTCTATGGTGCTGACACATACTCACCTATTACGCTCCAGCTGTCTTTCTTCCAGGACAGGTTAGGAGATGGAGATTGCCACGGACCAACGCCTCCAACTTCTACGTGCGCTGGAGTCGATAACACCGGGACAATACGGACGTGTTCCCAATAAGACGGCTCACAACTCCCCAAGCTGTAGTTAAACTGTACACATGTGTTTTGTTTGCTTTGTTTTTTTAATGTTGTGAAGAGTTTACACACACAACGAAAAACATATACGAAACATAAAACATATGTAAAATATGTGTACAGTTTAAACACTAGTTGGGGTATTTCTATAAACTCCAGGACAAAAAAAAACATTTTTTTTTAAAATGTCCATAAGGGCACCATTACACATCTGTTTAAAACACATACGCGTTTAGGGGGAGCATTTATGCAGGGGTGGCATTTATGCACATGTAATCTAAGTACATGTATCAAAGTACTTCTGGCAGTTATAACATGGCAGTTAGACAGGGCAGGAGACAGGTAAGACATTTATATACATCTACTCTCTGTACATTTGGAGTACAACAAATATATACCATATGCATTTGTGTAATTTTTATCCTGGCCGCTGCATTCACACACATCCACCGCCCTGGCATTAACTCTCCACACTCCATCCATATTGGCCCCTCGCTTCTTTCCTCTCCTATGTATAGCACTCATGCTCTTTTCACATTGTTAAATTGCACCAATCCAGCCAGTCCCACCATTCAACACCAGAGACGCTCTCACAAATCACTTAACCATCTGCTCACTCTTTCTATCCTCCTTCTCCTAGTTGCAGGAGACATTGCTCCCAACCCTGGTCCCCCATGTTATAGAAAGTCAAACCCCCCCACTGCTACACTCAGAAACCCCTCTAATCTTATTAATATTCCCTGCATGCCATCTGTCTCTCTTAATTGTGCACTTTGGAATTCTCGCTCAGTGTGTAACAAACTCTCCTTCATTCATGACTTCTTCCTTTCTAATTCTCTTAACCTCCTGGCTCTTACTGAAACCTGGATCCAGCAGTCAGATACTACCGCTGCTGCTGCTCTTTCATACGGGTGGCTACACTTCTCTCATACCCCAAGATCAGACAATAGAGCTGGTGGAGGCGTTGGTCTGCTCCTATCACCAAAATGTACCTTTCAGGTTATCCCTCAAGTACCCTCACTTGTCTTCCCTTCCTTTGAGGTCCATGCCGTCAGACTCTACACCCCATTCTCCATGCGAGTGGCGGTGGTGTATCGTCCTCCCGGCCCCTCCCATCAGTTCCTGGATCATTTTGCCACTTGGCTTCCACATTTTCTCTCCTGTGACATCCCTACCCTCATCATGGGAGTTTTCAACATCCCCATTGCTCTTCCCCTCTCCCCATCTGCTACTCACCTTTTATCTCTAACCTTCTCATTTGGCCTTTCGCAGCTTACTAATTCTCCAACGCATGAAGACGGAAACTCCCTCGACTTGGTCTTCTCTCGGCTTTGTGCTGTGGATGATTTTGCAAACTCCCCTCTCCCACTCTCTGACCACAATCTTCTTTCATTCTCTATAAAGAACTGCCAGGCTGCTCAGGTCACCCCCACTGTCCAGACTTATAGAAACATACAGGCCATTAACACCCAGAAACTTCTGAAGAACTTGCAGTCTTCATTGGCCCCTATCTCCTCCCTCTCATGTCCTGATTCTGCATTGAAGCATTACAATGAAACACTTCAAAGTGCCCTGGATGAATTTGCACCCCCTATAAATAGAACACCACAACGCAGACGGCGACAACCCTGGCACACGGTGCAAACACGTTTCCTGCAGCGGTGCTCCAGGTGCGCCGAACGTCTGTGGAGAAAATCCAATCTACACGAAGATTTCATCCATTTTAAGTTTATGCTTAGAACATACAACACTGCCCTTCACCTCTCCAAACAAACCTATTTCAACACCCTCATCATCTCACTGTCCAATAACCCGAAACGTCTCTTTGACACTTTTCATTCTCTACTCAATCCAAGAGTACAGGCCCCAACCACGGAGCTCCGAGCTGACGATCTGGCCAATTACTTCAAAGAAAAAATTGACCAGATCCGACAGGAAATTATCTCCAAATCCCCTCATACCATGCACTGTCCTCCCTCCCCCACTGCATCTAACTCACTCTCTGATTTTGAACCAGTCACAGAAGAAGAAGTAAGCAGGCTCCTTGCATCTTCTCGCCCAACTACTTGCACCAGTGACCCATTTCCGTCACATCTCCTCCAGTCCCTTTCCCCTGCTGTCACCCCTCACCTAACTAAAATATTTAACCTCTCTCTCTCTTCTGGTATTTTTCCCTCCTCATTTAAGCATGCCATCATACATCCACTACTTAAAAAACCATCCTTCGACCAAAACTGTGCCGCTAACTATAGACCTGTCTCTAATCTTCCCTTCATCTCTAAACTCCTGGAACGCCTGGTCCACTCCCGTCTTATCCGCTATCTCTCAGAAAACTCTGTTCTCGACCCTCTCCAATCCGGTTTCCGCTCTTTACACTCCACTGAAACTGCCCTCACTAAAGTCTCTAATGATCTGCTAACAGCTAAATCAAATGGTCATTACTCCATGCTAATTCTCTTGGATCTCTCTGCAGCATTTGACACTGTGGATCATCAGCTCCTCCTCACTATGCTCCATTCCATTGGCCTCAAGGACACCGTTCTCTCCTGGTTCTCCTCCTATCTCTCCGACCGCTCCTTTACTGTTTCTTTTGCCGGTTCCTCCTCCTCTCACCTTCCCCTTACTGTTGGGGTTCCTCAAGGATCGGTTCTAGGCCCCCTCCTCTTCTCCTTGTACACTGCCCCTATTGGTCAAACAATCAGTAGATTTGGTTTCCAGTACCATCTCTATGCTGATGACACCCAATTATACGCTTCTTCTCCTGACATCACGCCAGCCTTTCTAGAAAACACTGGCGATTGTCTAAACGCTGTGTCTAATATCATGTCCTCACTATATCTGAAACTGAACCTGTCAAAGACTGAACTCCTTGTGTTTCCTCCCGCTACTAATGTACCTACACCCGACATTGCCATTTCCGTGTGTGGTTCCACTATTACTCAGCAACATGCCCGCTGTCTTGGGGTCATACTTGATTCCGAGCTTTCCTTTGCCCCCCACATTCAATCACTGGCTCGCTCTTGTCATCTGCACCTCAAAAACATTTCTAGAATTCGACCTTTTCTTACTTTTGACTCTGCAAAAACTCTTACTGTTTCTCTTATTCATTCTCGTCTCGACTATTGTAACTCTCTTCTAATCGGTCTCCCTCTTACCAAACTCTCCCCTCTCCAATCTGTCTTGAATGCTGCAGCCAGGATCATATTCCTCACCAATCGTAACACCGATGCCTCTACCTTGTGCCAGTCATTACACTGGCTACCCATCCACTCCAGAATTCAGTATAAACTTATTACCCTCACCCACAAAGCCCTCCATGGCTCAGCACCACCCTACATCTCCTCCCTTGTTTCAGTATACCACCCTACCCGCGCCCTCCGTTCTGCTGATGACCTGAGGTTAGTATGCTCAATAGTCAGAACCTCCCACTCCCGTCTCCAAGACTTTACACGTGCCGCGCCAATTCTTTGGAATGCACTTCCCAGGTCAATACGATTAGTCCCCAATCCCCACAATTTTAAGCGTGTCCTGAAAACGCATTTATTCAGACTGGCCTATCGCCTCAACACATTAACCTAACCTATCCCTGTGTGGCAGAGCCAAAAGTTTTACCATAACCAGGTTCCCAGCATCATGTTCCCACATGCTTTATGCATCCATTAGCCCTCTGTGTCTGTACTGTTACACACTTAACATTATGGCTGGTCCATACAATCAGGGCAACTGTTACCACCCACCTTTCGTGTCTCCCTCTTTCCTCATAGACTGTAAGCTTGCGAGCAGGGCCCTCACTCCTCTTGGTATTTGTTATAATCTACTGTATGTGATTATGGTTATGCTGTAATGTCTATTGTCTGTACAAATCCCCTCTGAAATGTAAAGTGCTGCGGAATATGTCGGCGCTATAAAAATAAAATTTATTATTATTATTATACGCGAAAACCGGTACCAGTGTCATCAATGTTTTCCATTGGTGGATAAAAAAAGAAATGACAAAAGTTCTCCAATGCTTTGCAATGTTAAACACAGAGAGTATATGGACGACACACGCATAGCACACAGACGACAACTGAATGACATACGGATGGCACACAGACAGTACACGGATAGCACACGATCGGGACACGAATAGTACACGGCCGGGACACGGATAGCACACAGCCGGGACACGGATAGCACACGGCCTGGAGACGGATAGCACACGGCTGGGACACGGATAACACACGGCCGGGACACGGATAACACACGGCCGGGACACGGATAGCACACGGCCGGGACACGGATAGCACACGGCCGGGACACGGATAGCACACGGCCGGGACACGGATAGCACACGGCCGGGACACGGATAGCATACGGCCGGGACACGGATAGCACACGGCCGGGGCACGGATAGCACACGGCCGGGACACGGATAGCACACGGCCTGGAGACGGATAGCACACGGCCGGGACACGGATAACACACGGCCGGGACACGGATAACACACGGCCGGGACACGGATAGCACACGGCCGGGACACGGATAGCACACGGCCGGGACACGGATAGCACACGGCCGGGACACGGATAGCACACGGCCGGGACACGGATAGCACACGGCCAGGACACGGATAGCACACGGCCGGGACACGGATAGCACACGGCCGGGACACGGATAGCACACGGCCGGGACACGGATAGCACACGGCCTGGAGACGGATAGCACACGGCCGGGACACGGATAGCACACGGCCGGGACACGGATAGCACACGGCCGGGACACGGATAGCACACGGCCGGGACACGGATAGCACACGGCCAGGACACGGATAGCACACAGCCGGGACACGAATAACACACAGCAGGGACATGGATAGCACACGGCTGGGCCACGGATAGCACACGGCCGGGACACGGATAGCACACGATCAGGACACGAATAACACACGGCAGGGACACGGATAGCACACGGCCGGGACACGGATAGCACACGATCGGAACACGAATAGCACACGGCTGGGACACGGATAGCACACGGCCGGGATACAGATGGCACACAGACAGTAAACGGATAGCACACAATTGGGACACAAATAGTACACGGCCGGGACACGGATAGCACACGGCCGGGACACGGATAGCACACAGCCGGGACACGGATAGCACGCGGCCGGGACACGGATAGCACACAGCCGGGACACGGATAGCACACGGCGGGGACACGGATAGCACACGATCGTAACACGAATAGCACACGGCCGGGACACAGATAGCACACGGCTGGCACACGGCCGGGACATGGATAGCACACGATCGGGACACGAATAGCACACAGCCGAGACATGGATAGCACACGGCCAGGACACAAATAGCACACGGCCTGGACACAAAGAGCACACGGCCGGGACACAAATAGCCCACGGCCGGGACACAAAGACCACATGGCCGGGACACAAAGACCACATGGCCGGGACACGAATAGCACATGGCCAGGACACGAATAGCACATGGCCAGGACACGAATAGCACATGGCCGGGACATGGATAGCACACAGCCGGGACACGGATGCCACACAGATGTGCTGTGCATGTTTTTTTTACGAACCCATAGCCTTGTATTGGCCATTGTCATCCGTGCTGCCGGGGATAAAAACAGACCTGTCTCCATGTGTTTTGCATGAACAATGGTAATGGACATATACATAGCACCATAGGTTATAATGGGTACGTGTTTTATATGTGAAAAAAAGGATAAAAAATACTGGAAATACAGACATGCGAATAAAGTCCAAGAGAAAGGTACTTTGTCTGTGAATATATAATTTCTGCTGATTATATTAACATGTTACCTGCTATAGCCGAAGCGGTTAATGTCTTTATATTAGTTTTCCCACCAATAGACATTTATTACAGGCAATTTTTGCATTTTATTATGATTTTTGTCTATAGAAAAGGTTGTCTATCTGTAATTTTTGGATAAGTTGTCCCAAAAGGTAAAACAAATTTGCAGCTTCATTAGTTTGTATTTTTTAATTTCACATAGTTTTTTTTTTCTATAAAAATCTATATTTTATGTTCGGTATGTGGAAGATGTTTTTTTTTTACTATACATTTTTTACTTTTTAAGAAGTTTGTTTTACTGAAGGCATGGAAAGCTTACCATCCGGCCACTAGGTACTGCGGGTATAAAACATTGTGCAAATCTCACAGTTTATCAAAATCTTTTCCTTTTACCTGCGGATTTAGCTGTGGATTTTGTTGCCGTTTTCCCTGGATCTCACCCCTTCATTTCCTTCCACGCTGAAATCCATATACAGATTTCACTTCCTGCATACAATCCACATTGCAAGTCAATTTCTGCACAGACATTTTCAGCAATGTGTAGATGTAATTTAATGAAATATCTTGACTCAGCTGCTACTGGATTAAAGCAATAGACCATTAATAGGGCATTTCATGCTTGGAGTGGTATCACTTGCCTTAAAACACTGCCATGAATAAAGAATTGGATCTAATCATCCTCCAAGAGCAATTTCTCCCAGCGATCCAGGAGCAATTTAGTGATGAACAATGGTTTCTCCAGCATGATGGAGACCATGTCACAAGGCAAAAGTGAAAACTAAGTGGCTCGGTGAGCAAAAGATTGAAATTTTGGGTCCATGGCCAGGAAACGCTCCAGATCTCAGCCCATCGAGAACCTGAGGTCAATCCTCATAAAGAGGGGGGACAAACAAAAACACAGAAATTGTGATAAAGTCTGAGCAGTCGTTAGACAAGAATGGGCGGTCATCATCAAGATTTGGCCCAGAATCTGATGTCCAGCTGCCGGGCGAAGAGTGGAAGTCTGCATAATAAGGGTCAACGCTGTAAATATTGAGTCTTTGCATAAACTTGATGTATTTATCTATAAAAGTTTGAAAACTTATGATATTCTGATAATTGTACTTCCGGAACCAGAGGAACATCAGACTAAAAGATCTAACAACACTAAAGGAGCAAAGTTTGTGAGAACCCAAACTTTGTAAGTCTCAAACCTTTTGGCCACGACTTTATTATTAGATATTATTATATCGATTTTTACCAAATCCTTTCTTGGACAAAATAATCATAATCTTCTGCACAATTTCCAGGAGAAATTTGTTTATGACAAACTATAGATTGTAAATGGAAGTCAATCTACAGGCCGCTGCGGAGCGTTAGGGCTGTGCCCTCTGCTCATACTGTACCTCCATGTGCCAATGATGTCCACATATGTAAAACTATGCAGCTCTTCCTTGCATGTCCACCATATGGTGGCACAGGGTGCTTTTTAATGAAGTCCCAGAGCATGAGACTAACCAGAACATAAGACATGGCTGCATTTGCCTGTCCTATATATACTACATATCCATTTCATTAATTTATATTTCCCATGACCCCTCTACAAACCCCCTGATGCAGTACTGCATATATACACTTGATGGCAGCACTTACCTGCAGCCTATCAGGGGCAGTTGGTTTATTCCTTGTCTGCACCTCACAATTTTACAGTTCCCGCTGATTCTGAATAATTGGAAAAGTCAGGATTTTAATTAATGACTTTACAGGTAGAATTGAAAGTAGCAAAAAGCTGCAAATAAGAAGAGTTTGGCATACCTACTATCAATAGACAAAACATCAGCATCTCAATGCCAAGCAGCAGCTGCAAAAGCAAATCAAATTTTAGGGTGTATAGAAAGAGAACTACCTGGTACTTATATCTAATTTTGCCTCCTTAATAAATGCATTGGAATGTCTCGGTTTGATGCATCGCAAGCAGCGTAAATGAGATATTGTCATCAAGTTTTGGTTGGCCTTCATAATCCTGCGTATATGAGAAATGTGCAAGGTGACCCACTTTTGCTGATCTTCCAAAATTATGATATATGAGGTTTGATCTGAAAGTAATGCCTTCTATTTACAAGGAAAATACAACAGGTGTAGAGAGCATAATAACGCAGCGAACCTGCATGCCGGGCCTGGAAACATCTGAACCAGCAAAGGCAAGCCACTTTTTTTAAACCAGCGATGACCGTGTTATCATCTGGAAAGCGTTGCCACCTTCATTGTAAATTGATGTTAAATTCACAGCATGTGTGCACCATATTGGCTGCTAGACGTGGATTTTGCTGCATTTTCCTAGCAGGAGAAATGCCCCATAGGAGCGTACCCTTGAAATTCAGGATATACTGCAAGGTGGCTGGGAAATTCCAACTACAAGTCAGCAGCTTTTGAAGCTGTTTTACTGTGGGAGAAACCTGTATGAGCTGCAATAAATTTCCGTTAAATGCAGAATTGCATAGAAATTCCACTAGAAATTAGCATTTTTCCCTACACCTATTATGTAGCCCTTCACATGACACTCTTCAATTATGTCTAATTTTTCTTGAATTTCACATATCCTCCCTTTGGCCATGTACATGTTTTCTAATAATGTATCAATTCCATACAATAATGACATTTTATAGACTTTAAGGTTACATGTAAGCTTATTGTTTTGGGATCGTCTGTATACGCCGCCATTAATTTTTCTACTCCAGTAAATAGTAAATGTTATTTCCTTCCGCCATTGATGGATTCTCCGATAAGTCATTACACAAAGAAACACTTTCATTCATTTTCTGGGATTTTTGCATATTCTGTCCTTGTAACAATTCCCCTATGAGACTCGCTCCGAGTGTAAGTGTCAAAGGTTTGTTCTTCGTGGCGCCTGAGGTGGAAGGAAATCTGGGAACGTCCCGATTGACACTTGTGGCTGCACACAGAGAACATGTTGTGGAAACATCTATACGACATTCACGTAATTCAGGCTTCACCTTGGTTCACTTTTACTGGCTGTCTATGGGAATTCTGCTTTTTAAAAAAAACAACAACATGTTTTATGATTGATTTCAGCTCCACAGAGATTGACGATCTTCTCCGGAAATCTACTAACTTACTTCTCACAAGGACCTTAAGCAGCGGTTTACAAAACCTCATCAAAAAGCCTCATATAGGTCTGACAGAAGTAAGTATTACACTGGGGGGGCAGGAATTAAGTGACTTTGTCGAATTGGACACAAGCTAACATGTAAAAATCGTTCCATTGTGTCCTCCTGGCCAGGCATTGGCGTTTTTTACCTGCCTTGTTAATTCCTGGATTTTCCTTATAAATTAGCTCGGCAACCCCTTTCCACGCTCTAAAGCCCCCTCTAGTAGCTGCAGGCCCAGCCTTAATCCATCCATTTATAATATGTACAACCAATATATCGCCATGTGCAATCCTTTATTTCCCCAGTAGTGGCCACTATAAGAAAAATGAGCAGCTTGTGTTTAATCAGATCATGGTTGATCGAAGTGGTTCTCATATTCAGCGGTTGTCTATAAAAAAAAAACACAACTCTTTAATTCTTCCATATAAAAGGCCATATATTCCAAAAACTGGTTGCTGATTTGCAGTGCACTGGTTCAGTGTCCTGACGGTTTTCTGTGGCAACCAAAACCAGCACATCTTCACTTCTGCGGCTGTCCTCTCGGTCTGGCATCCTGGTCGCTTCTAGTGTTTACCAGTGATAAGTCGATTGTGCGCTGCCCAGTTCCAGACATTACTCCGCTCCTCCTTGGCAGTCTTTACTTCTGTGGCCGCCATCCTTAGCCCAGTGCTACTAGTGCCATTAAACGCTAGAGGCGTCAAGGATGCCGACCTCAGAAATGAAGACTTCCCTGGTCCGGCTGTCACGAAGGACTGGACTGGATGTCGGACAAGGGCTGGTGCCTAACTCTAGATGGAATCAGTATGACTAATATCACTGCAAAGGTGATTGTCCAGTTGCTGTCCAGTTTAGTAACAATGCTAACCGGTTGGGCCTTAGAAAAAGAAGTTGTAGCCTCTTTTGGCAATTTCTGCCTGAAATTTTTGTAGTTATATCCTTCCTGTCGGAATAATGGAAATAACAACCAAATCTGACGGACCCGATTGTAAACTAATGTTGGCCCAGCCTGCCTATATTAGGGCTTGGCTGGCAGTCTATTGTGTACGAGGGCCTCCCGGCTCTTGCCCGACAAATGATCCAATTTGGGCTTGCCAATCCTTGAGTTCTTGGTGCGTTAAGCCGTTACCAGAGGTGACTTGGACCTGCTCTCTTGTAGAGGACACGGGAGCACTTGACTGAGCGAGTGCTCCTCTGTATGGAAGAGTCGGAAGAGATAGCTGCCGGCTGACTGATTGGCCAAACCATTAATTGGCTGACAGCTATCTATTAGGTCAGTAAGGTCTGATGGACAATGGTGGTATCCATCATACGATGCATCTGGTAGAGCCCTGTGACTCCTGCGGTGTGACTGGCCATCAGTCTCCGTATCACCGCCATAGAATGAATGGATACTGGTCATTTTCTGAGCCTTACATCCGTTTGACTTTTATCTCAGAGTACCCTACAGATATTGTATTTATGGGGTCCCGTCGTCCAAGCAGTCAGGACTAGGTCCCAACCTACAGATCATCACCAATGGAAAATGTGGTCTTTATGACTCCAGTGTTCCCAGTATCTACTGGGCAGTTGCACTCTGTTTCACGTGGGTCATGAATGAATTGTGCCAGATCACCGGCCAGAACAAGTATTGGTGCTGTCCCTCCAGTGTAGGGAGCTATGTACGTCTGCGAGCATTGCTCCGGGCGAGCTATAGCTGTGCGGCTTCCTGTAATACAGTAATTGCCATGTATTTCTGTACGGTCTCAAAGAACAATACCTCCTTAAAAATCGGGTGGGACGCTGCGCCACAAACCTGTTACCTTTCTGCTTTGTAGCTTGTGCAGATCATCATAAACACCACACACCTGGAACAAGCCTGTAAATACCTGGAGGATTTTATTACAAATATTACAAATATTTCACCTGAGACGGTGCACACCACCAGACTTTATGGCCTGTCCACCTTCAAGGTAAGGTTTATGGTAAATAACGGGACTATCCCAAAATATTCATTGCATTCATTTATATTTGATTTTTACATATAAATCATAGCAGATCATAGAAAGACTTAAAGGGGCAGTCCAGATTTAGGAAAATATGGCAGCTTTCTTCCAAAAACAGCGCCACCCCTGTCTACAGGCTGTGTCTGGTATTGCAGCTAAGAACCATAGACTTAAATGGAGCTGAGCTGCAATACCAGACACAACCTGTTAGACAGGTGGCGTTGTTTTTGGAAGAAGGAAGCCATGTTATTCTAAGTGTAAATAACCTGTTTAAAGGGGTTCACCACTGAGGACAACCCCTGCCCATATGCATCATTGGACCATCTCTTTTTGGACATAGAATTAACTACTGGTTGTTACCATGGAGGACCTGGCTAATCCATGTCTTATATTTAAAGGGGTTATCCAGCTTTTCAAATCGACTTCCTTAGGGCAGGTGCTTTCTGACAAAACATCGGAGCGCACGTGGACCAATGTTAGTCTATGGAGCCGTGCACATGTCCGCAAAATCACTGCATGCCCAAGTTGTAGTCACACTCAGCCATGCAAGTCAGTGAGTGCGTGGAAACATCAGACTGCACTCAGATGACATCTGAGTCCAGACCAATTTCCACGAACTGGCAGAATGGAGAAGATGGAGTTTTGTGAATGTCACACGGGGCTCGGGAGCTGTACACAGAGGTGTGAGATGTGTTATAGTGTTAGCATCTGCCGCTACCAGCAGCAACCAGAGCAAGCTCGAATCACTGCTGTAATGTCTTAAATGCCTGTCAGTCTTTCACAGTGGCATTTAAGTTGCCTCTGTTACAGTGCCCCTCACCTCTACGGAGTATTGCAGGCTGTCTATGGGTTGCCATTGTATGCGGCAGTCTACTGAATCCCACGTCACCATCTATGTACTCCCACGAAGCCCAGCCACAAGGTGACCTTCACAGGAGAATGAGATTTTTCCTATTTACAGCAATACAAAAGTACAAGCGATCAAATCATTGGTTTAAGTTCCCTAGGATGGGGGGGCTAAAAAAAGTGATTATCAAAATAAAAAAATAACATTTTTGAAAATAATTAAATGTAATAAACTAGCCACAACCAGTCCTGGGTATTTCGGTACTATCAATGGGCAGTGGGATCTGGTAATGATAATTGCTGCATGTCTGCGAGCCTTTATCCTTATTACAGAATTGCCTGCCAGATCAGCACAAATCTGTCTTATTTGCTGCAGTCCGGGGTAAAGTAGATGAATAATGGCGTGACAGCAGCACTTTAAGCTTTGTTTTGTTTCCTGTGCATTATCGGGTGTCAGGAGACGGCGCGGTGCAGTAAATAGTCCTGTTTGTATACAAAATAGTGCGTGCCGGAGCTGTAAAGCTTGGCCGGTAGTCACCTCTAGATGAAAGCAGCGTACCATGGAAGTGAAGGATTTGCTAGACTATGCCACTGCTTAAAAGGTGGCATCAGGACTTGGCAGATCAAGGAGAGTAAATTGAATGGTAGAATGTCTGCGGGACGGTGCCGTTCTGAAACCTGTGGATCTGCAATTACAACCGCAAACTACATGTCGAAACGTGCACCGATTGCCAAATTTATCGCCATGTATTTAATTGCCCTTTTAAATGTATCTGTATGGATAAAGAACAATAAGGGGATCGCTTGGTCGCAATGTTCTATTGTCGTTGGTACATAACCTATTTACACGGGGATATGTGCTGCCGACAACAATTAATTTAATGTTTATTCTTACTCATCTTTTTTTTTTTTTCGGTAATCTAACATATTTGGTATTGCCCAATCTGTAAAAAGCCTCATCCATCAAAATATAAAAGTAACTTGTACAATAAACACCCTAAAAAGAACAAAACAAAGCCAGATTTGCCATTTATAGCCTCAACATCTCCCTAAGAAAATGCAATAATAGCAATCAATACATCGTACGTACCCCAGAATGGTATAAATAAAATGTGGGCTTGGTACGCAAAAAAAAAAACCATGACACAGGTCCAAATCAATTTTTTTTTTCTTACAAATTTTCCACCACTTAAATAATAAAAAAAATAATGTGATAGGTCATTTTTATTGCACAATAAACACTTAAAAAATGCTGTAAATGCTGCTGTTCTCTTTTTCTTTAGTTCCTGCTCCTCTTCTTTCCTGAGAGCCATGGACCTTTCTTCACTCTATGTAAATCTGGTCTTTTTTTTTTATCCAAGTGGGCGTGGCCTTTATTATGGGAGTTTTTATGAGAAGCACACCCAATTGGCTAAACCGTATAGATTTGCCTACTGTGAAGAGGAGGCCATATCTCAGGAATGGAGAGGCGTGGGAACAAAAGAAAAACACACCAGATGCAGTAGAACAGCAGAATTTACAACAGTTTGTATATATATAATATTTGTGTCAAGTGACAGGTCCTATTGTAATGATAAAATTTGAGTGTTTAAGTTATTTTTATGTATAATTTTGGGCAAACACGTTCCTAATAAATGGAAGTATGAGCATTGCCTCATGAAACTCATCCGACCTACAGAAAATTTCACCCTCGTGCAGAAAATTTATTCTTCTGGACATTTCTTTGCTGATTAACAAGCTTTTAAAAATGACCTATAACCGGCGGGTAATTTGGGCGTTTGTCTCACTAGTAGAGGATGGGCAGCAAACTTGGCTGTCAGTGAGTTACTGCTGGAGCGGTGTGATGAATGGTCCTCCAGGCATCACTTATTTGTTACACCATTGTAGATTGGAATTTAAAAGTAAATGTCTACCTGTCGTGTGGAGAAAGCTCCAGAGAATATCAGACTTGACGTAATGGACAAGAACCTAACCTGTGTCCTGTTCTGTTCAGGACGCCAGGCATGCCGCCGAGGAGGAGATCTACACCAAACTCAACCTAAAAATTGATGAATTTGTCCAACTGGCAGACTACAACTGGACAATGTCTGAGCCAGACGGGAGAGCCAGTGGTTACCTAATGGACCTGATTAATTTTTTACGAAGCACATTTCAAGTTTTTACTAACTTGCCTGTAAGTTTATACAATTTACAATTTGCATTTTTCTACTTGTGGGGATTGAATGGCAGGATATGTAATTTTAGCCACTTGTTTTTTTACATGCTCTTGACATTGTGCTATGTGATGAATGTTTAGATCTTACTCAATAGTGATGCTGAATCCCACTCCACACAGGATCCGGATCTACTGAGCGCCCACTAATCTACTTTAGATTATTTTTTTATCTCCATAGGATCCACTGATAATGTCAATGAGGAATAGCAGGACTTCCCCTGGATGACGCATCGGTGGTGTTTGCCGGCCACTGACCACTCCTGCTTTACTTGACTGACTACTCTTTTATGTCTGTAGTCCACTTACAGCTGGCCACACACTATTCCTCCTGACATACCCAACAGACATAAATGTCTGGCTCACCTAAATGGGGACATGGGAACGAGCTGCTGTCAGACATCTCTGGCGGAGGCTTATGTCGCTTGAGGACAAAAAGATCGTTCATGTTGAAATCGAACAGCCTGATCATTCTTTCTGTTGACATCTACTGTCAGAGGGAAAAGGCAGGACACTCCCATTCACATTAGATGGTTTTTGGTTCCACAGGTCCGTTGATAATGTATGTGACTAGCTTAAGAAAAAATTAAAGAGGTATTCTCACATTTGGAAGTTTTCCCCTATCTATTGAATAGGGGTTAAGTTCCCCATTGGTGGGGGTCCAACCCTCACCGATCGCTAGATCAGTGTGAATGGAATGGTAATCAGTCATACGTATGCATGTCCGCCCCATTCATTCTTATGGCAGAAAAAGTGCTATCTCCAGAGGTCCCAATAAGAATGAATGAAGAGGCAGAGCGTATCATCAAGCTTGGCTTTTTTCTGGATCTTTGGGTTCCCAGCGATCGAGAGATTATCTCCGATCCCATGGATAGATGATAACTTCCAAACTTAGGGCCCCGTCACACATAGCGACGCACCAGCGATCCCGACAACGATATGACCTTGTCGGGATCACTGGTGTGTCGCTACATGATCGTTGGTGAGCTGCCAAACAGGCAGCTTCACCAGCGATCAGCACCAGTGACACGCGGGTAACAAGCAACGCACGTCGCTTAGTTACCCACTGAGTACCTTAGTCACCAGCACGCTGGTGCAGGGAGCTGGTAACCAAGGTACACATCGGGTTTCTAAGCAGCGCGCGGCACTTAGAAACCCGATGTGTACCTTGGTTACCAGCTCCCTGCACCAGCGCGCTGGTAACTAAGGTACACATCGGGCTTCTAAGCGCTGCGCGCCGCTTAGAAACTCTGTGTTTACCTTAGTTACCAGCGCTAGCTCACTGATCGCTGGTCTTCCGCCTGTCACACGCAGAGATGCGTGCTGGCCAGTGGGAGACCAGTGATCCAAAAAATGTCCCGGCCATTCCAGAACGATCAGCGATAACCGGCAGGGGGGCCGGTCGCTGGTCAGTGTCACACAGCGATCTCACTGGCGAGATCGCTGTTGTGTCACAAACACGAGACGCTATGTGTGACGGGGGCTTTAAGAACACCCCTTTAAGGAACCCTATTGGGACCTCATAGAACCCAACCAGTGATTTTTTTTTATAAGGAATAGACACGTTTATTAAAAACGTTTCTAGAGTGGAATTTTCAATATTTTCCTAATTCATTTTGCCCGAACAATGAGATATTCTCCATTATTGTAGCCGTGCACGTTTTTCTTTGAAACCCTGTGACCTTTCATATAAACATGTTTTTAATAGCAGGCTAGGGTTGATGTGACTAGGATGACTAGTCCAAGGGGCCGGTCCTGGGCCGCTTTCCCTATGTACCTTATATATAATGTGTTTCCGTCCTAATAAAGTAATATCCTTGTGTATGTATTTAATATATTTTGGGTAGATGGAATCTATATAATTTAACTTTTCTCATCAAAAATGTTCATAATCCTCTTTAAAGGGTTAATTTAGTGCGACCTCTAGACGAAGACCCTGCAGAGTGCAGCGCAGTCTCTTTAAACCGTGCCCGTGCCGATGGCAGCATTCCATGGGAGCATATGCGAGTGGGCGCATTCAGCCAGAACATAGCTATGAACTCCGCAAACCTTTCCAGATCATATCACTCGCTGGAAGACTGAATGGGAGTTTAGTTGGGGACTGTGGGAGGCAGCGCTGTCAGATCAGACTCCTAACGTGTTACTAGGTAGAAGATCTTACAAGTTATTAGTTCACAGTGTCGCCATCATAAATCATCATCAGGTCACAGATGATCACGGATCAATCCTCAACTGAACCTGCAACACCACATTTACATTCACTGCCACTGACGTTATTGCTGTAAATTCAGAATGTATGTGAACATTAAGGCTTAGAATAACTTGTATAAGTACAATGGAAAGCGTGTAACAGGGCCATGTACACTACCATGCAAAAGTTTGGGGTCACCCAGACAATTTTGTGTTTTCCATGAAAACTCATACTTTTATTAATCAAATGAGCTGCCAACTGAATTTAAAATCTAGTCCAGACATTGACAAGGTTCGAAAAAAAGATTTTGAAATAATAATTTTTCCTTCAAACTTTGCTTTCGTCAAAGAATGCTCCCTTTGCAGCAATTACAGCTTTGCAGACCTTTGGCATTCTAGCAGTTAATTTGCTGAGGTAATCTGGAGAAATTTCACCCCATGCTTCCAGAAGCTCCTCCCACAAGATGGCTTGATGGGCACTTTTTGCATACCATACGGTCAAGCTGCTCCCACAACAGCTCAATGGGGTTGAGATCTGGTGACTGCGCTGGCCACTCCATCACAGATAGAATACCAGCTGCCTGATTCTTCCCTATATAGTTCTTGCATAATTTGGAGGTGTGCTTTGGGTCATTGTCCTGTTGTAGGATGAAATTGGCTCCAATCAAGCGCTGTCTACATGGGTATGGTATGGCGTTGCAAAATGAAGTGATAGCCTTCCTTATTCAAAATCACTTTTACAATGTACAAATCTCCCACTTTACCAGCACAAAAACAACCTCAGACCATCACATTACCTCCACCATGCTTGACAGATGGCGTCAGGCACTCTTCCAGCTTCTTTTTAGTTCTGTGTCTCACAAACGTTCTTCTGTGTTATCCAAACACCTCAAACTTGGATTCGTCTGTCCATAACACTTTTTTACAATTATCCTCTGTCCAATGTCTGTGTGCTTTTCCTTTTATTAGCCAGTCTCAGATATTTAATGAAGCTGCCAGTTGAGGACTTGTGAGGCGTCGATTTCTCAAACTACAGACTCTAATGTACTTGTCTTGTTGCTCAGTTGGGCAGCGGGGCCTCTCACGTCTCTTTCTACTCTGGTTAGAGCCTGTTTGTGTTCTTCTCTGAAGGGAGTAGTAAACACTGTTGTAGGAAATCTTCAGTTTCTTGGCAATTTCTTGCATGGAATAGCCTTCATTTCTAAGAACACGAAGAGACTGTCGAGTTTCACATGAAAGCTCTTTTTTTCTGGCCATTTTGAGAGTTTAATGGGACCAACAAATGTAATGCTCCATATTCTCAACTAGCTCAAACGAAGGTCAGGTTTATAGCTTCTCTAATCAGCCAAACGGTTTTCAGCTGTGCTACCATACTTGCACAAGCGTTTTCAAGGGTAACCATCCATTAGCAATTGTAAGATAGCGCCCAGTGTTCATGTTGAGGGACACTCATTCGGCAGCAGATTAACCATGTCAGGCACGGGTTGTTCACATAAATCAGTCCATCTGGTTTATTGTGCAGCATAAACCATATAGCAGCAACAGTCTTACATCAGACCAAATGAAGATTCAATGTAGAGCTCCGTTCTCTTAGCCCTGTGGTCACACAGGCTGTGCTTTGTCCAGCAAACAGGCTCTACAGTCTCTCAGTTAATTCCCCTTGTCCGGGGTTACCTCTGAGCTGCTTCTCAGTCCTGACGTCCTTTCCCTCCTGGGGACTGTCCAGTACTCACAGGCTATTACACACAGGCCACACACAGTCAGTGGCATCCACATGTGCGCTTCAGGAAGGCAGCACACCTTCTAGCACGTCTGCCTTCCGGGACCTTCCACACGGACCAATCAGATCCAGGCATTCACTCATGTGACCTACCCTGGTCACCTTATATGGTCCGTAGCCACACCCACAGCATCACATGGCTATGACCTCGTTGCAGGTCCTTCAGATTCACAACCACACACATAGGCTTTACTTCAGACACACGCCCCTGGGTGGGTTTGTAGGTGACTGGTATCACCTGTCTCACCAGCCACCTGGAAGACTTCCCTGATACATTGTAACAAAAACCTCAGCAGTACCTCTGATGATTAACACACATTATCAAGCTTCCATCCTAGGGCTATCCACCCTGGCATACATAACAGTCATTTACCATTCTGCCGTTCAGCCTATTTCCATTACCACAATGGACATGCCTGTATGCCTGTCCTGGGGCACACACAGTGCCCCCTAGCGGACACAGTGGTCACTGCACCACACCTTCTTACACAGTTAGCAAACACAAAGTACCATAAGAACACTGGAGTGATGGTTGTTGGAAATGGGCCTCTATACACCTGTGAAGGTATTGCATTACAAACCAGACGTTTGCAGCTAGAATAGTCATTTACCACATTAACAATGTATAGAGTGTATTTCTGGATCATTTAATGTTAGCTTCATCGGAAAAAACTGTGCTTTTCTATAAACAATAAGAACATTTCTAAGTGACCCTAAACTTTTGTCCGGTAGTGTACATCAGATTTTGTCTGGCAGATTCTAATGATTTCTAAGAAGCTCCCAGCTACTGTTATGTTAATGAGGATTGGAGAAATGACAGTGGAAAACTACTTATAGTGGACCAGTCACTGGGTCATAAGTGGGCATTTTTTGTGGTCTTCATTAAGAGGGTGTGGCTCACAGGATCCTCTGGGGCATGTCTTTGGGATACTCTGCATTAGCCTGTAAGCCACGCCTCCTGTAAGACCTATAAATATTAGCACTAAATGAAAAGGCCCATATCTCAAGAACTGTATGGCAGAATTTAAAAAAAAAGGCAAACTTGAGTGAGCGGCGGGAATAAGATAAGAGTAAAAACTGGTTACTTTTGACCTAGTGAGGACCTGTCACTAGGTCAACAGTGGTTGTTTTTTTTCAGATTTTATTCCTACTGTTTCCCTGTTGGTTTATTTTTTTATTAATTTTTTTTTGTTCCATAGATAAGGACCTTTTCATTTAGGTCTTTAAAAGGGAGCTGTGCACATACGATAATAATGCAGAGCAGCCTAAAGACACGCCCCAGAGGATTGTTTAAGCAAATCCCCTTTGTTAAAAACCTGAAAAACGAGCATAAAATATAATGGTTCATATTTCTGGAACTGTATTGTTGATTAAAAAATAATAAAAAAATGAATCCTAAAAAAATCCTAAAAACAAATTACTCAGTGGTGCAGCAGGAATAGAATAGGGGCAAAAACTAGTCCTTTTTGGCCTCATCCTTTTTAAGGGGTTTAACAAAACAGTAAAACACCTCATTATTGGTTGTACGGTTGTGGAAAAATAAAAATAAATCGATACTCAGCTACGAGACCTATTCTGCTACTCTATACTTAGCAATGTCTCTTTGCTTCTTTTCCTCCTTTGGGCCTCTTGGACGTCTACCGATATTGAGAATGAAGGCGCCACATAACTGGCTTAACACTGAGTCTCCATCCAAGCTTTTCCTCACCACCGCGCCTCAGGCCACCTGACTGCTTTGTAGATCTTTGTGATACTGATGATAGCTGGGCTCCACTGTGCAAGGAAAAGCAGTGAATGGAGTTGTAGAGCTTTGTGGTCCCTTCATCATTTGGATTTGTCACGGTCCCTGTGGTTGGATGCCCACTCATTACAGTTGAGCAAAATGATCCACATTGGTCCGGCAGCCACATCACATCGGGTCTATCAGTCAGTGGATACCTCTCAGATTCCGGCAGATAGGAGGAGCTTTGCAGGTCTCCGCTCCAGCGGGTCTATCTATCTATCTATCTATCTATCTATCTATCTATCTATCTATCTATCTATCTATCTATCTATCTATCCCATCCATCTATCCATTCCCCAGTCCATCCATCTATACGTCCATCCATCTATCCATCCACCAGTCTCTATCTATCTATCTATCTATCTATCTATCTATCTATCCATCTAATCCATTGTTTCCATCCATCTATCCATCCACCAGTCCATCCATCTATCCATCCACCAGTCTATCCATCCATCCATCCATCCATCCAATCCATTCTTCCCATCCATCTACCCATCCACCAGTCCATCCATCTATCTATCGTCTTCACATTTTCCCATTCAGTTACCACTTACTTGTGAATGTTATCATTGTTTTCCCTTTGATTTCGTTGCTCCCCTGTGGTTACAAGCGTTCTCCGTCAAGTGCCTCAATCGTCCGACTTCATAAACTCCATATAATTAGCATTTATTCTCTCTGACTACCTCTAATTCTGAATAGTAATCCTCAGAGTGACGGCACATTCCCGGGTATAAAACATATTTGGTACATTGAGCTAAAGATTATAGCTCATTAGTTTAGTTTTCAGTAATCTTTCCAGGTACTGTATCAGCAGGCACAAAAATGTACACTAATGCCTATATGTATAGTTAACCTCTACGAGAACATGAATGCGTAAAGCTCAGGCGCTTACAGAAGTCATCCTCAAAACCGCGCAGAAGTCAAATACCAAGTGTGCACGTTCCCATGTTATACTGTACTCATTGTCCGCAGCCTCATGAATAGTAATCCACCTAAACATTCATTCTCTACATTGGAAGAGATCTCAATAGACAAGTGCAAGATAAAAATCTTGGATGTATAGGGATTTTTTTTATTTTAGGAGTAATTGTCTATATAAAACAAAATTTAATTTGTGTCTCCATTTAATAAGACTGGTAACTTTTTTATTTTTCCATTGATGGAATTGTGTGAGGCCTCATTTTGGCTTGGTATTAATAAATCCTTAAATTATGGAGTTTTGATTTTATTTTTTTATAGCATTTACTTTGTGTGTTAAAGGGAAGGTATCATCAGAAAATAACCTCTTGTGTGAAGTTTCAAGTTTTTATGCTTTTTATTGCTTTGTTTTTCTTTTCATTTGACAATCTTTAATTTAAAATATACGGCACTTTCTGCTCTTTCAGGAAGAGTTTTCAACAGTCTCCTTATCATTAGAGGCAGGATTACAATGACAGGAAACACCTCTAAACATAGTTAGTAACAAAGGATGCGCTAATCACTATAGGGAAAGTCTCAGCTCCCCCAACCATTGAACACACTCATTAGATCCTTCAATACAAAAGATCGGGTCGGGATCTGACGATTGTGGCTAATGTATATGTTACTTCTGGAAATAACGGGAAATAAGAATCTAAAAAAGCCCCAGTGGCCAATGTGAGAATTACAAGATTTCTTTTTCATTTTAATATAAATCATGTAAAAAATATTTTAAAAATACATGTAGTACAAAATCCTGATTTAAACAGTAGGCTGTTTTCTGACGACAGCCTCCATTTAAAGGGAAGGTGCCGCGTTTTTTCATAATTTAATGTAAAAAAGAAAATAGTATAAAAAGATATTGTCCCCTAAGCTTGACTCAGTGATGTGTATGTTTTTTTTTTTTTACTGTATTAATGCAGCCACTGGGGGCTGCCATCTTACCCTTCTGGCTGCTGAACAATACTTTCCATGCTCATTTAGGGCAGTCCCTGGGCATAAGACATAACAGTCAGCTCCTGACCCCTATCTGTATCATTGCAGCAGCATCAGGAGTGAACTGGGCATGCCTCTGTGGGCAGCTCAATTCACAGCTGTAGGTGTGGCCAGGCGCCATCCTATTAGACCCAAGTGCATTCCTTTTAGCTCCATTTACAAGCAAGCCCTGGATGCTGTACTGTTCCAGCATAACAGGGCTTGGATGTTCACTCTGCACATACCAGCTGCAGGAGAGGATACAGGACGAGCTACTGGACACCAAGCTGCTCTTTCCAAAACACCCGACCAGCTGCAGCCCCAGCTCTTGCAAAACATAGGAGGAGCTGCCCCCTGCTGTTTCAAAACACTTGGCTATCTGCTGGACATCTAATCCTATCCTGTGTGATACTGACTGCTGAGACGTGTATCTAATCCTCTCCTGTGTGATACTGTGCTGAGCCGTGTATCTAATCCTATCCTGTGTGATACAGACTACTGAGCAGTGTATCTAATCCTATCCTGTGTGATACTGACTGCTAAGCCGTGTATCTAATCCTATCCTGTGTGATACAGTCTGCTGAGCCGTGTATGTAATCCTATCCTGTGTGATACTGACAGCTGAGCCGTGTATCTAATCCTCTCATGTGTGATACTGTCTGCTGAGCCGTGTATCTAATCCTATCCTGTGTGATACAGTCTGCTGATCCATGTATCTAATCCTATCCTGTGTGATAGTCTGCTGAGCCGTGTATCTAATCCTATCCTGTGTGATACTCACAGCTGAGCCGTGTATCTAATCCTCTCCTGTGTGATACTGTCTGCTGAGCCGTGTATCTAATCCTATCCTGTGTGATACAGTCTGCTGAGCCGTGTATCTAATCCTATCCTGTGTGATACAGTCTGCTGAGCCATGTATCTAATCCTATCCCGTGTGATACTGACTGCTGAGCCGTGTATCTAATCCTATCCCGTGTGATGCTGACTGCTGAACTGTGTATCTAATCCTCTCTTGTGTGATACTGTCTGCTGAGCTGTGTATCTAATCTTATCCTGTGTGATACTGACTGCTGAGCTGTGTATCTAATCCTCTCTTGTGTGATACTGTCTGCTGAGCCGTGTATCTAATCCTATCCTGTGTGATACTGTCTGCTGAGCTGTGTATCTAATCCTATCCCGTGTGATACTGACTGCTGAGCCGTGTATCTAATCCTATCCCGTGTGATGCTGACTGCTGAGCTGTGTAGCTAATCCTCTCTTGTGTGATACTGACTGCTGAGCCGTGTATCTAATCCTATCCTGTGTGATACTGACTGCTGAGCCGTGTATCTAATCCTATCTTGTGTGATACTGACTGCTGAGCCGTGTATCTAATCCTATCCTGTGTGATACTGACTGCTGAGCCGTGTATCTAATCTTATCCCGTGTGATACTGCTCCACTGAAATACTCTGTGCTACTGTCACCCTGCTGGTTTTATATGTGATCTACATGGTGGTATTGTGTATGATCTATATGGCGGTATTATGTGTGAAGTATATGGCGGTATTATGTGTGAAGTATATGGCGGTATTATGCGAGAACCCTATTGCAGTATTATCTGCTAAAAGGGGACCCATTCTAGGGTGGTTCTGGCTGAGCACCTGCACACGGGTCAGGGGTAATAGTTAGGTGCAGTCAGGGGAGGGCTGGTGAGGCAGCTGAAGAGAGGGGTCTCATTTTTATCGTTACTGTATGGCTACATTTCCCCCCATCCTGCTTCCCAGCGTCACCCTGGACTGCGCCTGTCGCCTCGCTTTCACACATCGCCAGGACAGGATCTGAGGAGGGAAATGGGGTCTTTGTATGCAAAGTCTGGGTCAGAAGAAGCCATCCATCAGCAGAAATGTTTCCTGGATTTCTGTGGTGCTGTCTCCCTGCTCCTCCGCCATATATCTCCCTCTGTGCCCCCCATAGACCAGCGCACTGCTCTCCTGAAATACTCTGTGCTGCTGTCACCCTGCTCCCTCCACCATATATCTCCCTCTGTGCCCCCCCATAGACCAGCGCACTGCTCTCCTGAAATACTCTGTGCTGCTGTCACCCTGCTCCCTCCACCATATATCTCCCTCTGTGCCCCCCATAGACGAGCACACTGCTCTCCTGAAATACTCTGTGCTGCTGTCACCCTGCTCCCAGAATCCTTGCTGCCTGCCATCCTCGGTGACCGAAGACCCCATTCCTCTCTTCAGATCCTGTCCTGGCGATGTGTGAAAGCGAGGCGACAGGGGCCCGATATATGGTGGAAGGAGCAGGGTGACAGCAGCACAGAGTATTTCAGGAGAGCAGTGTGCTGGTCTCTGGGGGGCATCCTGTTCGGTGCCAGGGATTGTACATAGAGCTCTGTGTTTTATACACATGGATGGACAGTCTGCCTGTCTGCTCCACAGAAATCCAGGAAACATTTCTGCTGATTGACGGCCTGTTCTGATCCAGACGTTGCATGCAAAGACAGTCAGTAACTTTGCAGGCCCCATCAAAATGGCTGCTCACAGTGTTCCTAGATGTCATCCTCTCTTTTCCCTTAGCAAACACCCAGAAGGGGAGGAGAGGAGTGACACCACACCCATGTCAGCAGATTCCGCCCATAATTACTGCAGGGCAGTAACGTGAGCTAGTTGTACACTAGGTTTTTGTGTCAAATTTCAGTAGCTGCTCCCCCTAGTGTTAACAAGTGGAAATGCCAAACTTTTTAAAATTATTTTTCATATTTTGCAAAATTAAAAACAAATGATTATATTTTTTAAGAAAATGTAAACATTAATTCTTTACATTTTTTCAATTGCTGAAAAAAAATTTCTTGGATGGCACCTTCCCTTTAAAGTATTTTATATTTTGGTAGATCAGACTTTTGCTAGTACCCGCACCAATCACCAGAACGTGGAGGGCTGATAACATCCAATGTTGGGAATAACCCCTTTACCCGTTTTTTTTCTCCTAAACTGCTTGGTTCTGAGAGAATAGTATTTGGGAGAGTCATCTCTGTTACTATAAAATAAAGGGGATCTGGTTGTCGTCTCTTCAGATTTTCCGAATTTGCTTACTACCCAATTGTATTACAATTTTATATTTTTTTTTCCCACAAACACACCCAGTAACGATAATAACCAAGATCCTAACTAATGACTGTACACATAGGCGTAGTAGTGGAGGGGAACTTTGTTTATGCCATAGGTGAATTTGCTGTCCTATGTAAAACTATTAATCAAATTGCAGATTCTCTGCTACAGTGATGAAGTCAGCTCTGCTATGTCTGTTATCTCCGAGCTGCCTTATGTATAACCTGCTTTGTTGCTTTTCTGTCACTGCTCTCTGCTTCTAACACTTCTTTCTTACATTTCTTCCTTTTTTTTGTGCTTTCATTGCTCTGCTGCTTTCCCTTCAGAATAACAGCAATGACCATGGAGCAATGTCGGTAAGTAGCTGCCTGCGGAGAAACAGTAAACGACTGTGTCTACTTAAAGAAGCACCCCACCTCCTCCCAGCAAAATTTGTATCCTCCTATTGTATTGCAGTCATCATATTATATAGCACTGTGTACTTACAGTTGCTCATTTTGCTTTTCTACCCAGATAACTATTTCCCATTAGGTCTATGACATTACGTGATTAATAACGGACTGAATCCTTCTAAGCTCTATGTAGAAACAGGAGGTCAATTTTCCCTGTACGAGTCATCATTCACTGCAAAAGTCCCTGGCAGGGGGAAGAGGGAGCAGCTGGGTCACGGGGTGAAGATAAAGGCAGGGACAAGAAACTTCTTGTTTCTACATGGATCAGAGAAAATAGAAGAATTATCTGGGTAGAAAGGGAAATAGAGCAATTGTAAGTATACAGTGCTGTATATTATGACTGCAATATATTATGAGGATAAGAACCTTGATAAGAGGAGGAGTGCTTCTTTAATATACTAACTGTCCCTTAGATTGTATATGTCAGTTATCGGAGAGTATATTGTGCCCATTATAATATTTAGTAAATTCTGAAAATGTATACATTAATTTACCCAAAAATATGTCGTGAAATTCAGTGATAAATTCAATAGTTTTCTGTGTGCATATTCCGTAAAGCTTATTAATATTATTAATATGGTAACAATACTTTCAGGAACTTTACTTTTAATTTCATGAAGATCTTTAATTGCTGTCAGTAAATTAAAATTTCCAGAGGCTAAAAGTTCCTCCTTTCCTGTCTGGCTTATCATCATTACAAGAGAAAGCTTTGTTATACTCAAAACGTTTAGAAAAAGACAAAAAACGTTAGCTCCTAGCTGTAAGATTGGGGATGGCGTTCACGAATTATCCAACCGTCAAAGAATTATCCAACTGTCAAAGAATTATCCAACTGTCAAAGCCCCCAACAATCCCAAGATCGGAGCTCTTCAGCCCAGTCTTGAATGGATAGGAGGTGCGCACATTCAGCCTGCTCCGTTCATTGTGTATGGTACTGCTGGAGAAACATGAGCTCCGTACTCGCCTGTTTCCAGCTGTCCTATAGACAATGATTGGAGCTGAGTTCGAGAATTTGAACATCTTATCCATTCAAGACATGACTGTAGAACCCCATTCTTGGGATCTCGAGTACGTCCCAGTAGACAGACCTCCAGTGATTGACAAGCCTGCCATTGATTTTTGGGTTTCATTTATATGACCATCATAATGATGATTTGGCAACATGATTCTTCAGGTCAGTGCTAGGGTCGAGCAAAAAGATTTGCAGGATACTGGTCCAGACCAGACGGTGTGAACCTTCTCCTAACTGTTGTCATGTCCTTTTCTGATTAATGTTACTAGCAGTCAGGGCTTGCCACCAGGAATTTCAAGGCTCCATGCTGGCTCTTGGAAAAACTCCACTTTTGCATCATGTCCTCACCAATCACACAGTAAGTTTCCATCTAACACAAGATGACATACACAGCCATCAGCTTTAGTTTGGTCAAATAATTTTTTTTTTTTATAAGCCGTCACCACAACAAAGTAGACTTTTTTGGCCGGACCCTACACTACTCCAACCTATTAAACATTTCTTAAAATATCCAATACCCACCTGCGTGTCACAGACGAGGCGTACGTACTTCCTTGGATCTGCACAGCCGTTCAGCTTTGACAGCTGTGCAGCATCAGGAAGGCTCCCTGCTCTGATATGATCCCCACTGTATGATACTTTGTCATACCCTGGGGCCTCGTAAGCAGAATCACAAGAGGGGGTCCCAGAACTGGACCTTTGCCCCCCATGTTTACTTCTGCTCACTGGGCCCCATACAGCAGTAAGGGCAGTAATGCCCTGATGGCAGCCCTGGTAGCAGTATTCAGAAGAGGCGTTGGGGATGCTCGCAGGAAGAAGGTTCGCAGGACACTGATCTGGCGGCAACAGACAGGTCTGCTTCACCAAGGTCTTGCAAAACCTTTTTGCTCAAGTCAGTACCATTACAGCCATGCCAAACTTATATTTTTATATTTTATTCTTTTAAAACTATAGGAATTTTGTGGAAAAAAATATATCTGTTGTATGAGTGCATTTTCTTTGCATGGTGAGCTGTAGTTTTTATCCATAGCATTTTTTGGTGCTTACATTTTGATCACTTTTGTGGGGAGATGCAGTGACCGTAAGGCTACATTCCCACGATGAGCTTTTGACGGTGCAGAATTTCTGCACCTATTCTTTAAATTAGGTTACTTGCAGGTTTTTATCTCCTTTTTGACTACACTTTTTGTCTTTTTGTTTGGTGTAGCATGCTTTAAATAAAGTTGCTTTGTTTTTGATACTTCTTGGTATTTGGTTTTGATGCATTTCCGCAGCGTTTTTTACCTGCAGATTTTCTGCATCTAATGCACGTTTATGGGGAAAATCTGCACGGAAAACTCAGCATACCCACAAGAGAAATTGACATGTTGTGGATTTGAAACATGCACCATAGGTCAAATTACACTGAATAATAAAGCAGCAAAGTAGGTATGAGATTTCTATAAATCCCATCCACTTTGTTGCAATTGCTGCCCTCTACTTCCTTTTTACATTAATGTTGGACATCCCCTTTAATGAATGTTCTCACGTAATAAAAGCTCCTGCATTTCCACACAGATATCTAGCTTTGGATCTTTTCTAAACTTTTCTGGAAAATACATTTAAAGGGAATCTGTCAGCAGTTTTTTTTCTATGTAATCTGACAGCAGTATGATGTAGGGCCAGAGACCTTGATTCCAGTGATGAGTCACTTACTAGGCTGTGTAGTGTTTCAGTAAAATCAGTGTTTTATGAGCAGAAGATTATCACTACAGGACTAAGTGTCTCTTGTCTCCTAGTCTACTTCTCTGTGTAACCCCGCCCCCACCACTGATTGGCAGCTTTCTGCCTATGAGCTATGTACACAGAAAGCTACCAATCAGTGGTGTGGGTGGGGTTATACACAGCTTAGTATTCCAAGCATTGGTAGATCTCAGCCCCTACATCATGCTGGTCTCAGATTACATAAAAACACAGACAGATTTCCTTTAACCCCTTCCCGACCTGTGACACAGCGTATGCGTCGTGAAAGTCGGTGCCAATCCGACTCATGACGCATACCCTGTGTCATGACTTCAAAGCCCCCCTGCAGGTCGGGTGACCAGGGTCAATGAAAGGTCACCTGACTCGCAGATACAGGGGGCTTTGTAATTCATCACAGGGAGCGTGGCTTCGCCCCCACGTAGCTTCGATCGCTCTGATTGGCTGTTAAAAGTGAAACAGCCAATCAGAGTGATAGTAATATTTCATAAATGAAAACTGATGAAATATTACAATCCAGCCATGGCCGATGCTGCTGTAGCATCGGCCATGGCTGGAGACACCGATCCGACCCCCCCACCGGCGATCGCCCCCCCGCCTCTGAATGACAGCGACGATCTGCCGCTGCTGTCATGATCTGCCCCCATTCCCTCCGATCACCCCCTGTTACCTCCTTAGTCCCCCTGTCGCTCCCGGTGTCCCGCGGGTCCGGATCGTGGGCGCCGCCATCTTGGAAAATGGCGGGCGCATGCGCAGTGCGCCCGTCCGAATCTGCCGGCTGCAGATTCTGTTCTTTCATTTTGATCACTCTCACAGTGATCAAAATGAAATAAAAAGTAAATAAACCCCCCGATTATCACCCCCATAGGTAGGCACAACTAATAAAATAAAGAAAATATTTTTATTTTTCCATTAGGGTTAGGGTTGGAAAGAGGGTTAGGATTGGAAATAGGGTTAGGGTTGGAAATAGGGTTAGGGTTAGAATTAGGGTTAGAATTTAGGGTTAGGGTTGGAATTAGGGTTAGGCTTGGAATTAGAGTTAGGGTTAGAATTAGGGTTAGGCTTGGAATTAGGGTTAGGCTTGTGGTTAGGGTTGGGATTAGGGTTAGAGGTGTTGGGGTTAGGGTTATGGTTAATGTTGGGATTAGGGTTAGGGATGTGTTGGGGTTAGGGCTGTGGTTAGGGGTGTGTTAGGGTTCGTGTTGAAGTTAGAATTGATGGGTTTCCACTGTTTAGGCACATCAGGGGGTCTCCAAACGCGACATGATGCAACCATTGATTCCAGCCAATTTTGCTTTCAAAAAGTCAAACTGTGCTCCCTCCCTTCCAAGCCCCGACGTGTGCCCAAACAGTGGTTTACCCCAACAAATGGGGTATCAGCGTACTCAGGAAAAATTGCACAACAACTTTTGGGGACTAATTTCTCCTGATACCCTTGGGAAAATAAAAAATTGGGGGCTAAAAAATTATTTTTGTTGAAAATGATTTTTTCATTTTCACGTCTCTGCATTATAAACTTCTGTGAAGCACTTGGGGGTTGCAAGTGCTCACAACACATCTACATAAGTTCCTTGGAAGGTCTAGTTTCCAAAATGGGGTCACTTGTGGGGGGTTTCCACTGTTTAGGCACATCAGGGGCTCTGCAAACGTAATGACAACCGCAGACTAATCCATCAAAGTCTGCATTTCAAAACGTCACTACTTCCATTCCGAGCCCTGACATGTGCCCCAAAAATGGTTCCTCCCCACATATGGGGTACCAGCGTACTCAGGATAAACTGGACAGCAACTTTTTTGGTCCAATTTCTCCTGTTACCCTTGTGAAAATAAAAAATCATTTTTTGAGGAAAAAAAATGATTTTTTATTTTCATGGCTCTGCGTTATAATCTTCTGTGAAGCACTTGGGGGTTCAAGGTGCTCACCACACATCTAGGCAAGTTCCTTATGGGGTCTAGTTTCCAAAATGTGGTCACTTGTGGGGTGCTTCCACTGTTTAGGTACATCAAGGGCTCTGCAGATGTAACATGATGCCCGCAGACCATTCCATCAAAGTCAGCATTTCAAAACATCACTACTTCCCTTCCGAGCAACGACGTGTGCCCAAACAGTGGTTCCCCCCACATATGGGGTATCAGCGTACTCAGGACAAACTGGACAACAACTTTTGGAGTCCAATTTATCCTGTTACCCTTGTGAAAAAAAATTGCGGGCTAAAAATCATTTATTTTGAGGAAAAAAAATGATTTTTTATTTTCACGGCTCTGCGTTATAAACTTCTGTGAAGCACTTGGGGGTTCAAGGTGCTCACCACACATCTAGATAAGTTCCTTGGGGGTTTTAGTTTCCAAAATGAGGTCACATGTGGGGGGTTTCTACTGTTTAGGCACACAAGGGCTCTGCAAATGTAACATGACGCCCGCAGACCATGCCATCAAAGTCAGCATTTCAAAATGTCACTACTTCCCTGCTGAGCCCCAACGTGTGCCCAAACAGTGGTTCCCCCCCCACATATGGGGTACCAGCGTACTCAGGACAAACTGGACAACAACTTTACGGGTCTAATTTCTCCTCTTACCCTTGTGAAAATAAAAAATTGCGGACTAAAAAATATTTTTTTTAGGAAAAAAAAATTTTTTTTATTTTCACGGCTCTGCGTTATAAACTTCTGTGAAGCACCTGGGGGTTCAAAGTACTCACTATGCATCTAGATAAGTTCCTTAGGGGGTCTAGTTTCCAAAATGGGGTCATTGTGGGGGAGCTCCAAAGTTTAGGCACACAGGGGATCTCCAAACACGACATGGTGTCCGCTAACGATTGGAGCTAATTTTCATTTCAAAAAGTCAAATGGTTCTCCTTCCCTTCTGAACCCTGCCATGCGCCCAAACAGTGGTTCCCCCTCACATATGGGGTACCAGCGTACTCAGGACAAACTGGACAACAACTTTTGTGGTCAATTTCTCTTGTTACCCTTGTAAAAATAAAAAATAGCGTGCTAAAAAATCATTTTTGAGGAAAAAAAATGATTTTTTATTTTCAATGCTCTGCGTTATAAACTTTTGTGAAGCACTTGGGGGTTCAAAGTGCTCACTACACATCTAGATAAGTTCCTTAAGGGGTCTAGTTTCCAAAATGGGGTCACTTGTTGAGGAGCTCCAATGTTTAGGCACACAGGGACTCTCCAAACGCGACATAGCAAGCGCTAAATATTCCAGCATATTTTCCATTCAAAAAGTCAAATGTGCTCCTTCCCTTCTGAGCCCTGCCGTGCACCAAAACAGTGATTTATGACCACATATAAGGTATCAATGTACTCAGGAGAAATTGCCCAACAAATTTTAGGATCCATTTTATCCTGTTGCCCATGTGAAAATGAAAAAAAATGATGCTAAAAGAAAATTTGTGTTGGAAAAATTAAAATGTCCATTTTTTCCTTCCACATTGCTTTAGTTCCTGTGAAGCACCTGAAGGGTTAATAATCTTTTAGAATGTAGTTTTGAGCAGCTTGAGGGGTGCAGTTTTTAGAATGGTGTCACTTTTGGGTATTTTCAGCCATATAGACCTTTCAAAGTGACTTCAAATGTGAGGTCGTCCCTAAAAAAAAATGGTTTTGTAAATTTTGTTGTAAAAATGAGAAATCACTGGTCAACTTTTAACCCTTATAACTTCCTAACAAAAAAAAAATGTGTTTCCAAAATTGTGCCGATGTAAGGTAGAAATGTTATTTAGTAACTATTTTGTGTCACATCACTCTCTGGTTCAACAGAATAACAATTCAAAATTTGAACATTGCGAAATTTTCAAAATTTTCGCCAAATTTCTGATTTTTTCACAAATAAACGCAAAAGTTATCGACCTAAATTTACCACTAACATAAAGTCCAATATGTCACGAAAAAACAAACTCAGAATCGCTGGGATGCGTTGAAGCGTTCCAGAGTTATTACCTCATAAAGGGACACTGGTCAGAATTGCAAAAAATGGCCAGGTCATTAAGGTCAAAATAGGCTGGGTCATGAAGGGGTTAAGATATCTGACTCCCAATATCTGGACCCCTATGAGTATGACCATTGGGAAATAGGATATTGGGGTTAACTTCCCTCTTATTGGACTAGAGCATGAGCCATTATCCTTCAGGAGTAAATTGGCCTTGATGTTTTAGATACTGAGCTCATTGAAAAATCGATCTTCAAGTTGCTTTTGCATCAGCATTTTAACCCAATCACAACTAACCAGCGCAATTCATCATTGCAGAATAATACATACAACGTTCACATCCTAAGGAGCTCCTGCTTCTATGTAAAATGCCTACTATTTGTATACACTGGTCTGTGTCATAAAAGACAGCAGCTGATGGATTGGGGTTTCTCCGATTCATTTTATAGCAGCCTATACTGCCATGCATGTACTGGCCCTTTAAATATAGATTGTTTTCCAGCAAGGCACAAATGGCCAAGATGACAGCATAAATTTATTGCCGGGAGATCAGATCTCATATATCATGTGGATGGTATTTGACAGTATAAATAGGACACATGGGTTCCTGTACAAGACATTGCATTGCTAAGTGCTAAAGCCTATGGTCCTAGTGCTAATACCCCTGAGTTGTTGTAATGGTGCTCGCTTCTTTGTGGGTAGGAGTGTTTTTGTATTTTTTTTTATACTTAGTTCAAGTTCCATGATTTACAGCATTTGTACCTGCAGTTATCAGTTTGATCCCAGGCTTTATTCACAATTTCCCAGTTATAAAATAGTATATGTGATATATATTTTTTGTGCGATTCCCCTGAATTAAATGGCAATGCATATTAGCCATATATGTTTGACTCTTTTGGCATTTGTCATATTGGGTGGGAACGTTGGGCAGTGCCTCCCGCCACCTACAGCGATCATATATCACAGATGTGATGATCACTTTCCCATAACAAGCGCTGATTGATGATATAGCAGAGTCAATTGGTGATCATTTACTAAGTATTTGGAAGGGTTTTGAATGAACAAACATTTGTATGATCATTCATCTCATACAGGATCCATCAATGACTGAAGCACAACCCCTGTGATAACGAAGGGAGTCAATCAGACCAATCTGAGAGTATAAAGAGCACACAGCCTTGTAGGGGATGAAGCCTCTATAAAGCAAAAAAAATTGAACCTTCAATGGTCCATTCGTGGCCTTCTTTCTGCAAAAACTGAAGTTTAATCAGAAATGCTAATTAAAAAGCTGGGTGTACCTTGGGTGTGGCCAAAAGGCTCAAGCTAAGTAGAGTTCTGGTGAATCTCAGGTGTGGCCAAAATGCTCAAGCTGTGAAGACCGCTGGTGAACCTCAAGTGTGGCCATAAAGGTCAAGCTAAGTAGAGCGCTGGTGAATCTCCAGTGTGGCCAAAAGGTTCAAGCTATGTAGAGCGCTGGTGAACCTTGGGTGTGGCCAAAAGGCTCAAGCCAAGTAGAGCGCTGGTGAACCTTGGGTGTGGCCAAAAGGCTCAAGCTATGTAGAGCGCTGGTGAACCTCGAGTGTGGCCAAAAGGCTCAAGCTAAGTAGAGCTTCATGTTTCTACATAGAGCAGAGAAAAGAGAAGAATTAGCTGGGTAAAAAGGCAAAATGAGCAATTGTAAGTACACAGTGCTGTATAATATGATGAGTGCAAAATATTAAAAGGATACAAACTTTGATGGGAGGAGGAGTGGTTCTTTAAGTTAGTGACTTGAGAGTAGAGTTTGGTGGATTGATTTGCAGGCCACCAGTCCACCAGCGAGGTTGGCCTTTGGATGAGAGGCTTACAAATCTCTTAACTTCCAGGCATTGCACCAGCCTGGCCAATCAGAAGCCGGCTTGGGGATCCCGAACGGTAAGAAACTCGTGAGCCTCTCGTCAAGTGGCTGGACTTCTCCTGGTCGATGGACCGCTGTCCTGCAAATGAATCCGCCCAACTCTACTTGGAAGTACTTCATATTTACTAAAGCAACTAGATATATACAATGTAAAAGTAATATGTAACAAAATTCTGTATGTGTGTGCTATAGTGTATATTTATACAGTGCCTTGCGAAAGTATTCGGCCTCCTGGAACTTTTCAGCCTTTTCCCACATATCATGCTTCAAACATAAAGATACCAAGTGTACATTTTTGATGAAGAATCAACAAGTGGGACACAGTTGTGAAGTTGAATGAAATTTATTGATTATTTTAAATTTTTGTGGAAATTCAAAAACTGAAAAGTGTGGCGTGCAATATTAAACAGCCCCTTAAAATTAATACTTTGTTGCGCCACCTTTTGCTGCGATAACAGCTGCAAGTCACTTGGGGTATGTCTCTATCGGTTTTGTACATCGAGAGACTGAAATTCATGCTCATTCTTCCTTGGCAAACAGCTTGAGCTCAGTGAGGTTTGATGGAGATTGTTTGTGAACAGCTGTTTTCAGCTCTTTCCATAGATTCTCGATTGGATTCAAGTCTGGACTTTGACTTGGCCATTCTAACACCTGGATACGTTTATTTGTGAACCATTCCATTGTAGATTTTGCATTATGTTTGTCTTGTTGAAAGACAAATCTCCGTCCCAGTCTCAGGTCTTTTGCAGACTCCAACAGGTTTTCTTCAAGAATGGTTCTGTATTTGGCTCCATCCATCTTCCCATAAATTTTAACCATCTTCCCTGTCCCTGCTGAAGAAAAGCAGGCTCAAACCATGATGCTGCCACCACCATGTTTGACAGTGGGGATGGTGTGTTCAAGGTAATGAGCTGTTTTGCCTTTATGCCAAACATATCGTTTGGCATTGTTGCCAAAAAGTTCGATTTTGGTTTCATCTTACCAGAGCACCTTCTTCCACATGTTTAGTGTGTCTCCCAGGTAGCTTGTTGCAAACTTTAAACAACACTTGTTATGGATATCTTTGAGAATTGGCTTTCTTCTTGCCACTCCTCCATAAAGGCCAGATTTGTGCAGTGTACGACTGATTGTTGTCCTATGGACAGACGGTCCCACCTCAGCTGTAGATCTCTGCAGTTCATCCAGAGTGATCATGGGCCTCTTGGCTGCATCTCTGTTCAGTCTTCTCCTTGTTTGAGATGAAAGTTTAGAGGGACGGCCGGGTCTTGGTAGATTTGCAGTGGTATGATACTCCTTCCATTTCAATATGATCTATTATGAATGGGTCACCGAGGAGAAAAGCAAAACAAGCTAAGTCACAGAAAACCAGAGAGGTTGGTAACTATGCAGATGGCAGATCTCTGATCCTACCACACAACTAGCAGCAGCCGTGGAGCGTACCTGCGATGTTCCTAGACGCTTCGTCACAGCCGGAGGACTAAATAAGCCTGAAGCATGAAAAGGGGAAAACTAACTGCCCCAGAGCAGACCCCAAAGGAATAGATAGCCCCCACACATGTATTGACAGTGAAACAAGATGAAGGTACAAACACAGGCAGGAAAATAGGCTGAGCAAACGATGGGGCCCAAACTAACTAGAAAAGAAAGGAAAGACACTGTCTGCAACCTGCAAAAAACCCTACAAAAATAATGTCCAACACTTCTGATAGCAAAATTAACCCTGAAGTCACTCGACTTCTCCCACTATATCACCACTCTGAAATATTCTGAGACAGAGCAAAAAGAGACCAAACTAGTAAGGGACAAAAAGCAAATTGGCAAAATACTGATAAATAAGAGTGGAAATTCAGCACAGCCCCCAGCCGGGGCTGGCTGACCACACAAAAAACTGAATAGACCAATAAAATCAAGTGTGAACATTAGCAGAAAAACTTAGCTTTAGATGACTGGGACAGAGCTGAAAACCAAGAGCTGACAAGCCAGAAGGAATCACCAGCAACTGAATAGGGCGTCGGCTGTCTTAAATCCAATCTGAGACTCCTGAGGTCCAATCGTCATCCTCATTCTCAGGTGGCAGATCTCCACCGATCAAATCAGCCTCACTACTTCCTGTTACCACCAAAGGGAGTCTGGAAGGAGAACTCACAACTGGTGAACCAGAGAAAGAACTCACAACAATGATCGCTTGCACAGTGCTCCTTGGGATGTTTAAAGTTTTGGAAATCATTTTTTATCCAATTCCGGCTTTAAACTTCTCCACAACAGTATCACGGACCTGCCTGTTGTGTTCCTTGGTCTTCATGATGCTCTCTGTGCTTCAAACAGAACCCTGAGACTATCACAGAGCAGGTGCATTTATACGGAGACTTGATTACACACAGGTGGATTATATTTATCATCAATAGTCATTTAGGACAACATTGGATCATTCAGAGATCCACAATGAACTTCTAAAGTGAATTTGCTGCACTGAAAGTAAAGGGGCCGAATAATATTGCACGCCCCACTTTTCAGTTTTTGAATTTCCACAAAAATTTAAAATAACCAATAAATTTCATTCAACTTCACAATTGTGTTCCACTTGTTGTTGATTCTTCACCACAAATTTACATTTGGTATTTTTATGTTTGAAGCATGATATGTGGGAAAAGGATGAAAAGTTCCAGGGGGCCGAATACTTTCGCAAGGCACTGTATATACTATATTATATCCTGTATATAGCGCAGCCTTCCACCAGACATGAATATGGAAGCTTAGCATTTTCTCCAGGATGGGATTAATTTGCTAGGAATACAGTAAATGTCACCAGAGTAGGGAATGAATTACGAGGAATACAATGACCTTTCTCCAGCCGGGCTCGGAGTGGGGTGTTTGCTTGTGCTTCAGTTCAGGTTTAATATTATGTGCTGATGAGAATGTGATAAAGCCGCCCTAACATATTTTAAGCATGACCAGAATGAATTACTGGCGCGGGGAATCCTGTCATTTACAAATCTCCACTTGCCTCTCTGTGGCTTGTCTGAGCATTCTGCGGATCACACCGGAACCTTAGAGATATTTTAATCTAATTACAATATTTTATTTGTGGAGCTCAACATTGTGCAGGCAGAGAGAGACATGACCCTTTTGGAGCCCAGGAGACTTCAGGTCCATTCAGACCAGCCGATAACCATTTGTAAGAATGAATACTGAGAAACGTGCTGACAGTCACCGCATGATTGGATTGTTTATGTCATCGTAGAAATCATAGTTATCGACAGCACATCGCCCAATATGCGCTGCCGAGGACATGATCTGATATGGGGACAGAGCAGTCGTATCAACTGTCAATAAGTTATATCTAGTGGATCAAGGCTCAATAATGGGCCAACATCGGTCCTTCTGAACGCTATTTTAGATTGAAGAACCTTCTACTGGCTTATAGATAAGACTAAAAGTATACTTATCTTTTTGCAAATTTGCCAGGAAAAATTTATTTTCCAACCAACCGCAAGTCTTTGTGTCAGCATGTGTCTCCAGATTCATTTACATATTAAACTTCTATGTATTCGGCATGGGCAGATCTACTTCTGTATTATATACTACCATGGAAACAGGTTAAAGAAGCCCTCCTCCTCCCATCAAATTTTTTATCCTCTAAATATATTTCAGCCATCATATGATATAGCACTGTGTATTTACAATTGCTCATTTTCCCCTTCTACCCAGATAATTCTCCTCTTTTCTATTAGATCTATGACATCACGTGATTAATAACCAATGAGCTGAATCCTTCGAATCTCTATGTAGAAACAGGAGGTCAATTTTCCCTGTATGAGTTATAAGTCACTGCAAAAGTCCTTGGCATGGGGAGGACGGAGCAGCTGAGCCAGGCGGTGAAAGGAGGGAGGAGTCATGCAGGGACAAGAGACTTTCTATTTCTACATAGAGCAGAGAAAAGAGAATTATCTAGGTAGAAAGGTGAAATGAGCAATTTGTAAGTACATAGTTCTATATAATATGATGACTGCAATATATTAAGAGGATAAAAACTTTGATGGGAGGAGGAGGGCTTTTTTAAGGTCACAGGCATAGTCCCTTATAGGAGAAATGTTCTAAAATGATGTCATTTTTACATTGAAGAGTATGGAGGTGTTCTACTGGACCCCCAGAGATCAGCTGTAATCTGTAGAGGAAGCTGGAAGTAAGTGTTTCATTTCACTGCACTGCCTCCACTGGGAAAATATGGCATTACATAGGGCCTTTTAAGATCAAAGGGCTACTTGTTTAATACTTGTATATGCTGGGTCATCCATAGACTAATGTATTTTTTTGTAGCTTTTCATCCCAGGGGGATCTGATTTAAAAGTTTCCTCTAATCTAAACCGTGTGTATGAATGGCTTTTCTAAATTTAACAAACTTTATAAAGAAGCTCATCAAGATCAGTATAATTAAAATATGTTAAAGAATTACAGCAAATAATGCCATATCCTAATAAATGAGCTTGTGAACCTCCAAAGTGTACGTTAATTGGTTAATGGGTGAGGTTATGCGGACATGATAAATTGAATTTGGGTCGTCCATGTATTTCATTCGCAGCCATTAATCCGAATGGCGGCATTGAATGCCAGATTTCCCCATCATCGCTGTCATTAAATCTTTTCTATTATTTCTAAACACTGTTTTTCGGTCATTCCTTTGTATCCCCGTTCATACTGCACCCACACACACAAATGATACACCATTTGAAAGGTAAACTTGTCCCCTTCAGCAAGAAAATAGCCAAACAATCCACACATCCACGATTTGATCACAAAATACAGATTAAAGATTAATTTTCATAAACCTGCTGTAACGAAAAATGACCTGCAGGTGGCACCACAGTACCCCAAAGCACACTACCACAAAGCTGCTTACATACCTCACAAACAAATTCAAACATTTGCCTTGGGGTTTTTCCAGCTTGCTCATTTGCTTGCCCAGCCTATTTCAGGCACATTGGAGGATTGCACACTTCACTGCAGGTGAGTCACATATGCAAACACATTTGTATACATGCACTGCCTTTTCGGTGATTACTTCGACCCACACACACAAGTGGTGAGTCACATACAGTTGTGGCCAAAAGTATTGACACCCCTGCAATTCTGTCAGATAATACTCAGTTTCTTCCTGAAAATGATTGCAAACACAAATTCTTTGGTATTATTATCTTCATTTAATTCGTCTTAAATGAAAAAACACAAAAGAGAATGAAGCAAAAAGCAAAACATTGATCATTTCACACAAAACTCCAAAAATGGGACAGACAAAAGTATTGGCACCTTCAGCCTAATACTTGGTTGCACAACCTTTAGCCAAAATAACTGCGACCAACCACTTCCGGTAACCATCAATGAGTTTCTTACAATGCTCTGCTGGAATTTTAGACCATTCTTCTTTGGCAAACTGCTCCAGGTCCCTGATATTTGAAGGGTGCCTTCTCCAAACTGCCATTTTTAGATCTCTTCACAGGTGTTCTATGGGATTCAGGTCTGGACTCATTGCTGGCCACCTTAGAAGTCTCCAGTGCTTTCTCTCAAACCATTTTCTAGTGCTTTTTGAAGTGTGTTTTGGGTCATTGTCCTGCTGGAAGACCCATGACCTCTGAGGGAGACCCAGCTTTCTCACATTGGGCCCTACATTATGCTGCAAAATTTGTTGGTAGTCTTCTGACTTCATAATGGCATGCACACGGACAAGCAGTCCAGTGGCAGAGGCAGCAAAGCAACCCCAAAACATCAGGGAGCCTCCGCCATGTTTGACTGTAGGGACCGTGTTCTTTTCTTTGAATGCTCTTTTTTTCTCCTGTAAACTCTATGTTGATGCCTTTGCCCAAAAAGCTCTACTTTTGTCTCATCTGACCAGAGAACATTCTTCCAAAACGTTTTAGGCTTTTTCAGGTAAGTTTTGGCAAACTCCAGCCTGGCTTTTTCATGTCTTGGGGTAAGAAGTGGGGTCTTCCTGGGTCTCCTACCATACAGTCCCTTGTCATTCAGACGCCGAGGGATAGTACGGGTTGACACTGTTGTACCCTCGGACTGCAGGGCAGCTTGAACTTGTTTGGATGTTAGTCGAGGTTCTTTATCCAACATCCACACAATCTTGCATTGAAATCTCTTGTCAATTTTTCTTTTCCGTCCACATCTAGGGAGGTTAGCCACAGTGCCATGGGCTTTAAACTTCTTGATGACACTGCGCACGGAAGACACAGGAACATTCAGGTCTTTGGAGATGGACTTGTAGCCTTGAGATTGCTCATGCTTCCTCACAATTTGGTTTCTCAAGTCCTCAGACAGTTCTTTGGTCTTCTTTCTTTTCTCCATGGTCAATGTGGTCCACACATATGCACACAGGACAGAGGTTGAGTCAACTTTAATCCATGTCAACTGGCTGCAAGTGTGATTTAGTTATTGCCAACACCTGTTAGGTGCCACAGGTAAGTTACAGGTGCTGTTAATTACACAAATTAGAGAAGCATCACATGATTTTTCGAATAGTGCCAATACTTTTGTCCACCCTCTTTTTTATGTTTGGTGTGGAATTATATCCAATTTGGCTTTAGGACAATTCTTTTTGTGTTTTTTCATTTAAGACAAATTAAATGAAGATAATACCAAAGAATTTGTGTTTGCAATCATTTTCAGGAAGAAACTGAGTATTATCTGACAGAATTGCAGGAGTGTCAATACTTTTGGCCACAACTGTATGGAAACACATTTGTATACATGCACTGTTTTTTCGCTGATTACTTCTCCCCACATGCACACACGATACACCATTTGAAAGGTAAACTTGCTCCCTTTGGCAAGAAAAGAGCCAAACAAACCACACATCCACAATTTTATCACTAAATACTGTTTAAAGATTTATTTTCATAAACCTACAGAAAGACTCAATGACCTGCAGAAAGACATTTTTTGGCCTCTACTTATTAAACCAATTTATTGTATTGCCAAGCTACATATATAAATACCTGTCTCTGTTCATCATCTCATGAAATACATTTACATTTGACCAGCTTGCTTTTTCTGAAATTGCCTGCACCCCCAACAACCAATGTGCGAAAATTTTGTACGGGCCAAGCTAGTATACCATTAGAGCCTTTTCCCTTTGAGATGAAACAGTGGGTACACAGTCATCCAAAGATGGAATACCACCAACTGTAGTAAAAAAATTATCTGACCTGCTCTACTCATTGGGGAAAAAAAGCTGGAAATTAAGGAAATGTTCTTCTTTAGTATTAGCCCATTTTCCTATTTTCCCGAAGGAAAGACGTTGACACAACCCCTATAAGAATTGACCTCTGAAAGTGCTGTACAATGATTTCCTTCTTTCCCATGTTGCCTCTATCGTCAATGATGGTTTAGTGGATGGTCACAGCCAATACAGGACAAAAATGGAATAAATGGAAGCATTATTTAAGTTATTGTCAACCAAGAGAAATTCTCTAAATGAGTTCCTCTGTGACATATGCAGATTATGTGGCCTTGGGCAAACCTTTACCTCAAAATAACATCCTCAAGATTCAAACTTTCAATCATAAAGCTTGTTCCAAAATATCCACGCAACAAATGTCCTATATTCTGTGTGATTTACTTTACCCTGATAATCTGTTACATATATTTTGTATATATAGTGTATTTGGAAAGGTGAACATGCATCAAGTAACCCCCGACAAGATCATTAAAAAAAAAGTCTTACAAAGATTTAGGGATTTAAGAATTCTCTTAAGGCCCTTTTACATTTAGCGATGCACCAGCGATCCGACCCGGTCAGGATCGCTGGTGCATCGCTAAATGATCGCTAGTGAGCTGTCACACAGGCAGACCTCACAGCGATGCAGCAGCGACGCAGTGCACGATACTCACCTTTCACACACAGCGATCATGGCGTCCTCCCGCCCGCCTCCACGCGTCACTCGTCGTCACAGCAGGAAGCCCAGCAGGAAGCGCCCGACGAGAAATGGAGCCGGACATTTTCGCGCGATCAGCGATGAACAGCGGGGGAGCCGGTCGGAGGTAAGTAACACACATAGTGATATCGCTAGCAATATCGCTATAATGTCACAAAATCGGTGACGTTATAGCGATATCTAGCGATATCGCTATGTGTAAAACCCCCTTTAGACTTCGTTGATTGATTTTGGATAATTTAATTATGGTTCCTGGAGGATTCTTGTTTGCTTTAATGTATCTCTATTTTTGGACAGCCTTTAGGCTCTTGTGTTATTTTTCCTTAAGGCTGGGGGGTTGGCTATTTGTGTTGGGTCATTGTTTCTTTGATTGGCAGCTAAACCCTTATTTCACAGCTTGTAGTAAAAAGCCAGTGGGTAAAGGATGACCCACCTCAACGAGCTAAATTCAGAAGCTGTCAATCAGCAAAAAGTTAAAGAATAGGGCTCCTCACTGTTCTCCCCAAATGTCGCCTCATGCTGTCCTTGATTGGCACAGTCTGGCAGGTAGGATGGATGAATCTGTCACCGGCTGGTTAATTGTGTTGCCGATTTCAGTCCGACGTCAAGTCTTTGAGTAGTAAGTAGCTCAATGCAAAACAAATTAGCAGATTGTAGTCATATTTCTCATCCTATGTGCCTTGACTTTCCTGAATGCAGTCCATAAATCATACTGACTGACACACTTGTGAATGATGAAAGCTGCTTTTGAGGCTGCAAGCGGGAATCTAGAGAGCGTGGAGACCAGGAACGTGAAGGTGGCATGGAAGGATGCATATGGCTGACCTTTGGGGAATTTTCTGCGGACTTATGTCTCCTGACCACAATTGTTCTCGGAATGAAAGCTTTTTGGCCACTATAGAAAGGACTGAGGATGTCAGCAGATTCCCTTTTTTCCCCAAATTCCTTTGAAATATTAGACGTAGTCGAAGGGGCTTCTTTCTATAAAACAACAGGAGCTTCTGCCTTCCTAGAAAAACCTATAGGAAATCGAGGACATAGGAAGCAGGTGCCATCCTTCACACTCCCTTCCACGTTGAATGTCGTCCTTGTAATTGGTAACATATTGTTGTCAGATTAATTGGTAATCTATATATTTGCCCCAACCCATCGAACTACATTTTAGAAATTAACTGGGTTTCAAAAAGAGGTTTGCCATCTTTATTTTAGACCTAACGAACACAGGGGCTAATGGAGGCTCTTAAAGAGAACTTATCCCCTGTTTGGTGGTTGCCCTTTTTATTTAAGAATGGAGTGATCTTTTTTTTTTAAATATCACTTATTGACAAGAGGTCCCTAATGGACCCGACCTTGGGTCTGAATTGTCAGGTTATGGCATACCGTCATTGCATCATCATTTTTTTTGTGTGTTATAGGTCTTGCAATTTTTTCTTTTTATTCTTTTACATTGACCCTTATCTTCTTATATTTGCCTACTGACAGATACAAAACATTTTTTAAAAATAATTATCTATTACGGAACAACAAATGACACTTTATTTAGTCAATTCTTTTACATACAGTGGGGCAAAAAAGTATTTAGTCAGTCAGCAATAGTGCAAGTTCCACCACTTAAAAAATGAGAGGCGTCTGTAATTTACATCATAGGTAGACCTCAACTATGGGAGACAAACTGAGAAAAAAAAATCCAGAAAATCACATTGTCTGTTTTTTTTTCCTTTTATTTGCATATTATGGTGGAAAATAAGTATTTGGTCAGAAACAAGCAATCAAGATTTCTGGCTCTCACAGACCTGTAACTTCTTCTTTAAGAGTCTCCTCTTTCCTCCACTCATTACCTGTAGTAATGGCACCTGTTTAAACTTGTTATCAGTATAAAAAGACACCTGTGCACACCCTCAAACAGTCTGACTCCAAACTCCACTATGGTGAAGACCAAAGAGCTGTCAAAGGACACCAGAAACAAAATTGTAGCCCTGCACCAGGCTGGGAAGACTGAATCTGCAATAGCCAACCAGCTTGGAGTGAAGAAATCAACTGTGGGAGCAATAATTAGAAAATGGAAGACATACAAGACCACTGATAATCTCCCTCGATCTGGTGCTCCACGCAAAATCCCACCCCGTGGGGTCAGAATGATCACAAGAACGGTGAGCAAAAATCCCAGAACCACGCGGGGGGACCTAGTGAATGAACTGCAGAGAGCTGGGACCAATGTAACAAGGCCTACCATAAGTAACACACTACGCCACCATGGACTCAGATCCTGCAGTGCCAGACGTGTCCCACTGCTTAAGCCTGTACATGTCCGGGCCCGTCTGAAGTTTGCTAGAGAGCATTTGGATGATCCAGAGGAGTTTTGGGAGAATGTCCTATGGTCTGATGAAACCAAACTGGAACTGTTTGGTAGAAACACAACTTGTCGTGTTTGGAGGAAAAAGAATACTGAGTTGCATCCATCAAACACCATACCTACTGTATAGCATGGTGGTGGAAACATCATGCTTTGGGGCTGTTTCTCTGCAAAGGGGCCAGGACGACTGATCCGAGTACATGAAAGAATGAATGGGGCCATGTATCGTGAGATTTTGAGGGCAAACCTCCTTCCATCAGCAAGGGCATTGAAGATGAAACGTGGCTGGGTCTTTCAACATGACAATGATCCAAAGCACACCGCCAGGGCAACGAAGGAGTGGCTTCGTAAGAAGCATTTCAAGGTCCTGGAGTGGCCTAGCCAGTCTCCAGATCTCAACCCTATAGAAAACCTTTGGAGGGAGTTGAAAGTCCGTGTTGCCAAGCGAAAAGCCAAAAACATCACTGCTCTAGAGGAGATCTGCATGGAGGAATGGGCCAACATACCAACAACAGTGTGTGGCAACCTTGTGAAGACTTACAGAAAACGTTTGACCTCTGTCATTGCCAACAAAGGATATATCACAAAGTATTGAGATGAAATTTTGTTTCTGACCAAATACTTATTTTCCACCATAATATGCAAATAAAATGAAAAAAAAACAGACAATGTGATTTTCTGGATTTTTTTTTCTCAGTTTGTCTCCCATAGTTGAGGTCTACCTATGATGTAAATTACAGACGCCTCTCATCTTTTTAAGTGGTGGAACTTGCACTATTGCTGACTGACTAAATACTTTTTTGCCCCACTGTATTCCTGTTATGAAATAGGTCATCAATATCGGGGTGGTGGGTGCCCGACACCTGGCACCCCAACCAATTAGTTGGACGAATGTAAACACAGTAAACAGAATTGCAATATGTAGAGGACCCTGTGGGTGCTGCAGAAAATCTCCTCCACTCTATTGCATAGGAACTGTTGTTCAGTACCTGGCAGAAGCCACTACACCTTGAATGAAACTGTGTTTCCAATGTTTTTACTTCTGGCCACCCCCAAAGTTTTGTACCAAGTGATCAATTGGCGTGCATATTGTGGGACTCCCATTGATCTAATATTGATGACTGGTCAACCCTTCTTAAAAAAAAAGTCTTGAAGCACCACTCCAGGATTTTTTTTTCCAACACTGGAATGGTGCTTCTAATCTACGGTCCTTGACCATAGTCTTATACTTACCCTTCACCATCTTCACCTTCTATCGGCGCTGCTTCGATACCGCACCGCCATCTTGCGATCCCCAACTTCTGAGCAGCCGAAAGTCAGAAGTAACAATCACAAGCTCTGGAGTGGTACCTTAAAGTTAGTAATTTCATAAATACTTTGGGACTAATATTGATTTTTAGTTATATGGTATATTATTGTCCTACAACTGGCTCATGAACCAATCGGCTGGATGGATGTAAACAGAGTGAACAGAATTGCAACAAGTAGAGGTCACTGTGGGTGCTGCAGAACATCTCCTCTACTCCATTGCATAGGAACTGTTCTGCAGGACCTGGCAGCAGCCACTACAAATTGAATGAGACTCCGAAATAAAAGTACATATTCTACCGGTTCAGTCATTGTTCAGCTTCTTTTGGAAGACACTTTAAAAGAATAAATTGTGTTATACATAATCGAAAGGCAAAGTAGCAGCAAAGATATTCAATGTTGTATTTATACATATATATTTTTTATTATTGTGTGCTGTGATTACTATGTTGTGCCAAAATAGAGCTGTCCTCTAATCTGTGGTCTGATGAATGACGGGACAGTGAATTATTGCTCCTTCTCGCAATGCGAAATAATGAACTTGTGTTTCTGGGTAGAGGTTATGGAGCACCGTTATGGGAAGGTTTCCTAAACACGTGGCGGGCCACCATCATAATTATTGTCCAGATCTCCTTTGTGTTAGAGTAGGTGCTCAGGCCCCGCATGTGGTTAATAGCACAGAGGCTGGAAGGGACCTGTGCTGAAATACAACCATCAATCACTGTCATAGAAGTTAGAGACTTAGAACAATACTACTGTTAATGTATTAAAAAAAGAAAATACTCTATATGAGGGGGAACGAGGGGCACAATGACTTCATATGAGCTTGTAATGAGACTGATGACGGAGCACAGAGTGAGCCGGTCATGAATTTCTACATATACCCCCCAGGGTGCGATATATTGCAAAGCTATTCTGACTTCATTTACCTTTGCCTCCAATGTATCACTATATTCAGCTGGGTTTCCATATATCGGTTGTGTCCGGCTAGTGGTTTTCGGACACAATTGATGACAATGTTGTGCACTGGTCTGGTGTTCACTCCATGCAATGTTTTTGCATCTGGTTGTAGCAACAGTCACGTACATCAACAGATGCATTGGATGATAGGGAACATTCCTATAAAAATCCCTTGAATTAGTTCCAGCATCAGTTTCCACTTGGAGTTTCACTATAGCACTAGAGGGAATAAAAAATAATTTATATACATACAATATGCATGTAATATTAATTAACGCACATGGACTGTTAAAAAGTGATCATTTGGGAAAAAAATGTAATGGTGCATTTTCTGTTGTCACAGACACTTGGAAATGAGTATTATACAAAGGATTCTATGACTTATAAAAATATCTTTTTTTGAGAACTATGTTAAGATAATAGCAGTCACATGTTTCGAACCTGTATTGCTTTTAAAAGGGCCATTGCTGTAAAACCTCCGCCTATAAGTCAGAGGAGAGAGTCACTATTTGCTGTCTTGCTCGTTTCTGATCACCTCTCCTCGAAGAGAGGAGAAAGAAATGTACAGGCTCATCGAAATTCTGTCAGTCTATACCCCGTCGGATCTGAGGAGAGCGGAGCACAGCCGATCGGAAACGAAGGAGTACAGCACTTAGCTTCATTTTGGAAGCTGGACCCCCACCGATCAAAACTTCTGATGCCCCGCTAAGACAAGTGAAAAGTTGTATAAGATAGAAGATAACTTTTACAAATGAGTCTAGAGCAGTGGTTCCCAAACTCCAGTCCTCGCGGACCCCAACAGGTCATGTTTTCACGATTTCCATAGTGTTATACATGTGAGAGAATTCCTGATGCCTTGATGATGCTTCCATCTCCTGTGAAATACTAAGGAAGTCCTGAAAACATGACATTTTGGGGGCCGTGAGGACTGGAGTTTGGGAAACACTGGTCTAGAGGATGCACCTCATCATTGTATTTACCGTATGTATTGCTATATTTCCAGACAGAACTTCCACCAGCGATGGCAGCCGTCATTGAGGAATGGGTCGTGTTCCTGAGATTACCTCTGTAATCATAGCATTGTCAAAATGAATAAATGATGAACTGCTTTTAAAGGGGGTCTGCCAACAGGTTCTCGCCATCTATTCTGAAAGTGACATAATGTAGAGACAAAGACCCTGATTCCACTGATGTGTCACTTACTGGGCTGATTGCTTTAGTTTTGATAAAGTCACTGTTCTATCAGCAGGAGATTATCACTAGAGGACTAGTAAACCTGCTGCCATGTAGTCCTGCATATTCATGAGCTTTGTATAACTCCACCCCCATCACTGATTGGTAGCTTTCTGCCTATGTACAGTGTACACAGAAAGCTGTCAATCAGTGGTGTGGTTAGGGTTAGGTGTGGTGTGATCAGGGTTATACAGAGCTCAGCATTCAGAGAACTGGGAGATTTGCAGCAGATAAAACAGGGATTTTATCAAAACTACAGCAGCATACCCAAGTGATATATAGCTGGATCAGGGTCTCTGCCTGATTTTGAGGATACAGAATAAGTAATTGACTTGGGTTCTTACTTTACTAACTTTCTTACATTATAGTAATAACATTTTTTTTCACGGATTTTGAAAACAAAATCTTCTCTTTTGATTTTTCTGAGATTGAAAATATGTAGAAAATTGTTGAAAGGTTTATTGGACCCTGTTGATAATGTGGGTTCATTACTTAGTTACGGGGGTTCATTATGTGGGTTCATTACTTAGTTACGGTATGTACTCACAGATAGCCGGTGTAAAAAACAATCCAGTTAGCCATTTAAAGGTATCAACCACTGAGGACTCTCAATTAAAAAAAAATCCATTTGCTCATTTTTTTCCTATTGCTTTTATGACACCAATGTATTCCTCAGAACTGCATAGAAAACCGTTCCTGTTCCTAGTGATACTGAAATTTGGATTTTTGTATCTCATGCACTCACTTTCACAAGACGCCAATTCACTTTTTAGTCCAGGTGCCCATAATCCAGAACTAGCAGCACTTTGGAGGCAGCGCATGTTCGCTGCGTCCAAATCGCTGCAATCTATTGAGCGCAGGTGTCATGATCCAGGACGGGATTTCGCTTTGACCCGTCCTGGTTAGACTATGGGTTAATTGTGCTGCCTCTCTCTGGCAGAAGGAGGCTATTTAGTGCTCACTGGACCTGGGTCCGGTGTCAGTTATACTCCTGCCCGCGGCTGAGTTAAGTGACCTCTTGTATACGTGTGCCTTGTGCCTGATATCTTGCTTGCTTGTTCGGTTGTGATCTGGTTCTGTCCCTGTTACGAGTTCTGCCTGACCCTCTTGTACTGCGCTACCTCTCGTGTATGACTCTCTGCTTGTGACCCGACTTCTCTCTGCTTGTCCCCTTGGTACCGTGTCGCTTTCTTGTGTATGACCTTTGGCTTTGTCTGACTACCCGTCTGTTTGTCCCTTCTGTACCTCATTTGCCCGTACTGCTGTGACCTCTGTTTTGCCTGACTCTGAGTTGTTGTATGGTGTCCTGTCCTATCTGAAAACAGGACGCTAAGCCCGCCCCCTTGCAGTCACATGACCATAGGTCCCGTGCCAGATCATTCAGTTTCAGTGTCTGCAGGTCCTACGCCTCTTTACCTTCCAGCGCTGACTGGACCCTGACACTATTAGCCTGAAGCACGCATGGTCAACTCTGCTGCCCTGTTCCACAGGTATCTTTTAGCACTGCTTCTGTACTCAGGACACGCACACTGGCTCTATGAGCAAGTGCAGTGCGGTGTCTCTGACATTATAACTGACCCATACCATTTTTTTTTTTTTTTCTCTGCTCCCATTCACCTGTGTGTGTGATGGATGCTATGCACACTCTTTCTGAACAGGTTAAGCATCTGACGCAGATGTCTCAGAAACTCTTTGGAGAACAAAGAGTCCTCGCTCAGTCTCAGCAGCTGATCGCCGACACTGTGCAGGGGGTTCTTTCATTGGGGGCTCGGGATGTTACATTAATTTCCCCTGAGTCTCCAGTGAAGTTACCAGATACCTTTTCTGGAAATAAAAATGACTTCAGAGTTTTCAAGGAGGGCTGTAAGCTTTTTTTTTTCCTTAAGACCACACTCTTCTGGGGATGAAAGTCAGAGAGTGGGGGTCATTATGTCTCTGTTAAGGGGAGCCCCCCAAGCTTGGGCTTTCTCCCTTCCTACCACGGCCCCTAAGCATATGACTGTGGATGCATTTTTTTGAGGCCCTGGGGCATATTTATGATGAGCCTGATCGGGTGCGTATGGCTGAGGACAGGCTGATGAATGTTTGCCAGGGGAAACACTCAGCCGAGTGGTTTTGCTCAGAGTTCAGACGCTGGGCTGCTGAGGTCTGCTGGAACGACGCCGCTCTCCGGGGTTGTTCCGTAGAGGCCTGTCTGAGCATCTGAAAGACGCCTTGGCTCTCCACCCCCCACCTGATGCCCTGGAGGAAGCTATGACACAGGCCATCCGAATGGATCGCAGGTTACGGGCAAGGGGAGTGATACAAACCGAGACACCATTATTCTCCCAAGGAAGGGGAGCCAGTTCTTCATTGAAAATCACGGAGATGGGAACCATCAACCTTAAGGAGGAAGAAAGGAGACAACGGCACGTGAGAAAATGCTGTGTTCACAGTGGCGAGTCTGGACATTGGAAAAAGGATTGCCCCTCCCGGCCACTAACCAACAAGCGACTGAGCCCGGGTGATTATCGTGGAGGTCACCCAGGCTCTCAGGTACCCTTTTCTGCATTTTCTAAAATGTCATTTCAAGTGGAACTTTGTTGTGGGAGTGTCTCCACATCCACTTCTGCCTTCGTGGATTGCGGTTCATCATTGAACTTTATTGACTCTGACTTGGTGGCCAGGTGTAAGTTAGGGACAGTTAGGTTGGAGACTCCGATTCACCTTGTTGCTATTGACAAAACACCACTGGTTAAGAATGAGATTGTGTTTTGTACTGAAGAGTTTCTCCTTAAAGTGAGTTCCTTACATCAGGAACGTATTTCATGTTTTGTAATGAACAACCTGCCTGCGGGACTAGTGTTGGGGTTCCCCTGGTTACATCTGCATAATCCTGTGATTAATTGGGAATCTCGGGATATTGTTAAATGGGGTCCCTATTGCTCTGAGAAATATCTTGTTTCTGTGTCTGTGTCGTCCGTGGGTCTAGAAGGCATTCCGGAATGCCTGATAGATTATACAGACGTTTTCTCCGAAAAAGAGGCTGATGTTTTACCACCACACCGCCCATTTGATTGTGCCATTGACCTGGTTCCAGGTGCTAAATTGCCCAAAGCCCGCCTGTATAACCTCTCGGGTCCGGAACGGGCTGCGATGAAGGAATATATTTCCGAGAGCCTCCGTAAGGGACATATTCGTCCTTCTGTTTCTCCTGTGGCGGCAGGGTTCTTTTTTGTATAAAAAAAGACGGTGGTTTGCGCCCATGCCTTGATTTTCGTGAGTTAAATAAAATAACTGTGAGGAATACTTATCCCCTTCCACTTATTCCTGATTTATACAATCAGTTGTCCAGAGCTAAGTGGTTTTCGAAATTAGATCTACGGGGAGCGTATAACCTTATCCGAGTCCGGGACGGAGATGAGTGGAAGACCGCTTTTCTCACTACTGAAGGGTTGTTTAAAAATTTGGTCATGCCCTTCGGCCTGACCAACGCTCCAGCGGTCTTCCAAAATTTCATAAATCATGTGTTCTCCGATTTGATTGGACGTTTTATGGTGGTGTATTTGGATGACATTTTAATCTACTCGACTGATAAACAGGCTCAGATTGGTCATGTTCGGGCAGTTCTCCAAAGGCTCAGGGAGAACTGTCTTTTTGCTAAACTTGAAAAATGTTTATTTTTTGTTCAGGAACTGTCCTTTCTGGGTTTCATCGTGTCTGCTGAAGGGTATCGCATGGATCCTAATAAGGTGCAGGCCATTCTCGAGTGGGTTCAACCTTGTGATTTGAAGGGTCTGCAACGTTTCCTAGGATTCGCTAATTATTATCGGAAATTTATAAGGGGGTTCTCACAGGTGGTTAAACCCCTCACAGACATGACTCAAAAGGGGGCCGATATCAAGAATTGGTCAACCGCAGCGGTAGCGGCATTTCAGTTTTTGAAAAAATGTTTCATGTCGGCCCCGGTTCTTATTCAACCGGACCCCTCTGAACCATTTATTGTTGAGGTAGACGCCTCAGAGGTGGGGGTGGGGGCGGTATTGTCCCAGGGACCCGCCACTTTGACCAATTTAAGACCTTGCGCCTTTTTCTCAAAGAAGTTCTCTCCTGCGGAGAGAAATTATGATGTGGGGAATCGGGAACTTCTGGCCGTAAAGTTGGTAATCACGAACCACAAAAACCTAGCTTACATTGAGTCAGCTAAAAAGTTGACTCCCAGACAGGCTAGATGGTCACTTTTTTTTTCCCGATTCAACTTCTCGATCACTTTTCGACCAGGATCCAAGAATATCAGAGCGGATGCGTTGTCACGCAGTCTAGATCCGGTGTCCCCCCCGGAACCTCCATCCTCCATTCTTCAGCCTGGGGTGGTGGTGGCAGAGGTTTCTAATGTGTTGGAACGGGAGATTCGAGAAGCCCAGGCTCTTGCACCTCCAGCTAAGCCGGTGGACAAACTTTTTGTGCCAGCTCAGTTTCATCTCAAGGTCCTCCAGGAGTTCCATGACTCAGTTCTGGGTGGACATTCAGGGATCTCAGCGACCCGGAAGGCCATTGCTAGAATATTCTGGTGGTCTTCTTTAGCCTCTGATGTTGGGGAGTATGTGTCTGCGTGTGAGGTTTGTGCCCGTGCGAAAACTCCCCATAACCGGCCGGCCGGGGAATTGGTACCACTGCCAATTCCTGAGAGACCATGGACTCATCTGTCCATGGATTTCATCACCAACCTTCCCCCTTCCAAGGGCAATACCGTGGTCTGGGTCGTAGTGGACAGGTTTAGTAAGCAGGCACATTTTGTACCTTTGGCAGCTCTACCTAATGCGGAAACATTGTCCAGATTGTTTGTGGAGCATGTGGTGCGGTTGCATGGGGTACCCCTGAATGTGGTGTCTGATAGGGGAGTGCAATTTGTGTCCAGATTTTGGAGAGCTTTTTGTAGGAGGTTGGGTATTGGTCTGTCCTTTTCATCCGCCTACCATCCAGAGATTAATGGGCAGACTGAGCGGACCAATCAGTCTCTGGAGCAAATTCTGCGTTGTTTGACCTCAGCCCAACAGGATGATTGGTGTTCTGTGTTACCATTGGCTAAGTTTGCATTTAACAACCGCACTAACCAGTCTACGGGTACATCTCCATTTTTTTGCAATTATGGGTTTCATCCTCATTTTGGAGAATTTTTCCGCTTGAATTCTGGGTGTCCTGGGGCGGATGAGACAATCCAGCGGTTGGGGGAGGTATGGCGGGAGGTCCAGAATAACATTACGAAGGCCCAGGACAAATTTAAATTTTTTGCGGACAAAAAACGATCCGTGGGTCCAGTGTTTCAGGTCGGAGATAAGGTATGGTTATCCACCAAAAATATAAGGCTCAAGGTCCCCTCTGCGAAGCTTGGACCCAAGTTTATAGGTCCCTATGTAATTACCGAAGCAGTTAACCCGGTGGCTTTTCGGTTGAGTCTTCCGCCATCTCTAAGGATCCCTAATGTTTTCCATAAGGCCCTTTTGAAACCTGTGAGGTCCGGTGGGGAGGGATCATCATCTTCCCCGACACCGATTTTGGTAGATGGGCAGGCTGAGTACGAGGTGGAACGAATTGTCGACTCCAGGTTGGTCCGTCGCGCCCTTCAGTATCTGATACATTGGAAGGGCTACGGTCCTGAGGAACGCTCGTGGGTTCCTGCTCGATCAGTTCATGCGGATCGGTTGATCCGAGCCTTTCACGCCAAGTACCCTGAGAGACCTGGGGGTCCGGTGGCCCCCCATTGAGAGGAGGGTACTGTCATGATCCAGGACGGGATTTCGCTTTGACCCGTCCTGGTTAGACTATGGGTTAATTGTGCTGCCTCTCTCTGGCAGAAGGAGGCTATTTAGTGCTCACTGGACCTGGGTCCGGTGTCAGTTATACTCCTGCCCTCGGCTGAGTTAAGTGACCTCTTGTATACGTGTGCCTTGTGCCTGATATCTTGCTTGCTTGTTCGGTTGTGATCTGGTTCTGTCCCTGTTACGAGTTCTGCCTGACCCTCTTGTACTGCGCTACCTCTCGTGTATGACTCTCTGCTTGTGACCCGACTTCTCTCTGCTTGTCCCCTTGGTACCACGTCGCCTTCTTGTGTATGACCTTTGGCTTTGTCTGACTACCCGTCTGTTTGTCCCTCCTGTACCTCATTTGCCCGTACTGCTGTGACCTCTGTTTTGCCTGACTCTGAGTTGTTGTATGGTGTCCTGTCCTATCTGAAAACAGGACGCTAAGCCCCGCCCCTTGCAGTCACATGACCATAGGTCCCGTGCCAGATCATTCAGTTTCAGTGTCCGCAGGTCCTACGCCTCTTTACCTTCCAGCGCTGACTGGACCCTGACACTATTAGCCTGAAGCACGCATGGTCACCTCTGCTGCCCTGCTCCACAGGTATCTTTTAGTACTGCTTCTGTACTCAGGACACGCGCACTGGCTCTATGAGCAAGTGCAGTGCGGTGTCTCTGACAGCAGGTGAATCCACATGTATTCACTGAATACATCCAATCCAATACATCCAGTACATTCTATTGGTGTAATTTCTCTTGCGGAGACTCATGATATTGACATGCTGCGGTCTGGAAAGATGCACCTCATGTCAGTCTCCATGGGTGAGTATGATCAGGAGGGTTTCCAACTAGAGATGGGCGAATCCTTACTGTAAAGTTCAGGTGCTGAACTCCAAACACAGACGTCTCATGGAAGAGAGACAGAGAAAGAGAGGAATCTATGGGGTTTTGTTTCAACTTCAGGTACCTGAACCAAACTATGGACTAAAGTTTGGTGGACCCCGACAGATCCAAACATCCACGGGTCCGATCATCCCTTCTTCCATCAGCCATCCATACCTATATGACCATATGTCACTTTCTGATGTCCCTTCTCGGTGTGAATACGGTATGGCGGAGGAGCGGTTTGTTCAGCAGAACGTTTTGTAGTAGTATATGTTTCCCGAAAAGTATAATATGGGTATTGGTCTCAGTGTTTAGACCACTGTTGTATGAAAAACTTTCCAAAAAGTTTTTTCTTCTTCTATAATGACTTAAACTGTGCTTCTCTCTGGGGGAAAAGAGAAAAAAAAAGTGTGTTTGTTAGAATTTCTCTTGACAACCTATTTGTCAGCCCATGCTCTGATTTCATTATCATTGCAGAACAAATAGGAGCCCGAGCTTATCTAATGGAGCAGTACATTAAACTAAAATGCGCTGGTTGTTCCATTAAATCAAAATGACATCGCCATTAGGTATCGCAGACATATTACAGTGTAATTAAATGAACTGGGGACCATTGATTTTTCTTTTCCTTTTCGTTGTTTTTGTTCTTTGCATACATGGATGATGTTCTTTTGTTGGGGGTATGGTGGCACGTGTCGTCCTGTAATAACCATTTTTTTTAACGTGTCACTTTCTCTACAGTAGGGTTTCAGTGAGCTCGAGATGTTTGATTTTATCTGGAATCCTTGATTCTCATAGTAGAAAAGTAGGGATTGTTGTTATGAATAGGTCACTGAGGATGGCAGGAATAGGCTAGGCCACCAGGAAACTGGTAACTCAGCGGATTGCAGACCCCTAATCCTGACAACACAACTAGCAGTAGCCGTGGAGCGTACCTACGATGCCATAGACGCCTCGGCACAGCCGGAGAACTAACTAAGCTTAAAGCAAGAAAGGTGAAATCTAAACTGCCCCAGAGTAGAACCCCAAAGGAATAGACAGCCCCCAAACATATATTTTCGCTGAGACAAGATGAAGTACAAACAGGCAGAAAATAGACTGAGCAAATGATGGGGCCCAAACTGTCTAAATAGGATAGGAAAGACACTGTCTGCAATCGTGCAAAAACCCTAAAAAATCCAACAAGTCTGATGTACAAAAACACTGAGGTCTCACAACCTCTCCCCCACTATATCAGCATTCTGGTGTGAACTGGCAGCAAAGCAAAAGAGACTAATATAACAGGGGACTGAACAAATTGATGCAAGCTGTAACATATGGAGCGGGGTTCAGCACTGCCCCAGCAGGGAGCACGCTGAACCCTCACAGCAAAGGAGAAAGAGGCAAAACCAGATCAAATGCAAAGGATTAGCAAATGAACAACTTAACTGAAAAATGCAGGATCAGGCAGGAGACAGCAGACCTCAAAATGCACAGGAAGAAACTAATCACCAGCAGCAACTGAGGGAAGCCTGCTCACTTATATCCTCCCAGTCAGTTACCCCTGATTTCCAATCATCGTCGTCAGGTGGCAAACTTCTGTCAACCAGGCCAGCTCCACTACCCGCAGTAACCACCAGAGGGAGCCCCGACTCAGAAGTCAGATCAAGAGAATTCACAACAGATTGTTATACCTGGAGTTGTGACCGCTAGAAACAGAAACCACTGGAAAAATATAATTACTGTCAGTGGTTAAAGGGAATCTGCCAGCATATTTTTGCTATGTAATCTGAGAGCTCCATAATATAGGGGCTGAGACCCTGATTACAGCGATGTGTCACTTACTGGGCTGTATTTTGTTTCAATACAAACAGCGTTTTATCAGCAGGAGATTATCACTATAGGACAACTGGCCTCGTGTCTCCTAGTCCAACCCTGCCCCAGCTTTTCTTAGCAGCTCTTTGTCACTATACAACGTACACAGAAAGATGTGGTGTGGGCGCGAAAAACAGAGAACATTGTGATTCTGTCATAGCTGCTGCACACAGTAAACTAAGTGACACATCACCGGAATCAGGGTCTCAGCCCCAACATCATACAATCTCAAAAACGTGACAGATTCCTTTTAAGACAGATGCTTCAGAAATGTACAAACAACACAATATAGGTCTATGAGATCATTTCTGTGGCTAAAATATCTCCATGTATTAGTACATTATAATTAGGAAGTAAAGTAAGTTATTAAACATAATAGTGTATAAATGGGTCCCAATGGGTACACCTTGTGGCAGTGCGATGGTTGCTATGTCTTTTTGATCAAAATACGGTTAACTAAGTACCCTATGTTATTTATATGTACTATTACTATTTACTTGCTGTAGGGTATTTGTTCATTTTGTTTTTTTCTTGAGTTTTTGTCTGTGTGTAAATGTTGATATGGTTTAAAATAAAATAGAAAACTAAATATTAATTATTGCTTATTTTATTCTTTTCTTAATTCAGGGGAAAGTCGCCCAGACAGCGTGCATGTCGGCCTGCAAGCATCTTTCCACATCGCTAACACAAATGCTACTGGACAGTGAACTGAAGCAGATCAGCATGGGAGCCATTCAGCAATTCAACCTGGATGTTATCCAGTGTGAATGTGAGTGTAATGACAAGTAGCAGATTTCTGATCGTGGCACGTAGATGGGACTTGTTGTATCCAATGACCACATACATGGCAACAGTTCCCAGAAGATGCAGTACTCAGATATGTTATAGAGAGCACTGTGTTACGCCTCTGGCAAGGTGTGAGGGGACTCAGGCATCTGTGCAGTGAAAAATGAGAAGATGTAGAGCTATACACCTTCATTCTCAGGGACAAGAGGACAGATTTTTCCATTATTGTGATACATGACAGTTGGTGCTTCTAAAATTCTATGGAGAGGGAGGAGCTAAAGGAAGACACAGACACTTTACCGTTCCAGTTCTCCATAGAACTTTATGAGCATCAACTGTCATCTCCTATCACAGTAATGGGATATTCTGCAATCACTAAAGGGAGCTTTTACCCGTGAAATGAAAATTTCAAGAGTGAAAGGTCAGTCCAGAAGGAGAAAAGAAAATCAGGTTTCTCTGATAAAATATATTACAAAGTCTCTGATTTTCACATGTTTTTATTGATTTACGGAGAAAAAAAAAAAAACTCTTTAATACAGCCGTGTATTCAACCCAAAAGAAACATTTGGATGCAATCTACTCTAGATCGTCACAGTTTCTAAATCTATACAGAATGAAATATGTATATATATATATATATATATAATAAAATGAGCAAACAGAATGTAACTGTTAAATCTCCTGCTGATCCACTGACACAGCGCCCGTTCTTTGCTGCAGTCATCACACGCAGACAAAGGGCCTGTTCACACCACGTCTTTTTCAGACGAGTGAATCTGCTGGAAGATGCTTCATGAAAAGTGCAGCAAGTGTTTTGTTTTTGTTTTGGTTTAGTTTTTTTAGAATTTCTTGAAGAGGTTAAAAGACACCCAAAAGTCTGAATATATGAACCACAAGTTATATCTACTTAGAAATGTTAATGATAAGTCTTTTCCGCATTTTCTGGGGGTTTCGGAGCAGACCCACATGAAAAAGACACTGCGTGCACAGACCAAAACTTGTAAACTTGGCAGAGGACCACCAGAGCGTTGGCATCGGAACAGCGGACATCTAGGAGCACTGCTTTGTTTTTGTCTAGTTTTATTTTATCACATCTGCGGTGTTTTTTATTCTCTCTCATTTAGGTCCAGTGTCTCATGAGTTCTCAGATTTATAAGAAGTGTATGATAGACAAATTGCCGCAAGAAAAGTTTATTGAGAAATTTGATAGTAATGCTTGAAATTACTTATTTTGTATTCACATATAAATCCAAGGGTCATTTATTTACATTTCTTAATATGTTAAAGACAACTTTAATTGGAAAAAATAGTCAAAAAGAACCGCTTTCTTAGGAAACACAGTGAACAAGTCACAAAACGTTGTAAGCGACAGACTATTTCATGTGTCGTATTCCATAGCGCTGTCCTCTTCCACCCCGGGCATGTGACATTGGAGCTCTTTGAGCAGTAGTCAGAAGGACTTTCCAGAAGGAAAACTCACCGCTCTATAGGATTCGCCAGTCTTGGATGGAATCTGCACATTGGACATGTCTATCTACAGTAAGAGGTGCTGAGCAGATTGCTAGGTAAAACCTTTGCTTAGGAGTCCACTGATTGGCCCTACTTAGTGATTGACAGCTATTTCTGTATGTACAGTGATATAAAGGCTGTCAATGCAGTAATAGGACCACCCACTGGACTCCCAGGCTTAGAAAGAGTAGGGATTTAAAGGGAACCTGACAGCGGATCCATAATACTGCCTGATCCAGGGGCAACGTGTATCAGACACCGGCTGTATGATTTCAGGTATTTTTGTCTTATAAATGTTATAGTATTTCATAGAAAAACATACTTTAAAAGCCACCTAAGACCAAGTAGCACAGGAGACTTGTCAAAAAGGCGGGTCCTCAGCAGTTTCTCTCCGCCCACTGCCAATGATTAACACAGGATAGACACATGCAGGGGGAGAGATCCGTCACTCAGTGGGAACTTCTGGGAACCCACCTTTTTGACAAGTCACCCTTGAGGCTTGATCTTCATGGAGCTTTTAAAGTATATTTTTCTCTGAAATGCTGCAAAGTTTAGGAGTAAAACATACCTGACCGAAATCGTACAGTCAGTGTCAGATACATGCTGCCCGTGGCTCAGGCACCATGTAACCTGCTGTCAGGTTACAGCAGATCAGGGACCATGTTCGATATTAGAGTTTCACTATAAGAGAAGATCTGCATCTAACAACTGTAGAGAAAGTAGATCTTCTTTAGAGAAGATGTACAACAGAGACAACAGTTTGAGAAAAAGAAATTTGCCAGATCCCTAGTCGGTTACATTAAATAGTACACAAACGCCCATCAGAAATCCATAATGGAAACTGGGAAATTTCAAGAGTAAGATAAAATAGGTAACAGGTAAAACAAGAGACACATTGGATGATGGAGAACTAAAGAGGAGTAATGTGGGCGGTTGAGTGTTTAAATCAAAGAGAAGATACCGGGGATGAAATAAAAGTATCCTGGAGGGTAGAGCTGGTAAGGTGGATGATTAAAATAGTGTGAAGAATAGGGCATCGGAATAACACGCTCCCATTCCTGGTGGTCAATATGTGTGCAGATACGGAGACAATTTGCATCTAAGCTATGCAAAAACATCTATGTGCAGAAATTAGACTTGGGTCTTTGGTAATTTTTCCGCCCAAAAGCCCAAAGTATAACTTCTTAAGAAGAAATTTCAGAGATTGCAAACTTTTTTTTGCAGTTCGTTATGTCCTATTTTATGGCAGTCTTCATACCATTTGGTGATCATTGAATTACTGGGTTTTTAGGGCAACATCTGCATTGAGTTTCGATGTTCTCCCTGGATGTAAATAGGTTTCCTCTGTGCACTTCAGAGCTTCAGATTCTCATCACATTTCAAAAACATTCTGAGATGTCAATACTCATCCTATAGAAATCAGCCCTGGTGTAATAAAGGTAATTTTAGTCTTTTACAAGTGTGAAAGTCTCAGGATCTCATCTCTGACCCAAAGAAAGTGGCTTAGATGTATTATTTCTGAAGCATGCTCATGCCAGGGCCACCAATCTGTTGTATACTAATGGTTGACGAAACACAATGTGTCATTGTGTGATATTCCCCAAGGGGACTTTACCCAAGTCATTCTAAGCCACAGTAGACGTGTCAGGTTTTCTACAGGCATCAAACTAATGAATTATGCCATGAAGGAAATGTAGACATAGTATATGGGACAGCCTAGGGAGTATCGTCATCTATAGACTCCAAAGTTTTCCCGACAGTGCCATTGGCCTGTCGTGATATCAAGACGTTGTGTGCCCTCCTTAGACATGTGTTTCCAGACAGACTGGCGACTCTTGTGGTCAACGATTGGGGTTAGAGGCCGATGTGAGTGGGTGGAATGGGTATTTACTGAAACATTCAACAAATATTTTGGATTTTTTTCCTATACGGTTACCTGTTAATGTCAGCAAGTTTGCTTCTTGAGTAATGACCAGACATATATTAATAAATACGCTGAGCAGTTTGGGTAAAGGTTGAACCATAAAGCCTTTCTTCGAAAAAACGGATCTGAAATGTAACCTCTACTGATCCAACAACAGTTAATGCAGAGTCATAATAATCACATTTTATTTTGGTCAAGGCAAAACAATTTATTTTTAACTTTTATGAACACATTTTACTTCATAGTAGGCAGCATTGTTGTTCTGCAGCTCTTGGGTCTGGGATGTAAAGATGAAGAAGAACAACATCTACATTACATTTGTATTTTTTCCCTGTCTATACATAGGTTTCATTTGACTTTTGCAGTTGTTTGCCCAATTTAAAAATGTATAAAGAAGTCAAAGACAGCCAGGTCCTATAGAGAAACATATTTATTAACGATGATTTACTCTAATAGATTAATAGACCATGAACAAAGGGATGAAGATGCCCGTACACTTTAGAGTTTGTTAGCCTTGTTTAGCTTTAAAGGGGTAAATGAGTTAGGGGGTGACTGTTTATGCATGTAAGTCTCTCCTGTGTAGTTCATCGGAGTTGTGAATGATGTTTACATAATACACATAATACCTATAGTTTTCAATGGAAAAAAATTAAAGGGATTCTGTCAGTAGGATCAACTCTCCTAAGCCGTCCTTATGGGAATGTAGGTCATAGCAAGCTAAATAAAGCGATACCTTGATATCTGCGATCCAATATCTTGTTCCAGAGGAATTCACGTTTTTCTTAATATGTAAATGAGCTGTTGAGATCTATGGGCCGGACATAGATATGAGATTCCTGAGTGTGTCAGGTCCTCACTGCCCATGTGCCTTCCAGCTCACTTTATCAACACCCGGGGTCCGTGTGCCCACCCAGACCTGGGGCTTAAACAATGCACCTAAACTGGTGATGTTGACACACCCATAGTGCTGTTAGCTCTGCTATACTGCCTCTTCCCCCACACTGACTGTATGAGATGAAAAATGAAAAAAGTTAGTTGTTGTCAGGCATAGGTCTGCAGCTCAAATGTGTTTGTAATGAGACCAAGTTCAGTTCAGCTATACTGTGTACTATGTTAGTTGTAGTCAAACACAGCTCTGCAGTGAGATCAGGAGAGCAAACTGTCAGCCAATACATGTCTCATGTTCTGGAGGCAGGGAGATGAGTGTCCGCCCAAAGATCTTAACTCCTCATTTATATATTTAGAAAAACATGGATTTTTCTGGAGTAAGATGTTGCATTGCAGAAATCAAGGTATAATTTTATTCAGCTTATACAGACAGCTTAGGAGGCCTGATCCTGACAAATTCCCATTAACAAATATGGTCCCTCCTCTCTGGCAGGCTGATTATGGTAGCAAAGAACCATGTACTCCCAATAGGTGGGAGCTGAAGATGAGGGTAAGAAAAACTATCCTTCACATGTTTCACATCCTTCACATGTTTCGAACCCTGACTCCTGGAGCTTTAGTTCTTAGTCACATGAGCAGTAATTCAGGAGTCGAGGTTAGATATACCTAAAGATTCCCATGATGTACTTTACTGTTGGCTTTAAATGAGACTGAACAAAATTGGCCTTTTTCTTACTTTTTTTTTGGACGAGTGCCGGATCTGTCCTTAAACAAGTAGCAGTCATGGAAGAGGAAGCTGCACCTATCAAACATTAATGGCACTCTGCAACTAAATGTGTTCTAAAAGAATAATAAGCCATAAATGTCTTAGATGGTAATACCCCTTTAATTTTTATTGAAGCCCCTGGAAAAGGTTTTTCTATCACAATGTGGCCCTCGGACCAGAAGTTGTGCACCCCTACATTAGATGGACGGCTGGGCCTGCCAAAATCATCAGATTTTGGTTACGGTTATCCACCCTGCATTGCTTTTTTTCGAAGCCATACATCCCCTTTAATTACACGGAGTGATTCCGACATTATTTTAATGAGATGAAAGGATTGCAGTTCTTACTACTCCTAAGGAACTTGAACATCGAGCCAAAACGAAGACTTTTAATCCGATTCATCCAATAAATGGAAAATACCAGGCAATCAACATTTCTGACTTAGTCAACATGTGACGGCTTTATTCTGCTGCTTCATTAAAACATAGAAAAAAATATCCGACGTACAAAGCGCTAATTGACACATGACTGATTGTAGATGGCCATATGGACCATCCTGAAGCACCGAGACAAATAACATCTTTCGATATCAGCAATATGTTTCAATAATTGCTGGTTAATTGCAAATAACGAGGCTTCTGCTGATGTATGCTACCTCGAAACTGACTCCGCGATGGTGAATGTTCTCCTACAAAGCGTCGGGGAAAAGTAACAACGTGATAAGAGAATACAATGAAGAGCCTCCTATTGTTCTAATGACAGTCACATAGGAGCAGATCTGGATGTAAAAGCTGCTTTTATTGTTGGATTTCATTCATAAGGTCTGTCAGGCACATTCTGTGCATCCCTGTGTTCCTCGTGATTTATAACCTTTCTCATCGGGCCTCCTCCAGCTTTTCTCCTTTGACATTTTGGGATTAATGGCTACATTGGTGACAGTTCCATTAGCACTCAGAGTGTGCAAATAACTCACAAATGGCAGGTAGCTTCCTATTGTATTGATAAATGGCTTTTTAGGTTTTACAGACCCAGGAGGGGCGGTTGTGTTCTACAACATCCTACATTTTAATGTGCAGGCTTTAATGACCGCGCAACTGGTTTTCCGTATCATTATTTCTTAGTATGGAGACTGCAGTAAAGGGAAGTTTCAAAATGTGGTGATTATGAGCCTTTAGTCATTATGAGCATTTAGTCATTGGATACTATTAGTGATGGCCACACCGATATCATATCTGAGCATCATGCCAACACTCGCCAAGAATGTGACTCAACGTAGTGATCATACAGTATGAACTATTGAGATGTATCATACTGTGTACAGCAAGACAGCACGGTTTAGGGTTATCCCCATCATTAAAAATTATCGGCTATCCAAGGAATAGGTAATGCCTTGCTGATCAGTGGGGTCAGGCCGTTCCCAGGAATGGGGTTATGAAACTTCCCGTCAGAATGGAGCAGTGGCCGCCCATGAGCGCGCTCTCTCCATCAGATAGCTCAGCGCTGTAGTTGGCTATGTTCGGCAGCCCCATAGAAAATGAATGGAGAAGCGGTGGACAAGTGTAGGCACTGCTCCATTAGGAGGGGGGGCGTCTCGTTTCCACAAGTTACCACCTATACTTTGGATAGGTGATAACTTTTAATTTTGGATATAACCCTTTATATTTAATCTAAAATAGTGGGGTAAAATAAGTGGATTTTGTCTTGTTCTTAGACTCATTTGTTGATTATTGACACAGCAGCTTGCATAGCATAAAAAGCCGTTTTTTGCTGGCTCGTTGGGTGATTGCCACCATGTTTACACAAGGCGAAAATCGATGATCTCTCGATTGGATCATTCAGGCATTAAAATCGTATTTCTCGGCAGCACGGTGTCCGGTGTAAAAGGAGATGTGCTGCTGAGAATGATTGTTTTTCATGCGCACTGAACAATTGTATTCATGATTGCTTTTTGCCGATAGGATTCTGGTTGACGTGTCTAAACAGGCCATTAATCAGCCGTCGATCGCCTTGTATGTAGCTGATTAACCTTAGATTAACGTCCACGATTAGCAAATGTGAATAGGCCTTAAGTTAAAAGGGTTCCTCAGTTTCGGGATGGGGCTGAACTGTGCAATATCAGCTGTTGCCCATGGACAAGCATAGTGCCATTTCTTGAAACAAAAGCTGGATGCTCATTTTGCCCTAGTGCAGTATTTATTATACCCCGGTCGATGTATATTTCGGAACACAGTGGAGGGCTACACAAGGTTATATCTTTATATAGTACAAAAAAGAAGGCTGAATCTGTAGATCATTTATTTATTAAACTTTACTGAAAAAAGTATTAATACGTTGTCATGAGGTCATTCCAGTTGGATTGACACCTCTCTTGGCAGATTTGCCCCCAGACTATGTGTCCCATTTATTAGCTGCATAGAATGAGGACAGGTCCGCTCTCCTATTTGCTCTACTGGCAAAAAAAAAATATTGTTCAGTTTTCCTAATAAGCGCTATATAATAAGTAAAATCATAGTTTTGAGTCTGCTTCTTTTCCAACTAAATATATTTTTCACCTATATAACAAAATAGGTGATAAATATTTGATTCCCAGGGGAGGTCTGATGACTTCTGAGACCACCACCGATCTTGCGAAAGGGGTCTCAAAATTCCCTGTATGAAAGCAGTGGCCCCCTGCTCCATTCACTTTTATGAGACTGATAGAGCAGACGTACATTCATGCGTGCACCCCACCATTCCAACCACATTGGGGAAATTTGGTACCCCCATTTCATTTTCATGCTTGTTGGGGTCCCAGCAGTTTTATTACCAGCTATTAATCATTTATCACCTGTGGATAGGTGATACATGAACTTAGTGGGACAACCCCTTTACTAAGTGCAGAATCGTATATTTTCTGTAGTATTATATGGTGATCATGTAATACATAGTAGTGTCAAGTCTCAAGGAGAAGCCGTATCTCTGTTGCTTGGAGGGGGCTTGTGAGTGTTGGAGGCCAAGTTGTGAGGCTCGTGTCCTAATAAGGGTTATATATCATACATGCCATTGTATGACAGATTATTTTCTTTTTCATACACTTTTTATAATGTAAATGCTTTGTGAAAAAAAGGAAAACCTTTTCCAATCTTCTCCATTGGCTTCCAATATAGTGAAAAATGCCATCAGCTCCAAATCTCTGTTTTTATGATGACTTGTAATGCAAGAATGCATTATACATTATGAGTCAAAGCACGGCCAGGAAATATGACAGTCCAAACTGGAAGCCGTAATTTATGATGTGTTGTGATGGCATTCATAAGGGCAGGTGTGTAGTGTGAAGAATAAATTAGGCATGGCCATCTATATGGGAGCGATCGCATGATTAGTCCCTCCCCAGGGTAGGATAGAAGGCAGAGAGGATGCACTTTTGTCTTTCTTGTGTCCCGTAAAACTTGAATCCTTGGTTTACTGCTGCCGTGTTCCTCTGCTGCGATTTATTACGGCCAGACAAGATCTGATCTGACAACTTCGCACTATGGAGGTTGCTGCTGCCGCATGTCCATTTATGACCGCTTCTCATCCATAAACTTGGAAAGTGTCTATATATATTTATTTCTACACTATGCCATCAACATACAGTTGTGTCACAATAATAAAAATCCATTGCATCATTATCAGATCTGCGTGGGCACCAGATATCCTCATATACTTGTGTGCTAGACGGCAGAAGTGGCCTCCTTTTTTGTATCTGATTTATTTTGAGAAACCATGATTGCTTCCTGGGGTCTTCATGGCCCTGGATTGGATCCTGGTCCAGGACGTTGCATTATAATTGGTAGCGCTACCAATAATAGGTTCAAGTTACGCGCCACATCACCTCTCCAATGCATGTTTCGCGTCCTCTGCTTCCTCAGGGTGCATTGACTCAATTAATTGACAGTGGCCTCTCCTTGCTTCACCATAAACTTGAAAGCTTGGCGCCAACCTTGGAGAGAGGAGAAAAAGCCACAGAAAGCCCCCCCCCACACACACACACACCAGTTTCTGTCACTTCCTAAGGTGAGAAAGCAAATGGATTGGGTGCTGCAATACAAACTTCCTGATCCTTATCTTCCCTAACATCACCTGTATGGAAACAGTCAGGAGACCTTCATGCACATTGGATCATTGGCCAGTTCCTCCACGATTGGCAAGCTTGGACAACTTTAATATGCATATCCACTCGTAATAGATACTGACATGCATTGGACTCAGTGGAAAGTAAAGCTATCATCAAGGCTTTATTCTTTGGTTATGACACTCGATGATAATACAAAGTGCAAATTAAAGCACCCAGCGAGAATTGTATGGACAATTCCACAGTTGACAGCTGGTACAATTTAGGTAATCCGATCACATTTATCTTCCTTTTAAGATTTTTTTTTCATCCTACAGACTTCAAGAACCTCCGTTGGAAAAAAAAAATCACTGTCCGGACATCTGTATGGTGACATCCACTTTAGACGTATAGAATAGCATTCCTCGCCGGTGCTTAGAGGCTTACACCACACTTGCATGTTAAGCTCCCTCCCACCTCTGAGGGTATCCTCCTTAATGACGGTCTCACCAGAGGTAGACTTTTCCAAGGAGCAGACGCTATAACAAAAGCAGATGTTTCAAATATGTTGACAGCTTCAGAATTAGTATCATCGAAAACTCTCCTGTAATCGTTCCCCTCGGGGCATCAGTAAGCTCTCCATGATCGTAGCTTGTTGCGCGCTTTATACTTAAGGCAGAGAAGCTCTTGAAAATCGAATGTAATTGAGAGAAGAAAAGGCGCGTAAGTGACATGTTAAGAATACAGGTATAAAGTGGGATGAGCAGTAATTGATGAGAATTTTACAAGCGACTCATAACAAATGAAGTTATAAAGAGCAACATGGAAAACGCCTTTCATGAAATATTACAAGTAACAGTGATCACGATTGTTGATGGTTTCCTACTTTAAGGATTTACAATAATACCCCCTTAAGTCATCTCACCTTTGCTCCATGGACTTGACTCGACTTGCAGGCTGTGCCGATTACGTGCTTCTGGTCTCATTCATATGACTGTATTTGCCGCCATTATTTGCCTCGTTGTTTTGAATGTTAGTCATTTCAGCCGCATGTTTTATTCTCCAGTTGTTAAATCATAGAACCATTACAGTCAATTAAGGCAAATAAATGATGAAGCTTCTTATGTAAAATTCTATCAATTTGCTTTTTCAGTGTTTGCAAGTTCTGATCCAGTCCCCGGATTCCAGGAGGATACGCTGCAGTTGGCATTCATTGACCTCAGACAAGTAAGTTGTGTTTTTATTCAAATGTGATTCTTATGTCTCTGTGGGTCGTTGATCTGTCATTGTAATTTCTACATGATGTTAAAGGAAACCTAACATAAGATTCAAGGGCAGCGCAAGTCAGGCGATGGTGAATGGGGTGGGAATTAGCTACCGGGTACCTGCTCGGAATACTCATCTTAGACCCATAGTCCCTGGCCGGGTATTCAAAGTATGTTGATGGTGATGTGGCTCTTGCAAATTATGTAAATTGCAAAATTGCACACAGAAGGGTGTACTTACCAGATGGTAGACAGGACTAGTCTGGGGAAATCAACTCTCCACCAGACTAGTCATGGGACATTTATATAGCGATACCAAGATTAGACTTGAGATCTCAGATATAAAAGAAGTGGGTTAGATTACAGAAACATGGTGGAGCACAGACATGGTGGCAGTTTAAAGCAGGGCTGTGGAGTCGGAGTCTTGGAGCCGGAGCCCATTTTGGAGGTTTGGCTTACCGACTCCACAGCCCTGGCAGGGTTGTGGAGTCAGAGCCCATTTTGATGGAGTCGGAGTCATGGAAATCGAGGAGTCGGAGGTTTGGTTTCCCGACTCCACAGCCCTGGTTTAAGGGGGCTAGGAGCAGCTGGCAGGTCCACTTTAGGCTATATGATAACTTATCCACTGGGTTCCTCTTCTTTATTCTTTTGCTCGTACTCTGATTATTTTACATGTTATTTTTTGATATGTTAGGCACCGCATGCCAGTTTTCTCCTACTAAAGACACCTCAGGGTGTTACGTTTTTCAGATCTCCAACGTACATTTTTCTTGTAGAAAGGAAAATGTTTAGAATACAATTTGGCCATATACAGTGGGGAAAATAAGTATTTGATACACTGCCGATTTTGCAAGTTTTCCCACGTACAAAGAATGGAGAGGTCTGCAATTTTTAGGTACACTTAACTGTGAGAGACAGAATCTAAAAATGAAAACTAGAAAATCACAAAAAAAAATTTATACAATGTGATTTTCTGGTTTTTATTTTTAGATTCTTTCTCTCACAGTTGAAATGTACCTAAAATTACAGACCTCTCCATTCTTTGCAGGTGGGAAAACTTGCAAAATTGGCAGTGTATCAAATACTTATTTTCCCCACTGTTTCATACTAGTTTGCCTCCTTTTCTGCAGAAATTCTGGCACATTTTGCCTTCTAGAAGGTCAAATGAGACCTTTAAAGGACTGACCAGACTTGCAAAAAAGTTGGTTAGTTTAGTAGATTTTTTTATTTTGCATTTACAGTATTATTTTTAATATTTTTTTTTTATTTATTGTGTATTATTTGTGTTTTTTTGGAGAATCATGTATATCTGATAGAATTATTACTATTTATTGAGTTTAATCCAATAACCAGACTGTGAAGAAGTACGGTATTATATGAAGGATGGATGATACCTTTCAGTGAATGTAAAAGTCACCAGTTCTTTAGGAAGAGAAATTGACACCAAATCTCTGGGAAAAAAAACCCATAGCTTTGCAAACACTTAGGTTACATCATTAGGACCCTCTTGGGCTTTGCCGGGTCTTGTGTCAGGGTTAGTGAAATTATTTTTTCCCCCTGAGCCTAGTAGTCCAAAATGAGAAACTCAACCTAGAGGAAAACCTTTGCCGAAAAGGTTACAGTATCCAAAATGGATCATGATGTAAGAACAGAGGACGACTTAAACCAGTGCTTACAATTTTATATTACCTGGATGTTGCTGTCCAAGTATAACACATCCTACACGTAGTCCTCACTAATGGAAACTATCTAATTTAAGACATCGCTAATAGTGATGAGCGAATGTTAAGGTGTTATCTGAGCATGCTCAGGTGCTAACCGAGTGTCTTTGGTGTGCTGTTTGTTATGGACCATATTTTTTTGATTATAAGACGCACCACAAATTTTCAGGAGAAAAATAGGAATTTTTTTTTTTTTTTTTAATAAAATGTTGGTGCTTCTTATAATCCATGCTTCTTATTGCTTACTGGGGGTGATGGCTGCGGTGAAGCGGGGTCCCAGGGTCGCTGCTGGAAGAGGCAGAAGTGGGGTGATGCTGCCGGCCGCAGGCTGGGATGAGGGGGTATTCCGATGTGCAGCGCTGCTGCGGGGATGTCCGGCACTGCAGGGGTGTCCAGTGCTGCGGGAGCTCTGCCGATATTTTGTGAAAGGCCAGAGTGCTGAGATCTCATCTCCCAAAATCTTGATGCCAAGATCTCCATCTGCGCATGCGCCGACACCCGGCAGCCATTTTCCCGGAGTCCACCGCATAGGAAACCATGGAACTGCAGGGGCTCTGGCCTTTCACAAAATGTTGGCAGAGCCCCGCAGCATTGGAGACCCCCTCATCACAGTCTGCGGCCTGCAGCAACGGTACCAGTAAGGTATATCTGCACTATAAGACACACCCCCATTCCCCCCAAAAAAAAATTTGGGGGGAAGGTGCGTCTTATAATCCGAAAAAAACGATAATCCCTGCATGTATTTCGGCAGTCGAACATCTGTGACACATGCAGCCGCAAGGACTCGTATATATTTTTCGAGCACGCAGAAGACACTGGGTTAGCACCCACCATGCTCCATTAACACCTTATCTGAGAACGTTCGCTCATCACTAATCGCTAACAATTCGAAAAGGTTTGAACATTAAAATAATATCATAACACTTTTTTTATTTTAGAAATACATTTTATGGACGGTTTTGACAGGTTTGACATGGAAAAAATGTTAGTGGTTACCTTTAGTTAATATTGTTGCAATTATTTCAGTCTGCAATCTTCATTCATTAATTTTCAGACCCCACTTATGCAGTTTCCAACCTCCTCGTAGTTTCAGACTTTGCTCTTTTGAGTGTGTACCTCCAAATAATACATGAAGGATATAATGTCTGTGTGTCCAGGACGCTGTGTACTAGAACAGCTTCATGCCTGCACGGACTTTACCTTCTACATCTTCTGAAGGATCATCTACTTTCTTATCTATCTACAACCCGAGTCAAGTTCCCTCACTAATTCGACGATCTGTGTGATTATCACACTACCAGATAAAAAAAAAATGAATTCTCCTACTGTGACTGCAAGCGGAGATCTTAAAGGGAATCTGTCACCTGAATTTGGTGGGCTATTTAAATGACTTCAGTCCGGTCCAATGGGCGGTGTTTCCTATCCATTCCTCCTCCCCATCCTTGGCCGCCGTCCGCAATATTTTCTGGAATTGGAGTAGGTGTCCGCCATAGTCCGCGCGTGCGCAATGCAGTCTTGCCTCGCGCACACGCAGTATGCTTTGCCCAACTGCGGGTAAAGCCTAAAAGCATTACTGCGCATGCGCCGGTTAACCATGTCCCGGAAGTATTTAGCTGTGTTCCGGGACATAGTTAACCGGCGCATGCGCAGTAATGCTTTTAGGATTTGCCTGCAGTTGGGCAAAGCATACTGCACGTGCGTGATGCAAGAAGTCATTTAAATAGCCCGCCAAATTCAGGTGACAGATTCCCTTTAAATTGATAAATTGTGAATTTGTTTCCTAGACCCAGAGTACCCCTTTAAAAGAAAATAACACACTGTTTAAAATCATATTTTAGTGTTAGATGTATTTTTAAAAAAAAATTTTGATTATTTTTTTTCAAATTACAATGTTTATTAAAAATAAAAAAATTAAATAGTAATTTTACCATTTCACGCTGGACACTAGAGCTTTTTTAGTCTCTTACTTTGGTGCATTCAGGAACAGTTTTCAGCAGGTACATTATCATCAGAGGCAGGATCAGAAAGACAGGGAACTCCTTTACACACAGGATCCACCAATCACAATAGGTGATGTCATGGCTAACCTTGCTCAACCTGCCGTTCACAATGACCTTTGCACACACTCATTAAATACTTCTTTACAAAAGATAGTGATAATAAACAGACGTCGACCCTATGTACATGTGGTGTTTCCTGAATAAAGCCCCCTTCTCACATAGCGAGATCGCTGAAACGTCACCGATTTTGTGACGCAACAGCGATCTCGCTACATGTGTCACGCAGCAGAGACCCCCCCGCGCTGGATATCGTTGATCGTGCTCGAATGTCCTGTGCCATTTGTTCGTCGTTGGCGTCGCAGAACTCAGGGATGCAGGCGGGAATCTTTTGAAAAGCTGCTGTGTGACAAGGATCGCCGGATCGTTGCTGCATCGCTGTTTGGCAGCTTACTAGAGACCATTTAATGACATACCAGCGATCCTTACCAGGTCGTATCGTTGTCGGGATCGCTGGTGCATCGCTAAGTGAAAGCTATAAAGGCTAGTGTGAAAACTGCGAGATTTCTATTTTATTTTTAACTAGCTGAAGAGCCCGGCGCTGCCTGGGCATAGTAACTAACTGTGGTTAGTTATAGCAAATTATAATTATCCTCCATCCCATAGTCCCGTGCCCATATACCCATCATACATATCCACGATCCCATAGGCCCGTGCCCATATACCCATCATACATATCCTCCATCCCATAGTTGAGTGCTCATATACCCATCACACATCCTCCATCCCATAGTCCCATGCCCATATACCCATCATACATATTCTTCATCCCATAGTCCCATGCCCATATACCCATCATACATATCCTCCATCCCATAGTTCCGTGCCCATATACATATCCACCATCCCATAGTCCCGTGCCCATATACCCGTCATACATATCCTCCATCCTATAGTCCAGTGCCCATATACCCATCACACATCCTTCATCTCATAGTCCCATGCCCATATACCCATCATACATATCCTCCATCCCATAGTCCCGTGCCCATATACCCATCACACATCCTTCATCACATAGTCAACCATTATGACATCATAATGAGCGGCGGCAGGGCTTGCAACCTTTGATGACATCAGTGTCGCCATGGCAACCATTGTGACATCACGAGGGGCGGGGCTTGATACGCACACACTGCTTCCCCAGTATGCAAATAGGGGCATTGTGACATCACAATGAGGGCCAGGGCTTGACGCGCACACACTTTTTCCCCCAGTATGTAGATAGGGGCAAAATTGTTTGGTGAATTGGAACGCCTCACAACATAGCTTAGGACGCTCTCGGGGTCCAGACGTGTGACTGTGCCAAATTTTGTGGCTGTAGCTGCGACGGTGCGGATGCCTATTCCGGACATACACACATACATACACACTTTGAGCTTTATATATTAGATATAAATTAAGATATATAAAAATAAAAAATGTTTAACAAATACATTTAAACCCTTTACCCCCAAGGGTGGTTTGCATGTTAATGACCGGGCCAATTTTTACAATTCTGAGCACTGTCCCTCTATGAGGTAATAACTCAGGAATGCTTCAATGGATCTTGGCGATTCTGAGATTGTTTTTTGGTGACATATTGTACTTCACTTAAGTGGCAAAAATTTCTTGGATATGACTTCCGTTTATTTATGAAAAAATGGAAATATGGCAAAAATTTTGAAAATTTTGCAATTTTCAAACTTTGAATTTTTATGCCCTTAAACAGAGAAATATGTCACACAAAATACTTAATAAATAACATTTCCCACATGTCTACTTTACACCTGCACAATTTTGGGAACAAAATTTTTTTTATATAGGAAGTTATAAGGGTTAAAAGTTGACCAGCGATTTCTCATTTTTACAACAAAATTTACAAAACCATTTTTTTAGGGACCACCTCACATTTGAAATCACTTTTAGGGGTCTATATGGCAGAAAATACCCAAAAGTGACACCATTCTAAAAACTGCACCCCTCAAGCTACTCAAAACTACATTCAAGAAGATTATTAACCCTTCAGCTGTTTCACAGGAGCAGAAGCAACATGGAAGGAGAAAATGAACATTTAACTTTTTAGTCACAAAAATGATCTTTTAGCAATAATATTTTTTATTTTCACAAGGGTAAAAGGAGAAATTGGACAGATAAAATTGATGTGCAATTTCTCCTGAGTATGCCGATACCCCTTATGTGGGGGATAACCACTGTTTGGCGCACAGCAGGGCTCGGAAGGGAAGGAGCGCCGTTTGACTTTTTTGATGCAGAATTGCCAGGAATTGAGATCGGACGCCATGCCGCTTTTGGAGAGCCCCTGATGTGCCTAAACAGTGGAAACCCCCCCACAAGTGACCTCATTTTGGAAACTAGACCCCCTAGGGAACTTATGTAGATGTTTGATGAGCACTTTAAACCCCCAAGTGTTTCACTAAAGTTTATAACGCCCGGGCATGAAAATAAAAAATCATGTTTTTTCCACAAACATGATCGTTTAGTCCCCAATTTTTTATTTTACCAAGGGTAACAGGAGAAATTGGAATCCAAAAGTTGTTGTCCAGCTTGTCCTGAGTACGCTGATACCCTATATGTGGGGGGCACCACTGTTTCGGTGCACGGCAGGGCTCGGAAGGGAAGCAGCGCCGTTTGACTTTTTCAACCTAAAATTGGCTGGAATTGAGATCGGACGCCATGTCGCGTTTGACGAGCCCCTAATGTGCCTAAACAGTGGAAACCTCCCAAAAATGACCACATTTTGGAAACTAGACCCCTTAAGGAACTTATCTAGGTGTGGTGAGCACGTTGAACTCCCAAGGGCTGCACAGGAGTTTATAACGCCCGGGCGTGAAAATAAAAAATCATATATTTTTCACAAATATGATTGTTTAGTCCCCAATTTTTTATTTTCCAAAGGGTAACAAGAGAAATTGGACCCCAAAAGTTGTCCAATTTGTCCTGAGTACGCTGGTACCCCATATGGGAAAAAAAATACTGTTTAGGCACACGTCGGGGCTCGGAAGGGAAGTAGTGAAGTTTTGGAATGCAGACTTTCATGGAATGGTCTGCGAGCATCATGTTCCGTTTGTAGAGCCCCTAATGTGCCTAAACAGTAAAAAAAAACACAAGTGACATCATTTTGTAAACTAGACCCCCAATGAACTTATCTAGATGTGCCCCCTTTTTGGAACTAATCTACTGTTTCCTGTAAATCTAAGATTAGTAGTGCATGGAGGTGTGGTACAATTTGAAGCAATCTTTCATACACAGGCCAGGTTTTTCGGAGCAGGTGTCGCATTGATAAATGGTGTCCTTGTGTATTCCCCTTTTGTAATACACTCGGCACCTTTTTTGCGCCTTACCTTTTTTTCCAGTTTGAGGGACCACCACCGGGAAATGCTGACCTGGTACGATATGAGCACCTTCAGTTCCGGAAGTACTGGGGCCTGCTCCTTCCTGAGTGCCAAATATCAGGGCCTTAACCACTACCTCCTGGAACTGAAGGTACAACATATCGGTGTGGCGTGCACATCGTGACAGCAGGAAAGCGTTGAGCATTGCCATTTGTATGATGTGCACGGCCAGCTTTTGGTACCACACCCTGGCCTTCCTCAAAGCACTGTACGGTTGGAGGAGTTGATCAGCGCCCATGTTTTTGTTGTACTCCAGCACACAGTCCGGTTTGCTGACCTGTGTAGTGGTACCTCATACAGTGCTGAGGGCGCTGCCATCACCGTGTATGGTGGTCAAGAGAAGGACATCCCTCTTGTCCTTGACCACCAGCAGGTGGTCGCTACATTGGTCTCTGCTGTCACCCCTTCTGAGCATCTGCCCAAGTAGCGTTTTCAGGAGGCCTCTGATTTTTGCGGACAATACCACAGGCTGTGGTACCTAGGGGCCGGCGTTAATGGCAGGCAGTCCAGTCAGCTGCGTAGGGCCCCTGCTCCCCAAGGGGCCCCCAGCTAGGGACACATCACACAGCCGCTATGGGGATCGTAAGGCAAAGAGGCCCACCTGCCGCCAGCGCCGACTCCCCCCGCCGCCGCATTGAACAATACCGGCGTCATAGATGCCGGTACAGTTCAAAGCAATGATAGAGGAGAGAGCGTCAGCTGATGCTCCCTCTCACATCATTCCCCGCTCTGCCTCTGACACTGCAGATGCGCAATGATGTCATCGCGCACTCTTTGTGTACCAGGCAGTGCAGGCTGAGACAGGAGCCGGGAGCACGAGGAGAGGTGAGGAGTGTGTTTTTCTAATGCAACAGTGAGTACTGGACTGTGGGGCCATTCTCGGGGGGTTGAGATGTGGGCTGTGCTATATACCATTTGTGGCTGTGCTGTATAGGGCTGTGCTGTATACCATGTGGGGCTGTGTATACCATGTGGAGCTGTGCTGTATACCATGTGGGTCTGTGCTATATGCCATGTGGGGCTGTGCTGTATACCATGTGGGGCTGTGCTGTATACCATGTGGTGCTGTGCTGTATACCATGTGGTGCTGTGCTGTATACCATGTGGGGCTGTCCTATATACCATGTGGTGCTATGCTATATACCATGGTGCTTCGCTATATACCATGTGGGGTTGTGTCATATACTATGTGGGCTGTGTTATATGCTATGTGGCTGTGCTATATACTATGTAGCTGTGTTATATACCATGGGGGGATACATTATATTCTATGGGGAGGCTGTGTTATATAATATGGGGGGGCTGCATTATATTCTATGGGGAGGTGGGCTGTATTATATTCTATTCAGAGCTACACTATATTCTATGGGGGGCTGTATTATATTTATTATATTCTATGGGGGGTGATTTCATCATACTCTGAGGGGGCTACATTATATTATATGAGGAGGCTACATTGTATTCTATGGGGGGCTGCATTATATTCTATTGGGGGCTAGATTATATTGTATGGGGGCTACATTATACTATATGAGGAGGGCTACATTGTATTCTATGGAGGGGCTACATTATACTATATAAGGGGCTGCAGTATATTCTATGGGGGCTTCATTATACTCTGAGGGGGCTGCCATATATTCTATGGAGGGGCTGGATTATACTATATGAGGGGGGCTGCATTATATTCTATGGGGGGTTACATTATATTCTGTGTGGTGGCTGAATTATGCTATAAAAGGGGGGCTGCATTATATTCTATGGGGGGTTACATTATATTCTGTGGAGTGGCTGCATTATACTCTGGGGTGGATGCATTATGCTCTATGGGGTGGCTGCATTATACTATATGTGGGCTGCATTATACTATATCGAGGACTATGGGGAATACATTATACTATATGAAGAACAATGGGGTGCATTATACTATGGAAAGTGAATGGTACTACATGGATGACTGGCGGTGTATTATACTATATGGAGCACTATGAGTAGTGTATTATACTATATGGAGATCTGAGCAGTGGATTTTAATATATAGAGGACTATGAGGAGTGTATTATATTATATGGAGGACTGAGTAGTGTATTATACCATATGGAGGACTGAGTGTATTTTAATATATGGAGGGCTATGAGGAGTGTATTATACTATATGGAGGACTATGAGGAGTGTATTATACTATATGGAGGACTGGAGTGTATTATACTATACACTGTGTTCCAAATTATTATGCAAAAAATATTTCCTCATATTTTCTCTAAATTACCTATATGTTGTTTTCCAGTCATCTAATATTCTAGTATAATTGCAATGTTTTTGAACAAACTGCCTATGAAAACAGTATATTTTTAAAAATAAGAAACACTCAAAATGCATGTTCCAAATTATTATGCACAGCAGAGTTTTCAACCTTTTTATTTTTATTTTGAGCAAAAAAATGGTCAATTGTGAAATTATAAGCATTATCAGCTTATTACAAAATGAAATCAAACCATTTTCAAGTCAAAACTTTATTCTAGGTGATGTTACATTTGCACATAGGACCCCTTGTTCGAAAGAAGCTTCTGTACTCTCTCGACCATTGAATTTGTCAGTTTTTGGATGGTTTGTGCTTCAATTGTTTTGCCTGTGGACAGAATACCCTCCCAGAGCTGTTGCTTAGATGTGAACTGCCTCCCGCCATCATAGACACTCCTTTTGATGATGCTCCAGAGGTTCTCAATGGGGTTGAGGTCAGGGGAAGATGGTGGCCACACCATAAGTTTGTCCTCTTTTATGCCCATAGCAGCCAGAGATGCAGATGTGTTATTTGCAGCATGAGACGGTGCATTATCATGCATGAAAATGATCTTGCTGCGGAAAGAACAGTTCTTCCTCTTGAACCATGGCAGGAAGTGCTGTTGTAGAAACTCCACATAGATTATGGAGTTCATCTTTACCCCTTCAGAGATCCTAAAGGGGCCGACAATCTCTCTCCCATGATTCCAGCTCAAAACATTACTCCACCTCCTCCTTGTTTGCGCCTTAGCCGTGTTTTCATGGGGTGTCCATCAACCAGCCATCCTCCACTCCATCCATCTGGACCATCGAGCGTTGCAGGGCACTCATCGGTGAACAAAACAGTTTGGAAGTCAGTCTTCATGTCTCGTTTGGCCCACTGGAGCCGTTTCTGCTTGTGTGCAGTGGATAGAGGTGGTCGACAGGATGGCTTACGCACAGCTGCAAACCTCTGAAGGACCCTGCATCTTGTTGTTCGGGGGACGTTGGAGGCACCAGCAGCTTCAAAAACTTGGCTGCTGCTATGACAAGGCATTTTTGCAGCTGCTCTTTTAACCTGACGCAATTGCCTGTTGGAAAGAGTCCTCAATTTTTCCTTATCAGCACGCACACGTGTGTGCTGGGAATCAGCTACATACTTCTTGATTGTGCGATGATCACGATGAAGTGTCTTGGAAATGTTGATTGTAGTCATGCCTTGACCTAAATACTCCACAATTTGTTGCTTCTCAGCAGCCGACACATCCTTTTTCTTTGCCGTTTTGGCAAAAAATGTAGGTTGCTTAATAATGTGGAACAGCCTTCTTAAGTAGTCTTGCCTTTATTTGGACACACCTGCCAAACTAATTTGTACAGGTATCTGCAATTGCTTTCAGTGATATAAAGAGCCCTGACACACATCACCATCAATGAGTTTAAATGACAAACAAAAAAATTCTAACCTTATCACCCCTAAACTCTTTTTGCATAATAATTTGGAACACAGTGTATAGAGGACTATGGGGCACATTATATTATATGGCGGACTATATGGAGTGTATTATACTGTTGTGAATTCTCTTAATCTGACTTCTGCGTCGGGGATCCCTCTGGTGGTTACTGCAGGTAGTGGAGCTGGCCGGGTTGACAGAAGTCTGCCACCTGACGACGATGATTGGAAATCAGGGGTTACTGACTGGGAGGATATAAGTGAGCAGGCTTCCCTCAGTTGCTGCTGGTGATTAGTTTCTTCCTGTGCATTTTGAGGTCTGCTGTCTCCTGCCTGATCCTGCATTTTTCAGTTAAGTTGTTCATTTGCTAATCCTTTGCATCTGATCTGGTTTTGCCTCTCTCTGCTTTGCTGTGAGGGTTCAGCTTGCTCCATGCTGGGGCAGTGCTGGACCCCGCTCCATATGTTACATCTTGTGTCAGAATGTTCAGTCCCTTGTTATATTAGTCTCTTTTGCTTTGCTGCCAGTTCACACCAGAATGCTGATATAGTGGGGGAGAGTTCGTGAGACCTCAGTGTTTTTGTACATCAGTCGCGTTGGATTTTTTAGGGTTTTTGCGTGATTGCAGACAGTGTCTTTCCTTTCCTATCCTATCTAGACAGTTTGGGCCCCATCATTTGCTCAGTCAATTTTCTGCCTGTGTTTGTACCTCATCTTGTCTCACCGACAATATGCTATCTATTCCTTTGGGGTTCTACTCCGGGGCAGTTTATATTTCACCTTTCTTGCTTTAAGCTTAGTTAGTTTTCCGGCTGTGCCAAGGCATCTAGGGCATCGTAGGTACGCCCCATGGCTACTGCTAGTTGTGTTGTTAGGATTAGGGGTCTGCAGTCCGCTAAGTTACCACTCTTTCTGGTTTCCTGGTGGCCTAGCCTATTCCTGCCATCCTCCTCGGTGACCTATTCATAACATTATACTATATGGAGGACTATGGGGCACATTATATTATATGGAGGACTATGGGGTGTAAACTGTAGATGTGCTGCTGATAACATGATACTGTATGGGGACAGATTGATCCATTAGTGGTTGTTCTGTCCCCATCATTCTTTCTCAGATGGTGGAAAGAGGCCAGGAAACAAGTGTTGAACGACTTCAATTTTGTCAATCACACTCATTTAGCGGCCTAAACTCAACGCATGTAAATACAATCGAAATGCTTCTGTGTGATGTGCAATATGTTAGCATTTTGGGCCCCATTTTAAACTTTGCCTAGGGCCCCACTAAAACCTGCCCTGGCGGTACCTTGCGCAGAAAGGGATTTGAAGATTGGGATGCTGGTATAAAAGTTATCGGTGTAGAGATGATAACCTTTATCCAGCAGTGGGTGCACCAAATCCCACACAATTTTCCCACTCACTCCCAGGACAGGAGGACATTCCGGGGGTTTAATCCTGGTGTCCTTTCCTTCGTAAACTCTAAACCTGTGGGTGTACCCTGAGGTACTCTCACACAGTTTGTAGAGTTTAATTACGTACCTGGCCCTCTTGCTGGGCAGGTACTGACGGAATCCGAGCCTTCCCTTAAAATGAACTAAGGAGTCATCCACGCAGATGTCCCTTTGGGGCACATACACTTCAGCAAACTTTTTGTTGAAGCATTCGATGACCGGCCGAACTTTGTACAGACGGTCAAAGCTGGGGTCATCTCGTGAGGGACACTGCATTATCGGTATAATGCAGGAATTTGTGGATGGCCTCAAATCGCATCCGGGCCATGACTGGAGTGTTGTATTAAATTTTAACACTCCAATATTGCCAAAGTTCTGGCTTCTTCACGATCCCCATGTGAAGGACCAGGCCCCAAAACTGCGTCATTTCAACTGCGTGTACAGGAGACCAGTTAGAATATGATGAACCGGAGTTTTGTGCCAAAAATTGCTGAGCATATAAATTAGTTTGGCCCACCATGAGATTAACAAAATCCTCAGAGAAAAAGACTTTGAAAAAGTCTATTTCTGTGAGGCCGGTGTTGTCAAAATTGATTCCTTATTCTGCCACAAAATCAGGAATCAGTGGCTTGTAATTTTCGGGGGGGGCGAGATCCATACGGGGTCCACAATGGGGTGCGCTGGTTCATCTTCATGTTCTGGAATGGTGGGAGCTGCCTCATCTTCTGTCTTGGGACGTCTGCGTGGCCGTTCCGCAGGACCCGAGGAGGAAGATGAGGATAAAGAATCTGAGAAATAAAGAAATGTGGGATCCTCTCCCTCGCTTTCAGTGTCGGAGGCAAGGAAAGCATATGCCTCCTCCACTGAATAGCGCTGTTGGGACAAACGTGACGGGCGGGACATTTTTTTTATGAGTATGGTGCTTGTGTTATGTACTTTATTTTTAACTGTTTGTGTATGTGTGTGTGGAGGGGGGACAGTGCTTGGTGCAAACTTGTCTGAAAAGAAAAAGCAGCTAAAAGAACCAGGGAGAAAAAAAATGTCTGATGGATGAAGAGAGATCGAGCAGGGATCAGGGATCAACACTTCCGGTTGTAGTCTCTCTTCTTTCTTCTTTCTTCTGTCTTCCTCAGGGACTGTGGTTTCACAGGCTTCTGTGGCACCACAAGTCCCAGCACAGCAGGAGATCTAGCTCTGTGACCACACTGCAGCTAACCTCAGCTAGTGTGAGGACCTGCAGTGTAGTGACAGACAGGTCACAGAGTGGTCATACCGCTGCTGTGACCTGTCGTTGGTGGGATCGATGATCACATCGATCCCACCAATCAGAGCTGGCCCTGGTGACGCCGGAATTGCTAGGCAACGGCCTAGGATCAGAGCTCATAGCTTCGATGCTAGGCAGGTGACTGGCAGATATAGCAGAATGTGACAGACATGTATACGTTTAATCAATAGATAAAGTTATTATAAATTGGATTAATAACCCAATATGAACAAAATTTGTCCACATGTACAAGATGGACTAATCATGAAACTCAATTGTTAAACTTCAGAATGTATAGGGGGGGGGGGAAGGAGAACCAGCATAACCATGATTCATTTTTTGCCCTCATGAGTGTGTTGTGCACATTTTACTTATCTGTGTGGGTAAGTATGCTCCATTTACTACTAATTTGCATGAGGCCATGAATGTATTTTTTCAGGCTATTTTTTGCCTGTGTCTGACTTCCATGTGTACTTTGTCTGCCTCCTTTATTTGTGAGAGTTGTTCAAGATCTATGTAATGTGTGCCTACATTTTTTATCTGTCTCCATGTCTTAATAAAGTTTTGTAATTTTTCTATTATTGTTTGTCAATTGTTTTTGCTGGTTCTCCTTCCCCCCCAGATCACTGGCAGAGTACAGCGCGGTCACACCGCGGCTGTGGCCTGATTGGCGCGATCAACGATTACATGGATCGCACTAATCAGAAGCTGCAGACCTTTCCCTAGGCACCGATCCTAGGCTGGTCCCAGCAGGGCACAGCGCGATAACACCACGGCTGTGCCCTGCGATCGATGTGATTGTTGATTGCGCCAATCCAAGAGGTTTTACGTTGGTACTCGATACTAGGCTGGGACCTCACTGTTTCAGCCAATCTGATTGGCTGAAACAATGACAGTGACTGTGATTGGCTGTTCAGAATTGAACAGCCAATCACAACGATCGTGAAGGCAGGTGGGTGGGGACACCCCCCGGGATGCTGACACCATCTTCCCTGAGGTAAGATGGCACCGGAATTTTAATGCGATCACCGCGACTTCGGTCGCAGTGTCGCATTAAAGGGCATGACATACTATTCCGTCCATGGGAATTAAGTCCCAGGCCACATGGACGAATAGTATGTCGGATGGCACAGAGGGGTTAAGACAGAAACCTGATTTAAGCATAGGTCAGTTTTTGATTAGCCTTCCTTTAACTTATCTGGACCATTGATGGACACAGACAATGCCCCTGTACAAGAAAAGTATATGGGCCCTTTGCCACCCATCATAATCCACAATTCCTCCTACATTAGAGGTGAAAATGGCCCCTTACCTTTAGGACCCATCATTGGGTACAGGATGCATCACTGATATGTCCGCCCAAGCTGGACTCCCACAATGCACTGCTCGTGGAATGTTCGCAGAGTTTCAGTATTGTCCATGTGCCTTGAAAAAGTGGAATGTTCTGTTATTAGGATCGTGGCTGCGGAAGGCACATTGATAAGATCTCCTTATCATTTTGCTTTTTTAGCACGCAGCCGCTTTCTGTTTGTTTTCGTGCGATGCGCTCATAGTAATGTGCTGAATGACAGCTTTTTCTTCAAGTGTTTGTTAGAAAGTAACTGAGCCTTTTGTCTTTCGTGAAATTCCTTAGAAAGGTCAAGCTTCTGTTTTTTTATGGCCAAAATGTGATACTCTTGCCTGGTTCTAACATATGAAAGATAAGGAAGTTGGTCCAGTAGATGAGGGTTTACCTGGCCACCCGTACAGCGCCCCCGGGTCAAGCCCCATGATGGCTCCTGCTTTGCTCAGAGGAGCTGATGACAGGTAGGGGCTGATACCAGTGTGCATCTGAGCATCCAGGCTGCAGAGCTGGAGGTTTGGGACTTTGGCAGACACCAGAGCTCAACTTCAGATCAGCAGGATTGCCCTTCATTTTCTAAAGAATACTTGACCTGTGAATGAAACAGTTTGATCTCCCTGCCAATCACCAGCAGCTAATGGAAGCCAGTTATCTCAACAACGCTAATACTGGCAGCATGGTCAGAGGGCAATGCTCCAGAACGTTTTTATTTATTTTTTTTTTTGGAATTTCTTATTTGGCATCTGTATCAAGTCTTTACATTACCCCACAGTCTACCATTCACATTGTATTATTCGTAATCGTATTCTTCCTTACAGGGTGACATCATCAGTTCAGTAATCATATGTCATTGTACCTTTGTTGTATTTTTATTGTATGTAAATGATTTCTATGAGTATCCAAGCCATTAGGGACTCCATTGCCTTACTTCTACCCCCAGAGTTCATAAAAATATCCAATAGATTAGTGGATAGAAATTTCAGATGCAAATGAGATTGATACATAAATAAGGTGAAAAGATTTATACACTCCTCTACATTGAAATTTCAACAAGAAAAAAAGTGGAATTCTGGAAATCCTAGGATGGATAGACATGTTAGTGATATGCAAATGATGAAAAAATAGAAACTAAATTTACAAAACATCTTGTTGTTATTCAATACGAAGCACCACATGCTGAAATCCACGCACTTACACGCCTTGGCTGCTATCTATAAGGTTATTAATGGTTGTCTGGGGAGTGTTCTGCCGCCCTGAATGCACTTGGAAACGCAAATCTTCAAGATCTGCTGCTGGCAGATTCCTTTACAGTTGCTGACCAATGACTTCCCAGAAATGCTCGATGGAGACACTGCAGTCCATGGTAGCATGTTTAGGCCATGCAGGCAGCTCATAGTTGCATGGTTAGGCCATGCTGCCTGGTTTTACTGTTTTGGCAAACACTTTGAAGAAATGACCATACCACTGGTTTCATGACCAATTCAATGTAATGTCATGTTGTCTGTATACTTGGTATGAAACCCAGATGGGTCTGGCTTTCGTACATTATGCCACCCAACACCATAATCCCAGGAGTAGGACCGGTGTAATGTTCTCTCGTGAAAACATCTTCATGGTATTGCCCATGTGGTCTCCAGCTGTCATTGCATCCAAGACAAAAGCAGAACTCCTCACTCAAAGAGAATAGACCTCCATTTCAACTTCCATTGCCGTCATGTTCTGCACCATAACAGTCTTTAAGAGTGGTGGCATGAGGTTAATGGACACCTGCACCTGGACATCTAGTAGCCTAATGCAAACACCTTCTGATAATGTATAAATAAAAAAGATTTCACCTTACACTTGGTATGTGACGTCCATTTCACTTGCAGTACAGAATGGATCAACCAGTGGAACGGCCATTTCTCCAAAGTGTCCCAGTAGCCATTTTTCAACACAAGGCCAGGCCGCATGTTGCTCCGACCACTGTGAGCAACCTGCACATCTTAAACATGCTACCATGTCTCTCGTCGAATGCCAATTCATGCAAGTGTGGAGATTTCTTTGTGTGACCCTCATACTCAATACTGAATAAATCGTTGTTTAAAAAAAATTCCAATTTTTATCAATTGTAAATCGTTAACAACATGCCTTCCCATCATGTGATTTTCATAATTCCACACTGTCACGGTTCCACCCCGCAGTGTGTCTGGCATGACAGCTCAGCCGTCCAATCTGGTATAGGGGTGTGCTGAAGCTGTCAGTACTTTGACAGCTTGACCATCCAACCTGGTACTGGGGAGTGCTGAGCTATCAGTGTGTTGATTGACAGCTCAACTATCCAATCTGAGACTGTGAGGCGTCAGCTGTCTATGTGTTCATTATTCCAGTTAATTGCCATGCTACTTAACTGAGCTGTGTCTCCCAAGACTCTGCCAGACGTACAGTCGGCTTGTGAGGTTTGCTCTCCGGTGCCTTGAGTTCTGTTTGCTTGATCTGTTGCCTGACCTTGCACTTCGTTCTGACCTTCTGCCTGTTTAACCCCTTCAGCTCTGATGCTTTATCCTCCCGGTACTCTGACTTCGGAACTTTACCTGACTACGCTTTTGTCTTCCTTCTGTTTAGGACGTACCCTCCTGGCTTCTGACCGTGAGAAGTGACAAGCGTCACACACGACTTTTCCTTCTTGGTGTCACAGTTTCAATGTTGAGGAGTGTAGATAGATTAGATCGGTAAAAGAAAGACAGATAAAGAGATTGTTACAGAGATAAGATAGAGTAACATCCGTGGCAGAACTCGCTGCTCTTAGCGCTAGGTGGCGTGGCACATGTTGAAGTGTTTCCCCTATTTTTTTAATTCGTATACTACAAGATCTGTTGATAAACTTGGGGGCCTTGTACCCATTTTTGCATGAAAAGTGCTGGTCTTATTTTTTCTACCTAGATAGATAGAAATAAAAATGGATAGCTATAGAGACAGATGACTTGATCAGAGATATGGAATAGATATATACACTGCTCAAAAAAATAAACAGAACACTTAAACAACAGAATATAACTCCAAGTAAATCAAACTTCTGTGAAATCAAACTGTCCACTTAGGAAGCAACACTGATTGACAATCAATTTCACATGCTGTTGTGCCTCAATAAAGGAGTGGTTCTGCAGGTGGGGACCACAGACCACATCTCAGTACTAATGCTTTCTGGCTGCTGTTTTGGTCACCTTTGAATGCTGGTTGTGCTTTCACACTCGTGGTAGAATGAGAAGGACTCTACAACCCACACAAGTTGCTTGGGTAGTGCAGATCATCCAGGATGGCACATCAATGCAAGCTGTGACAAGAAGGTTTGCTGTGTCTATCAGTGTAGTGTCCAGAGGCTGGAAGCGCTACCAGGAGACAGGCCAATACACCAGGAGATGTGGAAGGGGCCGTAGGAGGGCAACAAGCCAGCAGCAGGGCCATTACCTCTGCCTTTGTGCAAGGAGGAACAGGATGAGCACTGCTAGAGCCCTGCAAAATTACCTCCAGCAGGCCACAAATGTGCATTTGTCTGCTCAAACTGTTAGAAACCGACTCTATGAGGATGGTTTGAGGGCCCGACGTCCACAGATGGGGGTTGTGCTCACAGCCCAACACCGTGCAGGACGCTTGGCATATGCCACAGAGCACCAGGATTGAAAAATTCGCCACTGGCGCCCTGTGCTCTTCACAAATGAAAGCAGGTTCAGACTGAGCACATGTGGCAGACGTGACAGAGTCTGGAGACGCCTGCGATCTGCTGCCTGCAACATCCTTCAGCATGACCGGTTTGGAAGTTGGTCAGTAATGGTGTGGGGTGGCATTTCTTTGGAGGGCCGCACAGCCCTCCATGTGCTCGCCAGAAGTAGCTTGACTGCCATTAGGTACCGAGATGAGATCCTCAGACCCCTTGTGAAACCATACGCTGGTACGGTTGGCCCTGGGTTCCTCCTAATGCAGGACAATGCCAGACCACGCTGGTACGGTTGGCCCTGGGTTCCTCCTAATGCAGGACAATGCCAGACCTGTGGCTGGAGTGTGTCAGCAGTTCCTGTAAGATGAAGGCATTGAAGCTATGGACTGGCCCGCCCGTTCCCCAGACCTGAATCTGATTGAGCATGTCTGGGACATCATGTCTCGCTTCATCCACCAATGTCACGTTGCATCACAAACTGTCCAGGAGTTGGCGGATGCTTTAGTCCAGGTGTGGGAGGAGATCCCTCAGGAGATCATCCACAACCTCATCAGGAGCATGCCCAGGCATTGTAGGGAGGTCAAACAGGCATGTGGAGGCCACACTCAATACTGAGCCTCATTTTGACTTGTTTTAACGACATTGCATTCCACTTTAATTTTGTGTGTGACTCCAAATCCAGGCCTCCATTGGTTAATGAATTTGATTTCCATTGATGATTTTTGTGTGATTTTGTTGTCAGCACATTCAACTTTGTACAGATCAAAGTATTCAATGAGAATATTTCAGTCATTCAGATCTAGGATGTGTTATTTGAGTGTTCCTTTTGGTTTTTTTAGCAGTGTATATAGAAGAGATATTTGTATAATAGATAGAATTGATTAGGTCACATAGATCAAAAAGTAGGATTTTTTTTAAGGAAATTATATTGATATTAAAATAAGATTCTTTTTTCACTATTATATTATCACTGCCAGGAAGTAATTGGTACTAAAGCCATATGATCCCTTTGTGTAATGTCTTATCACCTTCAGCAATAGCATTTTGCTTCGAAGAATTATAAAAATTCCACACGGACACTTTTTTATATTGTTTCCCTGAATAAATCACCTAAATATATTCCTTCTGCTGAATGTGACTTGTCAGCGTATCTGAGGAGCTCACAAACTATCTGAGTTTTCCTTTGCCCTAAACTCTACATTTGGAAATAATCCCCAGCATTTGAAGCTTCCAGCTGCTGCACTCGGAAAATGAGTATTTGTTCTGGGGAGCCTTTCACATCTTCTGGTGTTAAGGTCAATGTACAAACCTTAACACATTTGAAAAGTTGTAATTGATCTCAGGAGGATGGATTGAGCTCCGAGGAATGTTTGCTGGTCACTACTCCACTTGTATTTCCTTCCCAATTACTGTTCTTTCTTCACACCTTTTTAAAGAAACCAAGGAAATTTAGTAGTAACCTTTTAGAATTTAATTCATTCACTTTTTCATGAATTTCTTTAAAATTTGAAAATTATGACAATTTTACCAAAAAAGTCTTCAATTCAAAAAGGGAAGCTGAATTAAAGATAAAAATGAAACCTGTAAAACTTATTGGTCGTGCTCCGCTTGCTTTGTCCTTTCCCTGTTAGTGCATCTAATTAGAGATGATCATGCCACCAGTCAGAAATGGACCCCTTGATATCCATCCACATCAGGTCTTATGGCCGAAGTGTGAGGCTTTGGACCCTGGAATGAAAGTTCAGTACCTAAGCATAGCGGGGAGCGTGGGTGGCTGGAATGTGGGGGCATTCTTGACACACAAAATATCAACTACCAGTAATCATTTGTGCCAGTGTAGACTGACTGAAAAAGAGCTCAACATTACAGAGCCGACAGACCAGTTGTGACATCATAGCATTACTTGAATGAAAGCTACTTGTGAAGTCACAGCAACATTTCCTAACTGACAGACTTGTGAAGTCAAAGCAGCGTCCTCAAACTCAAACTCTATGGTGAAATGTCACAACCATTACCTAAGTTAAACCCACTTGGGATCTTACATCAGCTAACCTGACTGGAATTTTTTTTCAAGATGCCTTGTGATGTCACAGCTGTGGGGGTCAGTAACTGAAACCCACTGTTGAAGTCACAGCGGTATATCTAATGCAAACCCACTGGTGAGGTCAGAGCAACGTGTCTAATTTAAAACCAATGGATTAAACCTCACTTGTGAGTTCATAGCCATCCATGTACCTGACTATAAACCTCACTTATAAGGTCACAGCACCATACCTGATGTCACGGAGTCCTTCTCCGATACCACACAATCAACAGAGCGAGGGAAGTGTGAACAATCCCAAGACCTTTATTATAGGCAAAACTAAAAGGTCCATAAACAATCCACCACACTGAGGATACAATAGTCCAGAACACGAATTTAGTTCAGTAACAGGATGAATGTCCAAGGAGATGAGAGTTCAATAATCCAGCAGACAGAGGATAAAATGGGTCCATATGTTTCTCCTCTCTGATGTGCTGTCTTCACATGACCATCACCACACAGGGTCTGACTTGTACAGCTCCTGTCCTCCCCAGCCCCCTCCTTATGTACACGGGTAGTCAGACAGGTTGGGGCGGTTTTCAGACCTCCCAGACCAGACAAAGGTGCCTTGGGGATTAAGACACTACAGGGGGTTCATCAAGAGGCATAGATACAGTCAGGCTGCAGACAGTAAGTGAGTTACTTCAATTATCAGACTTTTGGAAGGTAAATGAGACTCTAGACAATAAGGGGAATACACAGAATGATACAGGGCAACAAGAGAACACTATGGAAATCTGTAAAATATAAACAGACACAAAATCATACCCACATAACATATCACACACGACTATAAACCTCACTTGTGAGGTCAGAGCAGCATACCTGACTATTCCTCACTTGTGAGGTCACATCACCATACCTGACTATAAACCTCACTTGTAAGGTCAGAGCAACATACCTGACTATTCCTCACTTGTGTGGTCACAGCAGCGTACCTGACTATTCTTCACTTGTGATGTCACCGCAGCGTACCTGAATATAAACCTCACTTGTGAAGTCACAGCAGCGTACCTGACTATTCCTCACTTATGAGGTCACAGCACTGTACCTGATTACAAACCTCACTTGTGAGGTCACAGCAGCATACCTGATTTAAACCTCTGTGACCACTTGTGAGGTCACAGAAGCATAGAATCGTAGAGTTGGATGGGACCTCCTGGGCCATCTGGTCCAACCCCATGCTCAAAGCAGGATTCGCTAAATCATCCCAGACAGATATCTGTCCAGCCTCTGTTTGAAGACTTCTATTGAAGGAGAACTCACCACCTCTCGTGGCAGCTTGTTCCACTCATTGATCACTCTAACTGTCAAAAAGTTTTTCCTAATATCTAATCTGTGTCTCCCATTCAGTTTCATCCCATTGCTTCTAGTCTTTCCTTGTGCAAATGAGGATAAAGATGATCCTTCTGCAATGTGCCAGCCCTTGAGATATTTGTAGACAGTTATTAAGTCTCCTCTCAGTCTTCTCTTTTGCAAACTAAATATTCCCAAATCCTGCAACCTTTCCTCATAAGACAGGGTTTGCAGACCGGTCACCTGACTATAAGCCTCACTTGTGAGGTCTCAGCAGCGTACCTGACTATAAACCTCACTTGTAAGGTCACAGGAGCGCACCAGACTGTTCCTCACTTGTGA